>NC_134268.1:37960343-38290843 GCF_031893055.1 Leptodactylus fuscus
TTCATGCAAACACGGGGAGAACATACAAACTCATTGCAGATGTTTTGTCCTTGGCAGGATTATAATCCAGGACTCCAGCGTTGCAAGGCTGCAGTGCTAACCACTTAGCCACCGTGTTGCCCCTGTCATGCTGGCTATTGACTGCAACATCTAAGGGTTTATACCGCTGAGACCAGAGGTTTCTCCAATCCCTGCTGTTAGAATAAAACATTGCCTGTTATTAGGACACCCGGTGGAAAAGCTAGTAGGGCAGTACACCCTGAGATGGAGTGCCGGGAGGTAGAGTTACAAGAATGTTATACACATACGGGGGGGAAGTCCTGATAATTTTGCTCCACTTTTTTTATTTTAAATGGCATTTAATTGGGTTTGATTGGCTTTCCATTTTTTCGAGGATCTGAAGAACTCAAACCCCAACGCTAGTGTGAACCTAGCATAAGGCTCATTCACATAGCACTGCCATGTATACAGAGCCCGCACTGTGATGCACAAAGGCTGCTACCACCTCTGTATACCGCAGTACAGATTCTATCAATATTCTCAGCATTAGGAAAACTCATATGTGGTATCAGATGGAAAATGCCCCTATACTAGAGAACAATATCTCTACATGCTTCTGTATGCAACTACCCAGGTAGAAGCACCATGCTATGGCTCCATATAGAGTTGTAATAGGATTACGTGCATTACCTCTTCTCTACATGACTGGGGCCAAGAAAATTGCATTTTTGCTTTTCGAGAACAGAAAATCACTCAACAAATTTGCACCACTTAGATGACATTCTCTGCACAACCTCAGCCCCTCCTGGAGCAACAAGTGAATACAGACTTCATAACATGGTGGAACGTATGGCAAATGCTAACAACTGGAATATATGATGAAATAGTTAAGAAGTTAGATATGTGAGATAATGATATATATTATCAGTGTGGGGCGGCCCCTGGACACTTCTATCTGAAAGCTCTTCATTTGTTGACAGTTCTCGGAGCTGAGATATCGACAGATTAAACACAATGTGATGTTTCTGAAGCAGCTCGGCCCCATCTATAACACATGAACATCTATTTTTCATGTCTTTCTATCTTTAATGCAAATAATAAAAAATGTATCGGCTGGAAAAGATGAAAAGGCGGCAGAACCTACAAGACTGGAAGAATATCTTCAAAACGTCTTCTCTCAGATATTCCGAGACGGAGGAAAAGTTTAATATGTTGTACTGCATATGCAATTCTCTACTATAGTAAGGAAGGTGTCGTAAAGGTCAGGAAGGTTTGGAGAGACGTAACTGTGCACGGCTATTACATTATAGATGACCGCAACGTCTATAGACTGTAGAGTGCATAAAATATAAACACTGGAGTCAACCTAAATACTTACCATTTTCGCTGGATCAAGGGTGGACATACCATAGGTGCAGCTATACATTAAAAATTCTATATTTTTTGCAGTTTTCCATATTACTGAGATAGTAATTCTGTCTGAGCTACTGGTTCACTGAAGATATAATGATGAAGGTAACTGTCAAGTAGCATGGAGGCCACGTTTCCGAGACAATGGCTCATATGTCCACATTTGCCTGTATTTTATAAAAAATAAACTACAGTCTTGTAACATTTTGCAACATTTTGTACAACCTGTTTAAAATCCAGTTCCATATACAGATGTGTAGAAGGGTCATATAGGTTGGTGTCTACCTCCCCTGGTGGATGTATGACCCAAGAGTTAAGGGTCTTCACCATACTGTGGGTTGAGAACCTCTAAATGTTTGGCAATTTCCAAAAAAGATTAGCTTTTTATAGTTCAATAGCTTATAATATGAACAGATAATGTAAAGATGGCCGATTTATTAGACTTGCATTGGCTGTTTGTACCTTTTTCAGGGACATCAATCAACAACTAAAGTGTATAACATATTTGGCAAGACATTCTTTCGAAGGATTGAGTTTGTTAGTTCATCTGTCTGAGTTACTATACTATCTATTGTGAGAAGGTTTTCATGTGTATGGGGAGTTTGTTAGGACTAGTGGTTATTTCAACAAGCTATGGAAGGAAAATCATGACAGTCAAGCTTTCACCACCAAAGTTACATATAGTAGATGAGGTTGGATGAAGACATCAGTCCATCAAGTCCAACCTATAACCCTACAATCCCTACAGTGTTGATCCAGAGAAAGACAATAATCCCCATGAGGCTTATGCCAATTGCCCCATTTCAGGAGAAAGTGTGTGCACCCTTACACATAGCTGCCTATGTCTTAGATTTCTGGACTGCTCTGAACATAGGTTAAGTTTTAAAGGAGTTGTCCTATTAAGGCATCTTGTTTTTCATGTCCTATCAAGGAATATGAATGCTATACTGAGGAAAGAGTTGCCCATTCAGGAGTAGAGATGGGAAAATTGGTTCATAACTAGGTTGAGCCGATCTTGAGATTTCAGAATCGTTTTTAAAATCTTATTTCCGATCATTTTCCATTTGAACTCGATCCTGATCCCAATTCCGATCCCAATGCAAGTCAATGGGATTTTTTTTATAATCGAAGATCGGATATTCACTACACAGCATGGAGTCCAAAAATTGAACGCTTTAATTTTTAGACTCCTCGCTGTGTAGTGATTAAAAAAAAAAAATCCTCTGGCTGCTTAGTCCCCCCTGTTGTCCACTTACCGGCACAGATCGCTGCCACTCCCCACTGTTCTTGCTCCTCTTCTCGCCTCGCTGCCCCCCCCTCCCAGGTTAGTGTTACAGACCTAGGAAGAAAGCGGGGCTTGTGGCATAGGAGAGTGTGGGTGGGTACAGGGCGGGAAGACATGACTGCATCACTCACTTGTCCCCTCCCAGTACCTGCCCACACTCTCCTAAGCCACAAGCCCCGCCTTCTTCCTAGGGCTGTAACACTAACCTGGGAGGCGGGGGCAGCAAGGCGAGAAGAGGCGAAAAGAGGAGCACGAACAGTGGGGAGTGGCAGCGATCTGTGCAGGTAAGTGTTAGCTACTAGGGATGATAACTAGACTCCCATTAGAATGAATGGACACAGCCGGCGCACAGGGGGTTAAGCAGCCAGACGCCAGCACAGGCTGTGTGCCGGCTGTATCCATTCATTCATATGGGACCTAGTTAACATTGTTAGTTTTTCCCACAATGCTTGGCCAGTAGAAAAGCATGGAGGAAAATAACCTCCGACCTCAATCCCGCCTAAAAAGATTGCGATCGTGAAATTTACTCGATCGCCAATCGGAATCTGATCTTTTACGATCCTGATCGCTCAACCCTATTCATAACAAACCGGATTCAACCCGAATGTTCCAAATTGGTTGGTTTTTAACGAAACCAAATAATTTGGAATTTGTCTTGAACTAATTAAAATGGCTACTGTGACATATAGTGTGGTAAATTATTATACTCTGGGGTCACTTCACACCCCAGAGTATAAAACATGGAGGCCAAGGGAAGGTGACAAAAAAAAACAAAACATTTATACACAACTACCGTTACTCTGTGTCTGCCTCCTTGCAGTACCTAGTGCTCTCCTTTGACATCACATATGTGGGTCACAGCTTAGGACTGTGAGTAGGCCAAAGCAGTGACATAAGCACACCAAGCGCCATGATGTCATGATATGGGACAAAGACAGAATGAGTCGATCCTTCAAAGGTTTGCCCATCTTTACTCAGGAATCTCACTCTATTAGAGCAGAGAGACATTGTGAGGGTAGCTATTACATTGCTGGACAATTTTTTATAAAATTACATTTTCTAGTGGTCACTTATATGGGACAACTATGGGCACCACAGACTTTCCTGGCAATATCCACTCTATGACACTGGCCCATAGCGATCAGTGGACTACCATAGTGTACATTGAGAAGGGTACAGTTGGCAAAACTGCTTGAAGTCAGTGAATGGCAAGCTGTATATGCTGAAACTTCATGTTTGATAACAGAAATATGAGACTATGAGTATATTAAAGGATTTGTACACTATGGACAATCCCTACCGGGTCCCTTGACAATAAGATGATCACACAGAGGCTGACTTATTGAAACTGGTAGCTTGGATGTGCCAGAAGTGAAATCTACACCAGCCACTGGATGTCAGGTTTGGCTCATGCCAGCTTTCTGGCACAAGATGAAATAAATCTGTCAGGCTGAGGTATCCCAGATTCATCTTGTTCCCTGCCCTGTTTCTCCCACTTTTTACAAAAGAGTAGAGTAGGTGCAAAATCCAAAAAGCTGCACAACAACCCTGACGTGTAAAAAATTGCATCTCATACCTTCTATGCTTACAATGTATGATAAATCAATACCGTAGTGTCACTAAGATCAGCCATAATCTGTGCCAGTAAGTGTTCAATTTCCCCTGCAGCGCCATCACTGGTGAAATTAAGCATTGCACAGTGTTTATTAAAATACGTGAGCTGTACAATAGGAAAGGTCCTTCATATTAAGAGATGCTTTTTGTAACTGCTCTACTCTCTAGACAATAGATAAAGACTCTGAAAGAACTAAACTAGACAATCCCTTTATTATTATTGTTGTTCAATCACAATTTTGTTTAGGTAGAGTCTTTCCTTAGCCTCACATACAGAACTCTATGGAGGAGGGTGGAGAGAGGAGGAGGCTGCTGCCTTCTGGAGAACTCTATGGAGAAGGGTGGAGGGAGGAGGAGGCTTCTGCCTTCTGGAAAACTCTATGTAGAAGGGAGGTGGAGGCTTCTGCCTTCTGGAGAACTCTGTGGAGAAGGGTGGAGGGAGGAGGAGGCTACTGCCTTCTGGAGAACTCTATGGAGGAGGGTGGAGAGAAGAGGACGCTGCTGCCTTCTGGAGAACTCTATGGAGAAGGGTGGAGGGTGGAGGAGGCTTCTGCATCTGGAGAACTCTGTGGAGAAGGGTGGAGGGAGGAGGAGGCTACTGCCTTCTGGAGAACTCTATGGAGGAGGGTGGAGAGAAGAGGACGCTGCTGCCTTCTGGAGAACTCTATGGAGAAGGGTGGAGGGTGGAGGAGGCTTCTGCATCTGGAGAACTCTGTGGAGAAGGGTGGAGGGAGGAAGAGGCTACTGCCTTCTGGAGAACTCTATGGAGGAGGGTGGAGGAGGCTTCTGCCTTCTGGAAAACTCTATGTAGAAGGGTGGAGAGAGGAGGAGGCTGCTGCCTTCTGGAGAACTCTATGGAGAAGGGTGGAGGGAGGAGGAGGCTTCTGCCTTCTAGAGAACTCTATGGAGGAGGGTGGAGGGAGGCTGCTGCCTCCTGGATAATTTATTTATTGCCTCATTCTGTGGAGTGATAAAGTCTTATCTGGAAGATATAGCAGTATCAAAAACACTATCACTGAGTAGCAGTGTGTAGCAGCAGTGATTATTTGAGCGTTTTTCCCAGTTGCCCCCTGCTCCTCCCCTTCCCCTCTTCGTAGACTAATATATAAAAAGTAACTCACCTGGAAAGATGTGAAAAAAACATATTTCTATAATAAGATATATTACAAAGTTCCTCATATTCACCTGTAATATATATGTATGTAAAGTAGTTTAAAACTGGACATACCCTTTAAGTAAGTATATAGTATGAATGTGCAGGAATACATAACACGTCTATCCTCTGCAGGTATAATCTCCTATAATACCACAATAAAGTTTACATTACAAGTCATGTATCATTTTTAGTACTAGTTACATTACAGTACGTTGTGTATTTTTATCAGCTCAGATCCGATCCATCACATGGCAATGCATTTTTCAATCTCAATGTAATCTGCCGCCCATATCTACAATATTATTTGGCTTTATTAAATGTCATTTGAGTGTTATCGATTACTTTTTTTCTATTACTGATTTTTTTTTTTCAAATATTTTCTCTATGACTATCTACACTGTCACAGTTATTTTCAGCTGATAAAAGGCCACAGTGAACATCTCCCTTTATTTGGCTGATTTTTCTTTGAAGTGACATATCATATATTTTCAGAAGTGTTCTCAGAAGGGTAATGTAGAAATCGCTTTTGAGGCACTCAAACTTGATTTATCACTGCGCATTGTCTGGGGAGATCCCTACACAGCACGTCTGTGACACTTTCATGCCTCCCAAGTTGATGTACAGAAAACCAAATTCTTTTTTTGTTCTGTAGATGCCGGTGGAATACTTCGCCTCTTTCTTTCTCAATGACTGAACATTGACTATTTAGAAGAAAATGTCCTGCTATATTTGTGGATTACTAAAAACAGACAATTTGCTCAGGAATATGGGCCAGAAATGTGCTGCCAAGCGTGACCAAAAAAATGAGTAGGTGTAAAGTGCACCAAATTTATTAAAGATAAGCAGCAATGTTATAATATTGATGTATACAGGACATAGACTAGTTATGTAAGATAATATTATCTTGCCTTGTAAGTTTGTATCATGCCACAGGAGCCAATTAGAGAAATTTTCCAAAATTTCCATTACTATTAAAGGGATTGTCCAGTATCAGACCAATATTGGGAGGCAAATGTTATTGTTTGTATAATAAAAGTTGTATAATTTTCCAATATACTTTCATGGTGTTCTAGATCTCTGCTTGCTGTTATTCATTCTGCTTACTCCCAGTGGATAAAAATCAGTCCATGGTCATGTGGTATACAGTCCATGGTCATGTGGTATACAGTACATGGTCATGTGATGTACAGTCCATGGTTATGTGATGTACAGTCCATGGTCATGTGGTATACAGTCCATGGTCATGTGATGGACAAACAGGTGCACAGCTCATTACAGTCACAGTACAGTAATCAGATATATGCCTGGTAACAAGCTGTGTACCTGTGTGTTCATCACATGACCATGAACTGGATATCACATGACCATGGACTGCTCATCACATGACCTTGGACTGTATATCACATGACCTTGGACTGTATATCACATAATCATGGACTGGATATCACATGACCATGGACTGATTTTTCTCCACTGGGAATAAGCATAATGACTGACAGCAAGCAGAGATCTAGAGAACTGCAAGGAATTTATACAGATTCAAGCAAGCAGCTATGTGATGTAGCTACAGTCTTGTCCCATGGACGTTCATTGGTTATAGTTGCAAGGTTAAAAAACAAACAAAACATACTAACATGTCTCTGGTGCTCCGATGCCTCCCAGCACGGTCCTGCTGAGAAGTTTACCTGCAGTGGAAGGCCTCACCGGCTGTAACGTCACAAGTTCCTTTCCTTAGGCTGCTGATTGACCTCTGAGACCAATCAATGCCCTAAGGAAAGGACCCAGAGTCAGCATAGGTAATGAGATCCTATGTAATGTCCCGAGTCATGTGCGGGACTTTGCAGGGCAGCAGGACCGGACTGTGCAGGGACGCATCGGAGCAACGGTGACAGGTCGGTATATTTTGTTTTTGTTTGTTTTGTTCACCACCCCTGGCCTAATTTACAAAAATAAAAAATCATCCCGGACAACCCCTTTTAACTGTTCATTTTGTCACCCAGATCGTGTATTTATAGTCTTGTTGCACCACTCTGCTCGCTCCATTTCCCATCTCACCTCTGCCGCATGTCTCCAAAAAAGTTGCACTTTTGTACCATTATGACAAAAACTTGTTGATGGCCTTATGTTCCAGTCTATATACTCTGCGGGCTGCCACAGATAGTGATTCATGAGACTGTACCCGCTGGAGGCAATGGAATATAAAGTAGCTTTCTGCAGTTTATAATACTCCATAGCCAGCAAAAGACTTAAATAGCTCGCTGCAGATCCTATGCATTTATTTGGATTTGTTCCAGGCTCTCTCTGTTGTACAACAGCTTTCCTAAGTTATAGTTTTTTGCATGTCTAATTTTAGCTGTGTGTTATCTTCCATTACCATATTGTTGTTGTGTTTGCTACTGTTAGTGCAAATGGTATTTGCAAGGTCTTTGGAAATTAACACATAGGGAGTTAGCCAACATCTCTGTGTGGGAGCTGTTCAGAAAACATTTACTTTTAACACACAAAAAATAAATAGCTTAAAATTGGTCTGAAACTATATTATAGTAAGGTTTTCTCCCATGGGGCTTAGAAAATGATTTTACCTTAAAATGCACTTTGCTTTCTTTCACGGCTTGTGTCATACACTTATGGCTGCGCCAGTCGCAGGATACATTGTAGATGTTAAGTTCCACAACATCCATTAGCCTGGATTTTAGTATTGTTGTAACCAGACTAATAATAACATGAATGGCAATAATAAAGATGATAATAGGAGAAATAATAAAAATACCAGCCGCAGCAATGACAACAGCAACAGCAAGAAAAAGACATAATTATTATGGTTGTCTTTGGGATTATTATGATCATTATTATTGCTATCATTATTATTATTATTATTTTATTTTTTATTTATTTAGACCGTTCATAGCTGTAAATATTTTATATCTGAAGCAAATATTTTTTTGATTTTTTTTATTTCCATTGTAACCACTCTGCCATATTACTTTAGCACCTTGTACTGTTAAAGGGAGAGGCCAGGTCTTGAGGAAAAGCTGTGTTTTTGTTGCAGGTTTTGGCTACATTTTTTTTAAAGACTGGAGTGGATTTAGTAGAATGGAAAAGTATAAGCAATTCCTTAATATTTCACATTCTCTTTGAAGTCACTCTTGACTTTGGCTCAAAAAAATAAATCTAAAAGATGAAATAAAAAAAGTATCGAAATCTATAAAAATCGAAAATGGGAATCCGATTCATCTAGAGGTTCAATAATGTAACTCAAAACTATAATATAAGGCTGAGGTTTATTTCGGGACTGTGGTGTAAATCCTATATGTATATGTACATAGTCAAATATTGAGGGGCTACTCGAAACGAATATCAAACCTCGAACATTTTACTGTTCGCTCATCTCTAGTGATTTGTTTTATTTTGTAGGATCTTTACTTGATATTTTGGACATATTTTGGGCCTATTAAAGGCTTTGGATATATATATATATATATATTTTGGGTATATATATATATATATATATATATATATATATATATGTATATATATCCAAAGTCTTTAATAGGCCCAAAATATGTCCAAAATATCAAGTAAAGATCCTACAAAATAAAACAAATCACTAGAGATGAGCGAACAGTAAAATGTTCGAGGTTTGATATTCGTTTCGAGTAGCCCCTCAATATTTGACTACTCGAATCGAACATCGAACCCTATTATAGTCAATGGGGGGAAAATGCTCCTTTCAGGGGTAGGCAACGTTCGATCAAATTATACTTACCAAGTCCACGAGTGAGGGTCGGGTTGGATCCTCCGTGCAATCTTCTCCTTGCAGCGTCCCCATGGCATCTTCCGGCTCTTCATTCACTTTGCCAGGCATCGGGCCTGGGCAGAGCTGACTGTGCATGCCCGCACTACAAGCGGACATGCGCAGTCGGCTCTGCCCAGGCCCGATGCCTGGCAGAGTGAATGAAGAGCCAGAAGTCGCCGCGGGGAAGCTGCACGGAAAAGACTTCTAAAGGTAGGAGAAGAACCAGCGTTGATTGGCTGATTGTATAGCATTCGGCCAATCAATGCTGGTTCTGCATCGAACTTTTACATACGAACAGCGAGTGGTACTCGATCGAGTACGAGTATTTCGAATACCGTAGTATTCTATTGAATACCTACTCGATTGAATACTACTCGCTCATCTCTAATAATTAATTGTGTTATATGGACGACATATGTAACGGTATGGCCAATTGCTACTTTGGTTGGCGCCATGTTTATCCCTTCAAAGAGCAGAGAAAGAAAAAATCAGCTAGTCACTGATATTTCTATACTTTATATTGTGCACTGTCCATACTAAATAAATCAATAAACTGATTCTTCAGGTTATTACAGTTGTGATGATACAGAAATATGATTTTTTTTTTAGGTTTTATGTAATTTTAAATAATTTTTTTATTTTAATTTGATAATTTTTTTCATGATTTTTTTTTATCCCATTCAGGGATTACTATTTTACATTATATTTTTAGTTTATAATATATTTGCAAATTTCTATATGTTAAGATATTATGATCTATGTTACTATGATACAGGCTATGATGATAGGGCCACATTTAGTGCACCCCAACAATAGGCTAGGTGGCATGGAGTCCTTTCAGGTTCCCCTGAGTTGGTCAGTCATTCAATGATAGGAGGAGGCCGTAATTACTATAATATTAACCAAGATGATGAAAGGGTTAAACAATGTGACAGTCTTCAGGACATCCGTATGGGACTTACTCAAAAGTGACTATATAGAATGAGGTGCCTTATTAACTGTCATGAAAAGGGCATCATTAAGGGGTCAAGGAAGCAAAATAAAAGCACCCAATTCATTAAAAATCACATTTTCACAATCCGTTTTCGGAGAGGTTTTCTCCCTGATGTATTTTTCTTAGCACAGGAAGGTCCTTATTTAAAATGCTACTTGAAATCTCAGCCTCGCCGCGCTCTCCGCATCAATTATGGATCATTTTTCAGTATGTGAAATGGAAAACTTATTTTAAGAACCGCACACACTTGAAAAAAAGGCTTCTAAAAATTCAGGAATGCAAAAACAAGCCATAAACAAGCTCAAAGACTGTCAGTCGGAAAAAGCTTTCCATAAAACTACCTGTTTGTTGGAAATGACTGAAGCAAAACATTACCAATTCTTCCTCTTGACCTCTTCTCGGCAGTTTGATTGCTACAAGCTAGGCATGCACCTCGAGTCGGAGGGGTCCTTCCCTCTTCCTGCAAGCATGTCACTCAGACAATATGGGGGCTGTAGTAATTTCATCTGCAGGGTTGGGATTGTCAGATACATTGTTCTTCTCAGTGTGATGTGGATGGTGCAAACAACGAGGATGGATGATTTTAAGTAATTGCTCTGACATAGACTGATTACTAAAGTAACAACAGTCATTTATCGCAGAGGAGTAGCCACAGCATATGACACACATTAAAGCAGTGGCGCATGCTACCCTCATGGCTAAGTGAGGGCGCTACAGTGGGGAGTCCTTTAATAGATTCTTTCTACAGATTTCTTGTATAAATATTCTATTTCATGGAATGTATTAATCATTCCACGGACATATTTGTGCATTCATCCTTTCAACAAGCAACATCGCTTGCATTGCATACCGGGAGACTTGGACCATTGGCTTGATTGCATGAAAATGTCATGACAAAGAGATCCGGCGCTTGCACCGCTAAGATGCCGAAACAGGAATTAAAGTGGTTTTCTCCAAAGACGTGACCATACTTAAATTAATACATGATTAAAAGTTCAACACTTTTGCAAAAATAAGTCAGCAAAAAATTTGGAAAATTTTATTGATTTTCTCTAATCAACTTAGATATGAATAAAACCATGAACTGGGATTATGGTCTGGGACTTGTCAGAAACCCAGCCAAGATGTCCTTATTGTGTCCGGGTTATCTTCTCAAGGATGTAGTGTCCCTGCCTGATAACCTGTCCACAATAAGGACATTATGGCTGAGTTTCTGACAAATCCCTGGACAAGTTTTGTATTTATGGTCATATCCACTGGCAACTGATCAAGACAACAGTTGTCACCAGTAATGCTAGGTTCACACCTGTTTTGGGGTTTCCATTCTTCAGGTCCACCTGGTGATACAGTTCTGGCTGTTCTCATCTACCACTGGTATTAATTATCATTTATGACGAATAATGATAATTGTTATGCCTATAAAACTTGAAATCCATTGGGGAAAATTTATTTAGATTGGTATTTTCTACACCACTCTTAATAAAAGCCCCGACTGGCACAAAGTGCATCTGAATAATCAGGAGGCTCCGACCTCTTAATAACTCAAGCACATGCCCGAGCCAGAATGGAAATCTACACCATTGAGAAACTGGAATAGATTTCCTCTATAGCTGATGCTAGGTTCACTCCTGTGTTGAAGTTTCCGTTCCTCCGGTCCACTTGGACACCCAAAAAACGGAAACCAAATCTGCTTAAAAAGCTGTTACCCATGGAGACCCATGGACCCCATAGACTATAATGGAATCTGACAGATTTCCACCCAAAACAATCACCAAACACGGGGGGTGACTGCAGCCCGATACCAGAAAACTGGCAGGAGTTATAATATGTACGTCCGGCTAAGACATCATAGCAGTGGGTTGTCTCCACTCTCTGCCCCACTTAGTCAACATTTGTTGAATGTGGGAAGCAGGACTATTAAAAAAATATTTTTTAAATAAGCCGGGGAGGTGAAAATTTTTGAAAAAAATCATACTCACCTGTCCCTAGTGCTCTGGTTTCCTCCCAGCACGGTCCGGTCCTTCTGCTCAGTTGTCTTCTTGAAGTGAAACTCCTCGCCAGCTGGGATGTTCCGTGTCGCTTCTGTTGAAGCCACTGATTGGCCTCAGCGGTCACATGTGGCGGGAACGTCTGCTTGAAGACAGCAGACTGGGAGGATCGGACTGCACTGGGAGTCACTGAAGCACCTGCGAAAGGTATGTTATTTTTTTTTTATTTCAACACTAAAAATTAATCTTTTTGCCTGGACAACCCCTTTAAGTAATTCGAAAAAAATACAGGTTATCATCAATTATTATCAATCATTATTATATATTATTATATTTTTTTTTTGCCTCAACATGTATTTCCTCGCATATCTATTAATCTTAATTTACATTTCAAAGATTGGATTGCCATTACAAGCATTTTCATGTCACAATGAGCTTCAAGGACTGTAATTCTTACTGAACAAAAGAGCTACTTTAGAAATATAACCACAAGGAATAAATAGGACAAAAAGCAAATAGAAAACATGAAAAAAAATAAGATATAGATTAATAATAACTGGTACAAATATAGCAAAAGAAAGCTAAGCTATACAATACTACAAATACAAAATACATATGATTTTCGTGTTAGTATTTTTTAAGGATTCGCATGGTTCAGACAAACATTGTGGGTTTATTTAAGTCAAGCTTATAGCCAGGGTTTTTCCTATTGCAAGTTATCCCACCAGCTTTTATCAGCGGAGGAACTGATAAGTGCAGGAACATAGGACGTCTAAAACATGGCTGCTTTTTTACTTCTCAGGAAGTGACATCATGTCCGTTGGTCACATATTCATCTTGAAACTCAGTCCCGTTCATTTTATTGGGATGGAGATGTGTCATTGCCACATCATTCAACTCCTTTGTATGTCCATGGTTGACTACTATAGAACCAAGAGCAACACATGTCCTACAATGGAATTTAAAGGTGTTGTCTCAGCTGACTACAGCAAATCAGCTCATAAAACCTATAGCAATCAGCTGTCATATTTAAGGGCGGCCACTTCTAGCCATATATACATAGTATAAGATATACATTGACTGATAAAGTCTCATAAAAGGAGACTGTCACCAGAACCCAGTATATCAATCCAGCCCTGCAGATAGATAGGTTAGAGTTACTAGAACCAGCATATCACCCCAGCCCTGCAGATAAATTAGAGTCACCAGAACCAGCATATCAACCCAGCCCCACAGATAGATAGGTTATAGTCACCAGAACCCAGTATATTAACCCAGCCCTGCAGATAGATAGGTTAGAGTCACCAGAACCCATTATATCAATCCAGCCCTGCAGATAGATAGGTTAGAATCACCAGAACCCGGCATATCACCCAGCCCTGCAGATAGATAGATTAGAGTCACCAGAACCCGGCATATCACCCAGCCCTGCAGATAGATAGGTTAGAGTTACCCGAACCCAGTATATCAACCAAAACCTGCAGATAGATAGGTTAGGGCCACGTGAGTCATATATTGTTTCCCCTTGTAAATCACCACTTCCATTGTCAAGATATTGCTGTTTTTATCAATAATCAAATAAGCTCTTTTGAACAACAAGGGCATTGCCATTGCTCCAGATAGGTAATCGGCAACACCCTCATTGCTCCAAAGACCTCATTTGCATACTGACATAAACATATCAATAGTAATTTCTCAACAATGGAGAAAGGGATTCGCGTGGGAAAAATACTGTTTGATTCATGTGACGCTAAGACTAGGTTCACATCTGCGCTCGGTGACCATTCCGTGATTCCGTCCCAAATTCCGGCTTGCAGTAGAGGGATGCAAAGATGGAGATGATGAATAGGTGTGATTGTAGGGTCCCAACCCAAAATTTCAGCAAAGATGGAACGTCACACGTCAGATGTGCAAAGTGTAGATTTTTATTGCATACAGCAATAAAAATCTACACTTTGCACATCTGACGTGTGACGTTCCAATTCCTGCTCACAGGACATTTTTCTCAGCATTTTTCGGGCAGAAACAGGATAGATCCCATCATAGTCTATGGGCTTTGCAGACATCCAAGGGTAACCAGTTTTTAATCGGATTGAGTTTCCATTTTTGGGTCCCCATATAAGAATGGAAACCCCAAGGCATGTGTGAACCTCACGTCAAGCTATCTATCTGAGTGAATATGCTGAAATCTGGTCACTGACTCCCTAATACACAGCTCAAGTACTTGTCCACAGGGCAGAGGATATGTCACTGGGGGCCCGGTCACCTGCTCTGGATAACTGAATGGACTGTGTAAATCTAGGACCCCATATGAACTTCTATAGCACCATATAGTATGTAATTACTTGCTATAAAAGAAATAATATTGGAATATTTATGTAATTTGATGTTCACAAATCTTTCATTCTCTTTACCTTTAAGAAAATATTAAGGGTTAAGTTCTAGAAACTGTCGCGTAGAACTATACTGAACAATTTTTACAATTTCTTTAGCAGACAACTATAGATACATGGTAATGATGTAGGGCCATTGGTCTACTGGAGTCTACGACCATAGCCATGAAGGGCCATTGGTCTCTGGCCAGAGGTCAACTATCAGAGATACAGAAAAAGCCTGGGTTAAAGTATGAAATAATATAAGTTAAAGTTAATTTCTTAAAGAGTTTTTCTAGACTAAATAATTAATTAAATATTATTAGGGGGTCCAAAACCCATCCTAAGGATAGGTCATCAATTAAAAAGTCTCAAAATACCCCTTTAGTTATTAAAGACCACCACCACTACAGGAATACAACTCCCATGGTGCCAACTTGTCCTGCAGTGATATACTTCATTGACATGTTCACTGCAATGGCAAGCATCACCACTGAAGGAAGTGATTGGCACAGAGGGTGCATAGGTAAGGCATGGTTCACATCAGAGTTTGGGATTCCATTTGGGGAGTCCGCTTGGTGATCCCCGAATGGAAACCTACAAGCATTAAAAAGCGGTTACCTAAGAAACCACACGGACTCCATAGACTATAACAAGGTCCGTGTGGTTTCTGCTCGATTTCTGCACGAAACATGTGGGGAAAAAAGTGCTGCCAGCAAAACTTTACAGGAACCGAACGGAAACCACACAGACCCCATTATAGTCTATGGGGTCAGCGTGTTTTCCAAGGTAACTGCTTTTCTATGCATCTAGGTTTCCATTCAGGGGGTCCCCAAGTGCACTTCCTGAATGGAATACCAAACATAAATGTGAACTGGACCTAATGTACATGGGCATACTTGAGGTAGCGCACCCGTGAGGTGTAGTCGCACCCGGGCCCTGGAGCAACGGAAGGCCTATAAGATGTCTCTTCCCAATATGAAGAGACCTGTGCTATCAATTATACATTATAGTTGAGGGTCCTGGTACAGATTTTGTATTGGGGCCCAGGAGCTTTATGTTAATCGTAGCTTCTGGATCGGTGGGGAGACAACACTATAGCGGGAGGAAATTTAGCAGGTAAGTCATGGATATTACTTATACACCATCTCAAGCTCTGACACAACATTCTTGACATCTTAAAAACCTCTTATGGGAACATTTCTGTATCTATTACTCCAGAAGCCGGAATAGTCTTAGTAAAAATGTTGCTAATAGTAAAACGTTTCGTAGATAATGTATCGTAGAAGGAATATTTATTCTCTTTGACGGCGTCTTCTATGCAGCAACACTTACTAAAGCTCCAACCAAGTTCACGCGTAATGGTTCACCTTGTCAGCAATGTAACAGCTTCCTTAACCAGTAATATCACTTTTGATGGTTAAACATTAAGTCGCTATTAGCAGATTTGTTTTACCGTTGTGCTGATGGTTATCTGATGCTTCTGTGCATACATATAGACATTTCTCCTAATATAAAACATATACTTCAACCTGTCAAGATAGTGTAGCCCTGCACTTGTAAGGGTTTACAAAAAGCAAAGGCATTTCCTAGGGCAAATGCTGCCAGACACCCTACATTTATCTTATCTCAGTTGATGACTTTCCTTTTATCTTGAATTGATTTGACAATGACTCTATGATTTCCTGTACAAATTACCCTTTGAAAGTGGCAGAGGCGCTTGGCAGCGATCTTCATTTAATTACTGAGTGGATTATTAGCATACAGCTTTTTTTCCACTCATTTCTTTATATCTCCTAGATTGCGCTGACATTTTCTTTTCATTGTGTGCTGTAACTTACTGAATACTAAATTTTATGCAGATTGGAGATGAGAGGAACCCGTCTGCTCCTGCTTCTCCCCCCTACGCCATCACTTCACCTAACGCTCCCCTTCTTGACCCACTCTCATTCAGATCCTCGCCATTGAACATCTTGATGGAGAGTAAATTATAGATTGAGAATCAATGATGCGTCAGCGAGGGGCCAAATTTTTTTTCTCTTTGTTATAAAAGAACAATAAAAATATAGAATTCTCCAAATAAATCTGTTTTGTCAAACCAGTGTCAATCGGACAAGTTAGATAGAAAAATATTCAAAAATGTCAACTAAAAATTGTATTGTTAATTATATATTTTTTTCTGTTCTCGATAGGTATAAACATTGTGTCGTTGATATACAGAAAGTTCTTCGGTAACGCTCCTCCGGTATAATTTAATATGCCACCTTTATCATGGGTTGTAATGTACTATTATGTCAATACAATGACAGGCGTTATTCCTTTTCATATAAATCTGATATGCAAAGTTGAGACGCCAGATCCTTCTCGTCACATGTTAACTGTAGGCATCAGCTGTCAGGGCAGGCAAAAGGTGTAAAAGAAATAAAATTATATAAGAGGCTTCAGCATTCTGGGTATGTAAGAATTCATTGTTTTTTGACCAATTTAAAATTTTAATATTTTATGTTATTTTTGAACATATTATTTAATGTATCTTTATTATTCTTACTTTGAGAAAGATATTATTTATTTATTTATTTATTTTTTTACTTTATCTGTTATTTT
The DNA here is from genome assembly GCF_031893055.1 of Leptodactylus fuscus. Lineage (NCBI taxonomy): Eukaryota > Metazoa > Chordata > Amphibia > Anura > Leptodactylidae > Leptodactylus > Leptodactylus fuscus. The sequence goes on from NC_134268.1 coordinate 37,977,563, forward strand.
GGGGGGCTTTTTATGCAGTTAATATTTATTTTAAAGATTTGACTTTATTATTTATTTCCTTATTTGTATATGGTTATTATTTTTTTACTCTATTATTTATTTTATTTTATATGGTTACTTTTTATTATATTTTTTTGCATATTTATTCTATATTTCCTCATATTTATTTTTAGGCATTTGTTATTTATTTAACTTTTTACTATATTTATTTCCTTATTTGTATATGTTTTTTTTACTTTATTTATTATTAATTTCAATATTTTTATATGGTTATTTTTTTACTAGATTTTTTTACTTTATTATTTATTTCATTATTTGTATATGGCTATTATTTATTACGTTTTGACATTAATTATCTCATTATTTGTATATGGCTATTATTTATTACATTTTTTACTTTATTATTTATTTTATTATTTGTATATGACTATTGTTTATTAAATTTTTTACTTTATTATTTATTTTATTATTTGTATATGGCTATTATTTATTAGATTTTTTAACTTATTTTTTATCTCATTATTTGTGTATGGTTATTATTTATTAGACTTTTTTTACTTTATTATTTATTTCATTATTTGTAAATGGTTATTAATTATTATTATTATTATTATTATTATTATTATTATTATTATTAATTTCATTTTATTTGTATATGGCTATTATTTGTTCAATTTTTTTACTTCATTATTTTTTTTAATTTTTTTTATGGCTATTATTTATTTGATTTGTTCTTTATTTATTTTTTTATTTATTATATCATATTTATTTTTATACAGTTAATAATTACTTGCATTTTTTTAATGTTATTCGGGATTTTTTATTTTTTTTTGCAATTTGTTAAGTCTAATTATTTTTTGTTTCTCCAAGTTTTAATCCTATGGCGGCATTACATGTCAAGAGATTGCAATCTATTATTTTTAATGCAAAAAAAATTCTAAAATGTGATGTTTAAGTATAAAAGCCTCCATTCTGTGTCTATACTTGATGTTCCCATTTTTTGCTGCAAATAATTTTAATGCTAATAGCTGAGGAGACAATTACACAGCGTGAGTGGAGGCTCAGTTCACTCAGTTTATGAGTAAGCAGAGTCATTTTTATGTCAGTATTTCAACCAATTTATCATTTGCATTTTATAAAATCGAGACTCTTCCAGTCACATAACTAAGCGCGTACAGCATGTAAAAATAACCTTTCTTTATAGAATAAGCGACTTCCTCCGTCTTTTCTCGCAGAGATGCTTTAGTTATACTATATTATTCAGCACAGTGAACAAACAGAACAATATGAATGTATTCCGAATTAGAATTAATTGGTTTGTGTTTAATTACAGCTGCTGATGCGGAAAATAATTGTGTTTGTATATATACTATATTTCATATACATGTGTAATTTATGTTATCATCTATAGTAATAATCATTTTCATTTGTTAGGCTGGATCTCACATTGTAGCTTAAGAAAATAAATTACTATATATTAACAGAAATTATATTAAGAGAAATGTACATGATTTTAGTATTTTTGTTAATGGATTTTTAATTACTTAAGAAATACAAATGATAGATGATTTTTAATTTTCTTTTTTAATTTTTTTTCTATTTTTAGGTTTATGCTTGGCTCACATGAGATTTTTTTTTTTTTCCAAATCTGCCTCGGCATGCCTAATATTCAAGGTACGTTCTTTAACCCCTCTTTCACATCAGTGTATTCCGTTTGGGGGAATCCACATGGAGACCCCTCCTGAACAGAATACCAAATGCACTGGCAAGCGGTGTGCAATGAAAGCACACGGACCCCATAGACTATAATGGGGTCCGTGTGCTTGCCGCAAGATCTCCGCAGGGAAGTACTTCCCAATCTACTTTTCTGTCCGCATGTTCCGTGCGGAGATCTTGCGGCAAGTACATGGGCCCCATTATAGTCTATGGAGTCTGTGTGCTTTCACTGCACACCACTTGCCAGTGCGTTCGGTAGTCCGCTCGGGGGGTCCCCATGTGGACTCTCCAAACGTATTACCAAACGCAGATGTGAACGAGGGGTTAGGTGTTTTCTTGTAGTAAGTATAAAGTTAAAACAGGAGTCCTAGATGCGATTCAGTATAACAAACACAATCAGGTAAATCAGATTGGGAGAAAAAAATAAAAATACCATAAAAAGCCAATTAATCAGAATACTGCGAGATGGGATTGGTAGTAAAGTTGTGAGATTTTCCTTTAATTCTTTATACTACACCTTAATTACAATTATCAACTTTATATTGATACAAAAGTTATCATTAGGAGATGTAACATAATGATGGCTAAGAAACGAGACAGTGCGGGTTCACATCTGCGCCCCGGCTCCGCTTTGTGGGTTTCCGTCTTCTGCCCCAGAAACTGGACAGGAGACAGAAACCAGCAGTCAGTGTCCGCCCATGAGCGTCTTCTGGTCTCTGTGGTGAAACTGTTTTTTTTAACTGGACACAAAGTCCTGCATGTACGACTTTGTGTCCGGTTAAAAAAACTGGTTTTGCCGCAGAGATCAGAAGACGCTCACAGACGGTCACTTTGCAAACCCATTCAAGTGAATGGGTTTGAAAACTGACTGCCGGTTTCCGTCTCCTTCCAGTTTCTCGGGCAGAAGACGGAAGCCGGCAAAGCGGAGACCGGGCGCAGGTGTGAACCCACCCACATAAGAGAAATCAAAACCATTATACATTTAGTTATCAAGTTGATGTAGTTGTCTATAAACTTCCCCATTCTAGTGGTCATTCTACTAGATTTTTGATAATATTAGAAAAATTTGTAATATTTATTCGATAATGTTTCTTAGCTCATGAATTAATCTTGCTAAATTTCCATGGTGATAATAAGCTGATGGCAATGATCATGTATCTTACCCTATGTCTAACCACATGATTAATCTCAAGTTCTTATTAGATATATATTGTCCTGAAGGTAGAAAAATACTGTATAGACAATCCAATACCGTAGACTATCTGGTCATATGATTATTTCATCTGGTATCAGATATGTGTTCAATGCCATATATTTAGTTATTTTGCATGAGTAGAGCCAACATATTTGGCAGTGCTATACAGATATTGTTACCACTCACTGCCCCCAGTAGGGCTCACAGTTTGCATTTCCTATCAGTATGTCTATGGGGTATGGGAGGAAATTGGAGTACCTGAAGAAAACCCAGGCAACATACAAAAAGGGAGAATATACAAACTCCTTACAGATATTGTCCTTGGATTAGAACCTAGGACTCCATGGAGTCCTGAACCACTGAGCCACCATGCTGACTATGCATATAAAGCATATATATTTGTAAATCTTCTACTGTGCATGTTAGGACCTTGGTCAGTTTCTTTATGCTATTTCTATATTTATGTGCCATGGCCATGTCTTCTCCAGTCTTCCATAATATAATGGAAACAGGGGATTGGAATTTATTTGTAATTTTATATTTTTGGTAACCTGCTATTTCTGTTGATATTTTGCCTTATTCACATGGTACAGCCATGTAGAGGAGGATATGCAGCAGTACGTGAAGTCTCGTATATGCTATATACTAAGTTCCCGCAGGATTGGAAGTATACCAACCCTTTATGGATACTCTATTATGCAGCAAATAACCTTAATACAGTTGTTGCAAGAAACCTAAAACTAATATAGTATTAAGTAGTTTGAAGCAAAATGCGTAACCATCTGAGGCTTACAACAGAAACCAAAACCAGGAATGGATAAAACCTTGTAGAAAATGATAATAAAGTTGTTTCCTTCCATAATGTAATAGCTCCGGATTCCGGATGTATTCAGAAACTGGTGGCTTCTTACCAGGACAGAGGAGGCGGCCACTGAAAGCTCTGCATTCCTACACAGACGATCCATTGCTGTTCCAGGGCTTTCTCCTACCAGGCTACCACCCACACACCAAACCCTGAAGGTCACCTGAAGTCACCCACCTGTTATGAAGAATATAGACACTTCACTCCTCCTCACTAAAGTCCTCTTTCACAAAATATATGATGGCAATACAGAGCAGTCAGTTTTTCAGCGGTACAACAAATGACATGACGATTTGACAGTAACCATTGTAGTTAGGCCTGATATGTAAGATTACAGGCCATGGCAATAAACAGTTATCCACTTACTCACGAGTTTCTTAAGTTGTTCAGTTTGTAGAACGAGATGTCATCCTTGTGACGAGGAGGAGATTTCCCTTTCTAAGCTGTCTAATGCTCATCAAGCTAGTTACACTCCACATAGCTCTCCTTCCAAGCTATCCTCCAAGGTGGTCCACTCACTGAGAGCAGAGGAACGGGTCCTAAAATAGGGAGTCATTTTCATCCTGGGCAGAGATGGGTGAACCTCTGAAGATTTGATTCATGCTATGTTCAATGTTCGAACAAAGTGATCCCCAGTTTGGTTTTGTCCAAACTTGTTTAGATAGAACCAGAAGTAAAATTATTAGGCTAAGTTCACACGGGAGGGCAGTATAGCGGGTTTTGGCACTGAGAGTAATGTGGGGAGCCGCCTCACTCTTGGATCAAAACAGGCCTGCCACGACTGTCGTGGTTGCGGCTTCCTCCCCTGGAGTAGGCTCAAATGAATGGGCCGACTCCGGAGGTTGCTACCGCCAGGCGGACGCCGCGGCTCATCGAACTGTGGAATCCGCCTGAAGAAAGGGCAGCCCGCGATCTACATAGACCACCATTGTGATGGGGCAGATTATGACGTGGATTACGTGCCACAATCCGCCCCCTCTGTTCCCGTGTGAACGGGCCCTTTTATGTCTATTCAGACATCATCTGGCCCCAGTGGAGACCCCAAACACATGATACCACAGAAGACCCTGTGAGGAGGCAGAGACAGTGTGCCAGACTCAACGAGGAGGCCCAAAAGAGGTAAAACAGAAGGTATGAATGTTTTTTTAATTTTTGTCAGCTCTCCTGGGTTTCGACCTATTATACTTTGGGGTCTGAAGTAACCCCTGTTTATAAAAATTTGCCGCAGTACATGTTGCAGCAGCCATTTTAGTTTTGGAGCTCTACAACAGAATTTTGAGATAATAGATTATTGAGTAATATAAAGTGGTAGGTCGCCCTGTAGGGTTTGGTAACTTACTATTTTGAACTGTTCCTATTTAAACTGGTAAAAAAGCGAAGTAAAGAAATATATGGTCTGCCAACATAACAAAAGGGGCCAGGATTGTGGTCATTATTAGTGGTGCCGCAGTCTAGTGCAACATTATAATGATATATTAGGTGGCAACAGGAACTTTTTATATTAGAACCGAGGGTGCTGACGCTGAGTTATTGTACAATTTACCTACTATACTCAGATATTGCAGCTTATTGTGCCACACAATCCACCTGACGCTAACTAATATACCACTGATGTCATCAACAATATAGGTGGAGGAGAATATTCCACTAATACTATGGATTTTTAAAACACGAAAAGGTATCATGGTAGAAACCAGATACAGTCCTATGAAAAAGTTTGGGCACCCCTATTAATCTTAATCATTTTTTGTTCTAAATATTTTGGTGTTTGCAGCAGCCATTTCAGTTTGATATATCTAATAACTGATGGACACAGTAATATTTCAGGATTGAAATGAGGTTTATTGTACTAACAGAAAATGCGCAATATGCATTAAACCAAAATTTGACCGGTGCAAAAGTATGGGCACCCTTATCATTTTATTGATTTGAATACTCCTAACTACTTTTTACTGACTTACTGAAGCACAAAATTGGTTTTGTAACCTCAGTGAGCTTTGAACTTCATAGCCAGGTGTATCCAATCATGAGAAAAGGTATTTAAGGTGGCCAATTGCAAGTTGTTCTACTATTTGAATCTCCTCTGAAGAGTGGCATCATGGGCTACTCAAAACAACTCTCAAATGATCTGAAAACAAAGATTGTTCAACATAGTTGTTCAGCGGAAGGATACAAAAAGCTGTCTCAGAGATTTAACCTGTCAGTTTCCACTGTGAGGAACATAGTAAGGAAATGGAAGACCACAGGGACAGTTCTTGTTAAGCCCAGAAGTGGCAGGCCAAGAAAAATATCAGAAAGGCAGAGAAGAAGAATGGTGAGAACAGTCAAGGACAATCCACAGACCACCTCCAAAGAGCTGCAGCATCATCTTGCTGCAGATGGTGTCACTGTGCATCGGTCTGGGAGAGTGATGAGAAAGAAGCCGTTTCTGCACGTACGCCACAAACAGAGTTGCCTGAGGTATGAAAAAGCACATTTGGACAAGGCAGCTTCATTTTGGAAACAAAAATTGAGTTGTTTGGTTATAAAAAAAGGCGTTATGCATGGCGTCCAAAAAGAAACAGCATTCCAAGAAAAACACATGCTACCCACTGTAAAATTTGGTGGAGGTTCCATCATGCTTCGGGGCTGTGTGGCCAATGCCGGCATCGGGAATCTTGTTAAAGTTGAGGGTCGCATGGATTCCACTCAGTATCAGCAGATTCTTGAGAATAATGTTCAAGAATCAGTGACGAAGTTGAAGTTACGCCGGGGATGGATATTTCAGCAAGACAATGATCCAAAACACTGCTCCAAATCCTCAGGCATTCATGCAGAGGAACAATTACAATGTTCTGGAATGGCCATCCCAGTCCCCAGACCTGAATATCATTGAACATCTGTGGGATGATTTGAAGCGGGCTGTCCATGCTCGGCGACCATCTAACTTAACTGAACTTGAATTGTTTGTCCAAAATACCTTTATCCAGGATCCAGGAACTGATTAAAAGCTACAGGAAGCGACTAGAGGCTGTTATCTTTGCAAAAGGAGGATCTACTAAATATTAATGTCACTTTTCTGTTGAGGTGCTCATACTTTTGCACCGGTCAAATTTTGGTTTAATGCATATTGCGCATTTTCTGTTAGTACAATAAACCTCATTTCAATCCTGAAATATTACTGTGTCCATCAGTTATTAGATATATCAAACTGAAATGGCTGTTGCAAACACCAAAATATTTAGAACTAAAAATGATTAAGATTAATAGGGGTGCCCAAACTTTTTCATAGGACTGTATATGCCTATTATATATGGGATAGACACAAGAATCATGGTGGGTGGTATATATACACACACACCACCAAAATCTAGAGGGAGGGAGGACTAAGGGGGCGTTCACATTACTGTTAGTAGTGTCCATTGCTTATAAAATGTTAACAATGCACACTAACAGGTTCAATGGGATTTCAATAGAATTTGATCTGTTGTCTGCTAGTATCCGTTTCCACCAAATCCATCATGTCTACTAGCGAACATGATAACGCAGGGTGCAGGACTTTGGTGTCCAGTAGAAATAACAGATTTATGACACGTGTTAAGTGTCCATTATTCTCTAACATTAATGTCTATGGTGTCTATGGCTAACGAACGGTAACGGTTGGCTGTCTGATATACTGTCTGTTACTACTGTCCATTTTTTCTGCACATGGCTTTTTTTCAAAAAGCAGAAACAAAAAAAAAAAGAAGAAAAAAACGGAAAAGATAAAAAATGATCATAAATGCTAGGTTCACGCTAGCATTGGGGGTCTCAGTTTTTCACTGGATTTTGCCAGTTTCCATCCAGAATCAGCAAGCAGGACTTTTCTCTCTGCATATTTTATGGGGAATGGGGGGCAGAGTCCCTGAATAGTCCCCGAATTCTAGTGTGACTGCAGTCTAATGGACATTAAATGGTGTTGATGTGTCCATTAAATGGATCAGTTAAAAAAACGGACACCTTAGCATCAGTTAGTGTCCGTTAATGTTATGATAGGAGTCCATTTTTTATTTTTTTAGGATCATCCAATGGTAATATGAACGCCCCTTAGCACATATGTTCCCAACCCCCATAGGCAGGTATCACCCACGAGATTAAGGAAGCCTGATAGGGCTACTCAGGCATTTGAGGCTATGGTTTAGAATTTTCCCAATTGTTCAATCTAGTAATACGCTGTATGACCACTCCATAACATCCATCTAATAAATCTTCCCTTTTGACTACAACATTAGTAAAGGGAAGACAATGGGCAGAATGCTGCTTTTGCTTTTCACGTCAGTCACAAGGAGTAAGTATTTCTAATGAACTTGCCATAGTATTGAGTCAGTTCTCTGCTCTGTAGAACAATGGCTGCCAGCCATAAAACGGCATACATTTAATTACCAGGCTCATTTGTTCTCTTATCGCTCCTTTATTCTATAGGTTAATGATTTTCTACCAACTTTCAATCTGAATTGTTCGTCTTCTTGTATCTGTTGTTGCTATGCTACAAAATGCAGAACCCGTGTGTCATGGTGGTCATAGAGCGACTAACCTGGACTTCTCTATTGTTCTGCAGCGGAGGATTCTGCTCCATAGGAACATATGACACATCCACAGGCTACACTGTCTGCTAGACTGGCATTGGAGAGGGTCTCTTCTCAGGTCTAAACTCAAAAATCATCTTAGATTTGTTCTTTGTCAGACAAATAACAAACTGTATATCAATCTGTCTACAGTGAAACCTCTCCAGCCTCTTAGAAGGACTTAGACTAGACCATTTCCACCCAGTTTCTGCCCAAAAAATACAGAGAGAAAAGTCCTGCTTCGGAATTTCTCTCTCTGCATTTTTCAAGGCAAATGGAGGACGGAATCCCCAAATGGTCACCCAACGCAGGAGTGACCGAAGCCTTAAACAAAGTGACGCTATACATTACAGTAGGTTTTTAGATGTAGAATTATATACATTTTCTATATTATCATTTACAATGATGGTCGCAAAGATTTGGATACAATCTATTACTATAAAAAATTTGTAATTTACCCCCAAAAAGATACGCTGATACGTAGACGTCTGACGTCTGCCGAGAGAAGAGGATCATGGAGACAGCGGGAGCAGCAGCAGCGCGATTGGTAAGTACAATAACGTTTTTTTTGTTTTATAATAGGCCGCTACCTGCTGGAGTATCTCCAGCATAGCAGCCTATTTACCAACCTCCCCGGACCTGCTCACTGCCGCCCCCGCTTCCCCTTGTACTATAGACCGTGGAGGCCAGCAGTGAATAGGCCCGGGCCAGGCCGCGATCCCACTGCCGCTATTATTATACTCGGGGGTGTTTTCAGACCCCTGAGTATAATAATCGGAGCCCCAGGGGAAGTGAGGGAACATAATAAACAATGTTACTTACCTCTCCGGGATCCGATGTTAATCCTAGCTGGCTTCGGGCCTATATGGTAATGCCCAGACGTCACGTGGTCTGGTATATTACCATATAGGCCCAAAGCCTGTGCTAGCAGTACCATATAGCCCCGAAGCCTGCTAGGATTAAAGAGGACCATTCATGAGTTTGGGCAAAGGCAGTTTTATATACTGCTGGAAAGCCGACAGTGCGCTGAATTGGCTTTCTTGATCTGTGCCCCAGGTGAAGAGCTATTGGTGCCGGTACTGTAGCTCTTCACAGTCAGGAGGGCGTTCCTGACAGTCTGTCAGGAATGTCCTTCTTCCCAGAAGCTCCTATAGTGCTGTACAGTGTGAGCAGGGAGGAACGCCCCCTCCCCTCCTGATAATACTCGTCTATGGGCGAGCACTGTGAGCAGAGAGAGGGGGCGTTCCTCCTCACGCACACAGTACAGCGCTATAGGCACTGCTGGGAAGAAGGGCGTCCCTGGCTAAGTGTCAGAAACGCCCTTCTGACTGTAAAGCGCTACGGTACCAGCACCGATAGCTCTTCACCTGGGGCACAGATCAGGAAAGTTGACAGTGCGCTGAATTCAGCGCACTTTCGGCTTTCCAGCGGTATATAGAACTGCCTTTGCCCAAACCCATGAAAGGTCCTGTTTAACATCGGATCCCGGAGAGGTGAGTAACAGTGTTTATTATGTTATATATCTCCCCTGGGGCTGCGATTATTTTATTCTGAAAAGACCCCTGAGTATAATAATAGAGCTTGAAGGGTCCACTGTGGCCCCTGTAACCTCTATAATGCCCCGCAGCGGACCCCCTGCAATCTCTATTATGTCCCACAGTCTATTGTGCCACTGTGGGGCATAATATAGGCTATATATATATAGGTTGGGCGTGTGGAGAAGTGAGGAGTCAAATATGTCTGTGTTTCAAACTTTACAGAGTCAAGTCACAGCTGAAAGATGTGGTCATGGCGGTCCAAAGGGAAGAGATGGGAAATGTGGGGAGACATCTACTGTGAGTATTACTGCACTGTATTTATTGTAATCCCCCCCCCCTCCGCTGTCTGAGGCGGACGATCAAAAGATGAACAACACTCCCCCCCGGACGACTCAATCGGGGAGGGGGGGGGGGGGCGTCTTTCGATCGTCCGCCTCAGGCAGCAGTTGTAGAGTGCACTTATCTTGGAGATATAGTAGTATCAGAAGAGCTGACTCAGGCTGGGTTCACACCAGCGCTTAAACTCCGATCGGGGTTTCCGTCCCCGAACTCATTTAGAAAATGCAGAGAGAAAAGTGCTGCATGCTTTCTCTCTGCATTTTTCACCCTTTCTGAGCGGAAACGAGGGGAGCCCCTTTATAGTCTATGGGTTTTTCGAGTTTCTCGGGGGTTTCTCTTTTTTAGTGGATTAGGTTCCCCCTGAACAGAAACCCCAACATGTGTGCGAATCTAGCATCACAGAGCATCAGAATTGAGCAGTGACAGCGACTAGTTTCTCATTCCAGAAGCCTCCTCCTCTCCCTCCCCTCTCCATAAACTGAAATCTAAACAGTAACTGAGTCTCCTCCACGGCGCGTGAAGCACATTTCTTTAATAAGATATATTACAAAGTTTCTTCCATTCACCTGTACTATTCATTTATGTAAAGTTGTTTTCTAATTGGAGGTGCACCATAAGTTGTTCATTCTCTTTTTGTTCCCGGTAAGAATAAGACTAATATCCTACGGTAGATTCTAAGAGAAGGAAATCGTCATGAGATTTTATTCAAGCTTCTTTATTTGAAACTATTATGCTCAGTGTGAGACAACTAAAGTAAATGATTTTTTCAGAAGGAGAGAAATATGGATCGGCACCAAGAAAAACACACAGGTGTGAGATACTGAAAAAGAGACACTTGAGAGGGAATTATGCAGGTTGTGCAAGATCCAAAACAGAGTAATTACTGTACAGGAGGAAGAAAATAAAGAAGGAAGCCAGACGTCTTCAGTTTCCCATGGTTACAAAACTCACGGATTCGGAAAAGTCTTTGAGAATGACTGTCAAAGAGTTTGATTCCCGTTGAACTGTGACCTTTGCATACTGCCTCTATAACCAAGTGACCTTCTGCAACTCATTAAAGCTAATGTAACGTATCATTCTCTTTTAATTGTATTCATCAGCAAATTATAGTCACTTCTCGGTTAGTCATGCAGCAGGGAAGGCCATGGTTCAATGGATCTAATGAGCATCTTGTGGTCGTTTATGTGCCCCTTTATTAGGAAGCTCCATAATACATGTCATGAGTGAGGACGGTGACTTGAAGCATCTGTAGAGGGCTTTCCACTTAACACTGATGTTTCAGTAAGATTACAAAAGGTTCCGCCGCTCAGATCAGAGTATTTTACTTTTACTTTTACTGCATGGGATTTACCCCGGACAACCATGTCGTAATTGGCCAAGACATTGCAGAGCTAATTGATAGAACAATGAGAACTTCAGTCATTCTGCAAGAGGCTAATTTATGACTTCACAGCTATTACTTATGGACATTACACCCTTATAGGGAACCATTGGTGAAAACTGGAATCCTTCAGTCTCACTAATAAATCATTTTTAACTCCTGCTGTTTGCTATGCGGTAGCCCAAATGTGTTAAAAGGAACGCATCGCCAATTTTTTATGTATTTATTAAAACCAGATAGTGAAATCTATCACTTTTTTCCAACAAGGTTTTATTTTGATTGTAGGTTTTTTATTCCATTTTCTGTACATGACTATAGTGGTTGCCATCTTGTCTTCTGCTCCGGTAACAGTATTTAGTTATAGGCTTAAAGGGATTGTCCATGTGTATGAGGGATGTCCTATTTTTGGCTAGCAGAGCAGGGAAAAAAAAAAACCATACTCACCTGTCCCCGATGCTCCATTATCTGCCACCATGGTCCGGTCCTGCTACTCCTGGGGTCTTCCAGTAGATGACTGCACCTGATCAGCGTCCTTAGGCAAGGACAAGAGACATCATAGGTGATATATGCGAGTGACATCCAGGTTCCTTTCCAAAGGTTGCTGAAGCCGTTGATTGGACTCTGCGGTCACTCGAGGTGAGGACCTCCACTGGAAGAAGCACTGGGGTGCCATAGGAAAGGACAGCAGTGTGAGACACCCGAGCACTAGGGACAGGTGAGAATGGGTTTGGGGTTTGTTTTCACCTTCCCTGACCTCCTTGCTAAAAACGGTTTATCCTGGACAACCCCTGATAGCAATCTCATGGCCATAGACAACAACAGTCTGGAGTTGACTGATGGAGGTCTATGGGAAAGTTTTCTAGGCATACTCTGTACATGGGAGGGAAGTAGGTAACCTGTGATATAGTTTATATCACAATCCTGATATAAAATATTCTGTCAGTCCTGAGATCTCTGGTATCTTAAAAGAGCTGAAGCGGGGGCTTTTATCTAAGTGGTAGTCATCTTTGCTGTAATCAATACTCTTTGACTGCCAATTCGCTTGAAAATCCAATGTATACCACCATCAGTACTCCATATCCCCACCGGTGGCCCAGATAGACTTTCCAGTCCAACCACTGTCCTTAGCAGTCCCATGCTGGTACCACTGGCATCACCAATCTGCATTGATCGATGACGCCTTTAAGTATGGCACCATTGCGGACATATCATAGAGGGACTACTGGAGCTTCTGGACGGCATTGCAGGGACAACCCATTTAATGGCCAATATATGACACCAACATCTTTATCTCACTTAAAGCAACACTACATTTTTTGTTTATTCTCATGCCCTGAAGTATGGTGAATGTAGACACCCCTTGCTTCCTCTTTGCTATATCATCTCCATTTGGATCCCTTATTGGATCATGTGATCAACATACTGACCTACCAATTCACACATCTGCTGTATGGAGCAGAAGTCACTATCTCTATGCCAGTCTGTGAGCACCTTAGGGCCCGTGCACTCGGAGTTAACGCGATTGCATTTTAGCATAATACACGTGTAAGAATAACACTCCCATTGACTTCAATGAAATTTTTTACACACGTCAAAATACGCGCCAAAAAATGCGATGTGTACTTTGACACGTTTTTTACACGTGTAAAAAATTTCATTGAAGTCAATGGGAGTGTTTTTTTACATGTAAAATTCTATACACGTGTATTATGCTAAAATGCGCTCGCGTTAACTCCATGTGCACGGGCCCTTAGGTTACATTCACACTGCGGAATTTGGCGCTGATTTTTAAGAAAGGTTCTGCCTCAAAATAAGCTGCAAATTCTGTCCTGAATTTCTCTCCTAATGACCGATGGAGGACACTGAAAAATCCTGTGGATTCCACTTCTTCTTCAGCTATAGAACCCAGGCCATGAGTCGCAAGCACAACTGGGCTACTTAGATTTCGGCCATGGAGTGCAAAGTGAAGATGGAATCTGAGATAGAAGACCATCACAAATTCCTCTTCACTGTCTGGCACATAGATAAGATGAATTCCAGCCAATGCTACGTGAATCAACAAGTCAATAAGATGGTCGCCAGAACCAACAAGGGATCCGAACAGAAACAATATTGCAAATAGGATATAGTGCCTATACTTCAGGCATATAAAGAATACATTGGCGGAGTATTGCTTTAAGACTGCCTTACTAAGTGGGAAAATTTTGCACACAAAAAAAATATACATATATATATATATATATATATATATATATATATATATATATATTGCACTTACACAGAACTCAGTCAACCCTAGTTGCCTTGTATGGATGCAAAGAAGGTCAACCTCTCCAGTATGCAAATGGAAGTCATGTCTGGTTTGAGTTTGCTACATATGTGACTTCTCCGTGTTGTTCTATAGTTATTCTGTTTAATAATTACATCAGCCAGTTCTTGTTATGAAAGGATCGTTGTTCTCGTAATGTTTATGCAAGTGGTGTGCAAGCTAGTACGAGCTGGCGTGCGGAAAGCTGGGTCTTAACGGAGAGACGAATGTGCAGCTTGGGGAAAGTAATGAGAATCCCAGCCTATTTCTGCAAATTCACTTGACTGAACAAGTTGCACACAAGAAATCCCTGCTCTCCAAATTGCTTTTGAATAGAGCCCAGTATCAATATGAGCTAGAAAGAGAAAAAAAAGAGGAGTCCGCCACCACCGATACAACTACATTAATAATGATTTAACATTGGTAAATACTAAGTCTAGACAGAAAATGATCTATACAAAGGCTCCAGAATTCTGTGAACCTATCTCTGCTGCTATTGACATAGAATTAAGACTCACTTCTTCCATTTAGTTTTATGAACCTTCTGCAAAAAATGTTCCAGGCTTCTGAGAAAAATAATTTTGACTATAAGTCTCCATGCAGACAGCCAGGTTCATAATGAGGAAAAATATCATTTTTTTTTCATTTTTTCCCTCCCATTTCAAGGCCGAGTAGAAGATGCCACTTGGCATGTAATCGGATTTTCTGTTAATTTAAAACCACATTCAGTCATTTCCCACGAAGACGTCTTGAAGAATATGTATCGGTCTTTAGCAATAGACTTCTGAGTATAATCAATAAGATTCACAGCATAGAGATAATAATAGATGAGCCTCGGATGTGACTTAGCATAATGTTTTGTATTGAATATTAAGATGTTACTTAAGTTACAGTAATAGTTTATGTGCTTGTTAAATTCCCTATCTCCTCGCATAAAGAAAGTTTCTTCTTAAATGCTGGCGTTATCCCTTAAACCAAGTAATATTAGCCCTTCTCCATTAGCCTATCCATTATATGGCTCTTGTGTCTTCACTGTTGGTTTACTTATTCTTGGTAATACCTCTCTAATGATCACGTATTCGAGTATTTCCTACTGGACCATTGTTCTTTATATTTCCATCATTTGTCTACTTATTCTTGGTGGCACCTTTCTAAAGACCATGTGTTAGGGAAGTGCCAGACAGCAGTTCCCCAGTGCTGTAGATGAACCCTGGAGGAAGGGGCACAAGAGACAGTGAGCCCTGGTCTGAAACCCCCCACTGTCCCTTCCTGCTTACCTATCCTAGGTAATAGGCGACAACTGGACGACAAAACCCTTCCTAAATACACAAAATGCGGACAAGACAAACAACAACAAGGGAGGTCAGCTAGCCAGGGGTCAGTAACAGTCGAGCAATGCAGTGTAAAATCGATATCCAAAAGAGTAGTCAATAGGGAAAGCCAGAGGTCAAGAATCAGAATACAAGAATAAACAGCAAGAGAAAAGCCAGCACGCACAAGGCAATAGCAAGCACCAAAGTGAATGAGAGCCAAGAATAAATAGGGAGGAAGAACCCGCCCTGGAGTTGATAGGCAGACAAGCTGTCAATCACAGGGCAAGGCTAAACTTAACTATTAGAGGAGCAGAGGGAAATGAAGGTGAAGGCAGACGGGTGTGGTGAAAAATCAATTACAGAAATAGAGGCGTGTTTTCACAGTGCAACCAAAAACTAAGCAAGGAATCAAACTGCACATGCCTCCTGCACCGCAGCATGTTAGCAGAGGGTGGTGCAGTGACCAGAGCAGGCAGAGATGTTACACCATGTATCCAAGTTTTTCCTACAACACCAATGTTCTTTGTTTTTCTATCCTTTGCATACTTATTCTTGGCAATTTCTTCCTACACACATGCATCGAGTATTTCCTAGATGAGCATTGGTCTTTGTGTCTCCATCAATAATCTACTTATTCTTGGTGGCACCTTCCTAAAGACCACATATCTGAGTATTTCCTACAGGACTATTGTTCTTTGTATTTCCATCCTTTGTCTACTTATTTTTGGTAATACCTTCCTAAAGACCATGTATCCGAGTATTTCCTAGAGGAGCATTGGTCTTTGTGCCTGCATCATTAGTCTACTTAATTTGGGTGGTACCAATTTCAAGTCATGTATCCAAATATCTCTAATATTGTCTCTGGTGTTTTCACCTTTGGGTTACTTAGGCCTAGTAGTATCTTAACAAAAACCTGTATATCTCTTGTAAAACAGCTGTCCCTTGTGTTTACTCCATTAGTCTACTTATTTCTGGTGTTACCTTCCTGAAGACCATATATACAGGTTGGTATGTTTTCCAACACCATTGTCCCATTTATCTCCATTCCTGATCTACTTATTGTTGATTATATGTTCCTAAAGTTCATGTGTCTATAGTCCATTACGTCTCTAACACTGGTTTACCTATGGTGGTACCTTTCTTGTGACCATGGATACAAGTGGACAATATTGTCCATTGTGTCTTCACTATAAGAGTACTTATGTTAGGTGGAATGTTCTTGAAGACCATGTATGAATAGTGTCTTATAATGTATAATAATATAATCTCTGACTGCTAATGCTTCCTGGCAGGACTGAGTACTAGAAACCTCTGTGTGTTGTCATATAGTCTTTATTGTGTGCTCCATACATACAGTTCCTGATAGACCCATCTCTGGGTGATTTGGAGCTATATGGAGGTACCCATAGGATATAACTAATCAGAACCGTGACCAATGTCCTTTTGTCATACAGTATGGCGGTCAGCATACTTTGAGATACCTTTTTTTGTAACTGTATAAAAACTGTGTCCACCTATATTTTTAATGCAGAAACATCCCACAAAGATATGTGAAGAAAATCCAAACACTGCAATGGAAGCCCTATTACATCTCCATACAAAACAGAGATAGAGACAAATTTGTTCATCTTGGCTGGATATGTCCAGATACGTGTGTCATGAAATTAGTAACATTTTGTGATATGCTATCACAAAGTGATGTGCTATTTATCTTAAATGTGTTTCTGTGTGGGCACACCCGGTGGTTGTGTTGTGAATTGCAGCCTTTCAATGATTTTTTTGGCTTGTTGCAATTTTTTATTGAATTGGTCTCATGAAAATTAGAGTTCTTAAAGAGGTTTTCCAGGGCCACATCTTTTTACTCCTTTGAAATTATCATCCCAGGAGTAGTGCATGGGCAGTTGGTATTTATTATCTGTGTGGCTGACATGTGGCAGGACTTGCATGAATTTCTCCAGAGCTTGTGACATGCCACGGTCTGTTTTCTACACCATCCTTCAATATGGCTAGAGCAGGGAATTGTTAAATCACTGTGAGGGAGTGGCCAGGCACAGTAGTTAAGGAGGGGGAGGGGGTGTAGTAGAAGGACATAGGAGGTGAAAGTGGAGGGAACAGGAGGCTGGAGTAATTTCCATGAGCCATCACAAGAAAACTTGGGAGCTATAGTTTTAAGAGATGACATGCAACAGCCAAAAGTGGCTGACATAAGCAAACCCTGATCATGAAGGAAGAACCAGAGAAGCCAGCGGATGTGATACTAGTTATAGGGGAACACATGCTGGAGAGAGAGGACATAGATTGTGCCTATAGAACCAAATGAAAGCTAGGCTAAGGGTAAGTTCACACGTAGTTTTTTGGATCAGAACCTGAGAAGGCCTCTGGCCTCCAGCACGCTCCGCTCTGGATTAGGCCCAATGAATGGACCTAGTCTGGAGAAGGGGTTTTCATTCAGGCCAAATCGCGAGGTGACTCGGACTGAAGAATGAGTATCTCGCTTCCTTTTTCCGGGAGCCAGAAGAAACGGCTCCCGGAAAAAGCTCCTGAGCGGCTCCCGTTGATTTCAATGGGAGCCGTCTTTTTTGGTCAGGGTTTTGAGGCGATTACGGCCTCAAAACCCTGACCAAAAAACCTCTGATGTAACTTACCCTATAGGGCTTTTCCAGGATTATTTTTCTGGTGATCTATCTTCAGGATCAACCATCAATACCTGATTAATGGTGGACCCTGTATGAATCAGCTGTTCGGGACTGTTGCCAGTTCCAATATTATAGAGTGTATGGCGCCCTATGGTTCCAGCTCTGTACACTATATAGTAAGGGGCCCAGCAGTAGTCCTGAGCTGAGCTAGTCCATCATTCAGACACTGATGGTCTATCCTGAGGATAAGCCAACAAAACAAAAAAACCTAGAAAACCCCTTTAAGGGTGGACACACTTCTAAATATATCATATAAATCCTTATAAGGTAACAAAGCACATAAAATAAAATAATATAAATGCCCATCGTGCCGTTCTTATGCCATGTTGCCCCATGCAGAATGATTGTAGTTTATCTTATAAATCAGATGGAATGCATTAAAGAAACCCAATGGCTGTCGCAGTGTTATACAGCGCTAATTTCTCTGTGAACGAATTGTACATGGGTGAATGCCACTGGGCACTGCTGAGATAGTGTTCTTTCCATGCCAAGTAAAACAGAATGTTCAGACTGATTCCGCTTAGTGGGGGACATCTCCCAAACTAATTCTTAATCTGCCATATGTATCAATCATCATAAGCGCCCCAGTGCCCAGCTTTAGAATGTACGCGAGCTTCAATGGCACAGAAAGGGGAGAATCTGGGATGTTTTTGTGTCTGTAATTAAAGGATATTGCAAACAAACATCAAGGGGTCCATTTCTGAACCATGCGTGAAGAGTGAATCAATTTACTACAGATAGTAATGAGGGGCAATGAAGCCAATAGGCAATCCAGAGCGAGCGCATGGTAGGATTCGGCTAGCCACGTGTCACACACTGAAGCGAGCCTGTAAATATTTATTTGCTGCTTGGAAATAATTTTTCTGCTGGGGATTTGCTATTTCTGTGGATTCTGGCAAAGTGAATTTTCTTTCACAACAACACAGCTTTGTATAAATAACTTGCAATTGCTACAATGGATATGACAGTCCCTGAATAGGCTGTATAGTGCAGACATATCATCCCAGCAGTAAACCTAGGAAAATGTGGACGGCTCGCTTGAATAATTTTTAAGGCAGTTGCTATTGCTTCCCCTCTGTGCATTCTCTACTACTGCCAGGATTCAATGGAGCCAAGTCAGACGCACTCCAGCCAGCCATGATATTTTCATTTTTACATCTGGTGTTAGACCGAGATCCTAAATATTAGGACACACAATAGAGCACAAGTCAGCTTGCACGTCCTGCTTGCCTAGCCGAGAACATAAAAATATATACGGTATCAAATATATATATATATATATATATATATATATATATATATATATATGTGTGTATATTTAGATATATATGTATGTGTGTAGTATAGGTAACTGGAACATGGAAGTGATCACAATATTACAGTTCAAAGAAAAACTTATACAATTGAAAGGCGCTCTACTACCCTGTTTCGGCATCTTTACCCTTGATACAAGATGAGATACAGTTGACCATGGAGGCATGCACGTTACATGGGCGAGGGTTGCCCTTCACATATCGCTAAACTGTTACTGCCCTTTGTCTCATTATTAGGGGTGACTGAGTGACTGATGTCATATGAGATGGCTCCCCAAATCATTATGCGCTCACCATAAGGTCTCCATTGATAAACTTGTGTTTCGATATGAGTTTCCTTATACCTCTCCCGTACAATTTGGTAATATACTTGCATTTTCTATCTTGCTGCAGGCTCCTGTTCTGACAATCAGTCATGTGACGGCTCCTGGCTAACATTTAGTAGTTCCACTGATGTTGTGGGGACTATCTGTAAATATATTTCCAGCCCCGCAACGTTAGCAGAGAGGCTACCATCCGCTTCTCTGTTTGCAACCCGCTCATTAATTCTACTTATCTGGCCTTCAGACACGGGATGTCACTGCTGGATGCAGCTGGGTTGGCAACTCCTCTTTGGCATGTGTGCTGGCCACTCACGCATGCCAATACAGCCGGAACACTGGCATGCACAGTACAGTGGGAGGCCAGCTTGAGAAAATAGGAGGGGAAGTGAGTGAGAAAGGGAGGAGGAGCGAGTTAAAAAAAAGAAGTGGGAGGAGGAGCAAGTGATAAAAGGAGGGGGAGCCGCGTGAGAAAGGGAGGAGGAGCAAGTGAGAAAAGGAGGTGGAGCCGAGTGAGAAAGGGAGGAGCAAGGGAGAAAGGGAGGAGGAGCAAGTGAGAAAGAGAGGAGGAGCAAGTGATAAAAGGAGGTGGAGCCGAGTGATAAAGGGAGGAGGAGAAAGTGAGAAAAGGAGGTGGAGCCGAGTGAGAAAGAGAGAAGGAGCAAGTGAGAAAAGGAGCGGGAGCCGAGTGAGAAACAGAGGAGGAGTCGAGTGATAAAGGGAGGAGGAGTCAAGTGAGAAAAGGAGGGGGAGCTGAGTGAGAAAGGGAGGAGCAGCTGAGTGAGAAAGGGTGATAAAAGGAGGGGGAACCAAATGAGAAAGGGAGGGTGCACTTATTAATAGCGCTAACCTTTTTTGTAAATTCACTTTTTGCCTGGAAAACCCCTTTAACTCTTGCAATTTATGCCAGATTCGGACAAAAACTGAATAATTAGAGTCTTCTCACAGACAGATTTGTTGCAAAAAAAATTCTACTACTGAAAATCATCACCGTACATCTGAATTTGGTGATCCTTCTGTAGCAAATCTGCTGTGTGTGAATAAACATTGTCTAGTATATAATTTTAAGTGGAGTCTACCACTTCTTCCAACCACTGTAGTACCGAGCACATTACAGTGATATACAATATACCTGTCACTTTTTTAGATTTGGAGAAAAACTACTTCAAATTCATATGCAAATGAGGCAGTTGGCGCACTGGGGGCGGACCTTTTGCTTTTGCAGCTCAGGTAGGATTGGTAATGTGATAGCAGTGGGAGGACAAACTCTCACTGCACAGGGTGGAGCAGGCAGAATATAGTAGAAGTTTAAGTGACATGAGCAGTGTTCAGGGAGCAGAAGGCCCGCCCCTAGTGCACCGACTGCCTCAGGTGCCTAACTCTTTGAAGGTGTTTTTCTCCAAACCTACAGAAAGGACAACCAAAACAAAAGTATGTTATTTATCAGGGTAATGTGGTCTATGACACGGAGGTGATAGTTGAATATGCTTGGAGGAGGTGGTAGACTCCCTTTAAGGCTACACTCTGTATAACTAAGTATATGTGGACAGGTGCAGACATATTTCTGATGCACCATTATTTTAGAATAGTAATTCTCTCCCATTGATATACAATAATTTTGGATTATTAATAATACATTCACCAGCTGGACACGTCTATAGTTTCTCACTGGTGACAATTATGACATACTCGTGTATGGCTTACAGAGATGTTGTTAGAGGAATCTTATCTTCTTCTTCTTGCAACACATGGCAATTTTTTTCATTCTATCAGCGTCCACCTGTTCTTCGGTCCAGTGCAGGACTGTGAATCGTATCAGAGGACTGCAGGGAGGCTAAGCTTGTCTCTCTGGCTTCAGTCCATCACATGTGTACTGGAGAACTGTGAGCCAGCTGCTGCTGAACCATCATGTTATCAGATGACGAATGGCTTCATATCAGGTGTTTGAACTGACGGCTGCCCCATCTGCTAAATGATTCGGGAAGTCTGGCCTCGCCTGATGAATGGAGAAAGTGACAATGCCAATCAGTGTGACCCCTGCAGGTTCCCTGTTGCCAGTTCAACAGTCACAATCACGTATTTCCCTCTGGTCTCCGCTCGGTCCCTCTGATAGATGAGATTTACTGTCACTAAATTGCCATTAGGCTGTGCAATCCAGAGAACAAAACCAGTGGACACAGAATAAATCTGACAATAAAGTGCTGACTATAGAATTGCAAAGAATACAATACAATAAATCGAATAAAAGGTAAAGATCACATTGAATATTTATATTTCCATCTTATGTAAGTATAATACTTTCTTACACATTGGTTTAACATAAAGCTCTTGGGTCCAGGGGCACAGCTATATGGGATGCAAAGGTAGCAATTGCCCAAAAGGTCCCTCTGTTGCATAAATTATACCGCTATCCTAAACAGCACATAGTATTCACAGACTGGGACTTCAAGTTACATCTCTGCTTGGACCTCAGTGCAAAATCGCTACCAGGTCCCCCTCCTTTACCTGGAGCCCTTGAAAATACTGGGGCCTGTGAGCTCCCTCAGTTATCAGAGTCTGGGTGTGACTGTGAGCTAGAAACAAACAAAATGTTGGTACTCACTAAGGTTGAGCGATCGGGTTTGGAAAAGATTGGATCCCGATTGGCGATCAAGCCAATTTCGTGATCGCAATTGTGATCGGGATTGGCTGGAAAATGATTGGAAATCTCAAGATCGGCTCAAACCTAAAAGTCACTTTTCCCATAGAGAAGCATTGAATAGGGTTGAGCGATTGGGATCGGGAAAGATCGGATCCCGATCGGCGATCAAGCAAATTTCACGATCGGGATCGGCTATAAAATGACCGGAAATCGGATTTTGAAATCTCAAGATCATCTCAAATCTAAAAGTTACTTTTCCCATAGAGAAGCATTAAATAGGGTTGAGCAATCGGGATCAGGAAAGATCGGATCCCGATCGGCGATCGAACAAATTTCATGATCGAAATCAGCTGGAAAATGATCGGAAATCAGATTTTAAAATCGATCCTGAAATCTCTTGATTGGCTCAACCCTAGTTCTCACCCATCTTTTCCCCGGCACCAATACTCAACTGCCTATGTCATTGATCGGCAATAAAACCTTCAGCCATAGCCTGAGCTCATTGGTTTTCTGCTGAACTAATATAGCCACAGATTGTCCACTGCAATGGAAACTATCAATTCCTTCCCCAACACCCAAACAGATCTTGGCCTTGTTTCCATTGCTTGCACATGAAATTATTTACTTTTACCTACTCCTGTTTCTGTTTCTGTTTGCTAGGGCTGTGGTCCTGAACTAGTCTTGTTCCTGATATTCCATCTGCTCTACTCTTTTGATTGTTTATCTGATAAGTACCGTTATACTCTTGGCTCTGACCTTTGCTTTATTGCTGACTTGGCTACCATCCCATATTCTCTTGTTAATCTTACTCCTGGTGGCAACAGTTGTCTCCAGTTCTGACTTTCAGCTTCTCTATCCTGACTTGTTCTTGATATTCCTTTCGCTTAGTTCTTTACATTATTTCCTGGTACCTGT
Organism: Leptodactylus fuscus; assembly: GCF_031893055.1. NCBI lineage: Eukaryota > Metazoa > Chordata > Amphibia > Anura > Leptodactylidae > Leptodactylus > Leptodactylus fuscus. The sequence continues at coordinate 38,000,683 of NC_134268.1, forward strand.
TGTTTTACTCCTGGCTCTGACCTTTGCTTCATTGCTGACCCGGCTACCATCCCATATTCTCTTGTTAATCTTACTCCTGGTGATAACAGTTGTCTCCGGTCCTGATTTCGCAGCTACTCCATCCTGACTTGTTCTTGTTCCTGAACATTTCTTTTGCTTTACCATATACATTGTTTGCCAGGTACCTGTTGTTTTACTCCTGGCTCTAAACTTTTGCTTAATTACTGGCTATGCTAGCACCTCATATTCTCTCTTGTTGATCTTTCTCCTGCAGCTTTGCTGCAATACATTGGTGACAATTCTGGAGATATCAGCATACAATGACTTCCGCAGGCAAGATTCATTCTATCCTTTGGTGATCCATTTCTGACAAAGGTCCAGGATGGCCGAAACGATACAAATTGACATATTGTATGAATTGCTAAATTGTCAAAATAAATAATAAACACATGCTTCACATCAACTTGGAGTACGGAGGTCATTGTATGCCTATGAATAGAAGTGAGTCAGCACTCGTATCTATAGGTGTGCCATATTACCATGACATATAATATTCTGGGGATATCAACTGGAAATTCAGCTAGGAAAGTCCACACCTCCATGAGGGAGTTAAAGGGGTTGTCTGGGGTTAATCTATTTATGACCTATCCACAACATAGGCTGCTATACAGGGTACAGAGCTTTCTGCTTCCAGGCCTGTATAGTGTATAGGATGGGCACTATACAACTGAACAGTCCAGAGGATAGGCTATACATAACTTAACCGTGGACAACCCCTTGAATGGTGAAGAACAGGAAGATTCCATAGGCTTTGCACCCCAGTCTAGCCGGTACGAGGCTGACTGTGACTTAGAGAATGCACATCTCCTTTAATGCAAAATCGGACTATAGCCTATGGAGTATTTGTGTTACCTTCCAACACCTGCATGGAGTTTGTACTGAAGACTTCTAGGGCTATGTTTTGAAAAAAATACATACATTTTGTGACATACCAAATTTTATTCCCAGATTGTATCTATTGCACATTTCCCGCTTACCGAGCTCAGGATTCTGGCGCTGTATCATAGTCGTGCTATTATTAATATAGAGGACTCTTCTGTAAATTTGTATGCTCTCCATGTAATGAATTCCTGCAAAAACATACTTATGTGCCTGTTGGGTTTCACATAAAAAATAGTCTTTGTGTCCATCAGGTGGGGAAATTATATTGAGGGTCCCGGGGGGATGTAGTCAATTGTATTTGGCAGCCTGAAAACATTGTTAATATTTCCCTTTTAACAACTTTGCACTTTTTTTTTTTTTTTTTTTAGGAAAGTCCTTCCTATTGTTTTTTACAAAAAACGTGAGAAATCCTGCATAATCCTACATTCACCCGGCCACGTGACGGATGATTTATTAACAAGGCCTCATTTGTTCCAGTTTCTATGAATGGGGCCTATTCACATAAGTGATATTTTGACAATTATGTCCCAGTAAATCTTCTGCCTGCCCCATTTACCATCTGAAGGTGCAGAGCTTGAAGGAAAGTAGCCATTGAGATTATGCCATTGGTTACTGAGGTGCCCAAGGACATGATGGCATTTCAGGACGCTCTGCCTTCTTCCTATCACATGATAAGGGGAAAATGGGAAAACCAGAATGCAGAATGTGAAACCCATCAAACCTTTTACAATTTTTTTTTTTTTTTTGGTAAGTTGAAACGTGTTTAAATTGCTGGAAGAAGGTGAGGGGGCATTCTTTATTTCTATGTCCACACCCTGGCTGAACCAAATTTTGACATTGCTTGCTATAACCCTTCTTGTCAAAGCAGAGAACACTATTAAAGGGGTTGTCCAGGATAAAGTGATAACTAACCCCTAAACTAAACCTACACCTAATTTCTAATTTTTTATTTTTTTTTTTAAAAAAACATAATTTCCCACATCCCTGGAATGGTCATGTGACGTGTCAGGGACACGTTCTGATAATCCGGTGATGTTCTGTTTCACTGCTTCCAAAACGGAACGTCACCATCACTCTTCCCCCTCCCCTATCCCCATCATTACTTACCAAGCCTTCCTGTGTCTGGGGACGGTTCTTTCCTGTCTTCCTGTCTTCTAGTATTGGGCGCGGAATAGGTTAGCTAGGAAGATGGGGAGGGTGGGAGGGGCTAGTAATGGGCAGGGTCGCTAGTCAGTGACAGTGGGAGGGGCCTGGCTTAGTGATACAATGAGGGTGGGAGGGGCTAGGCTTAGTGACATGGAGGGTTTTGTAATGGAGTGAGAGAGGAGGAAGGGCTGAGTGAGAGAGAGTTAGTGCAGCAGCTACACAAGAAGCAACACAGCAGGAATCTACAGCGTGTAAACGATCACCGAGGATTCAGCAGCTGCCAGAGACACCCATAAATCACTCCAATAACCTCTAAAGGTATATGGGTGTACTTATTAACCCATTACTAGCACTAACACACCTTTCTAAAAAAAAGATTTTCTGCCCGGAAAACCCCTTTAACTGTATATAGATAGATAGATATAGATAGATAGATAGATAGATAGATAGATAGACAGATATATAGAGAGAGATATCATTCATACATATATATATATATCCTATTAATATTATAAATGTGAAAGTTTGTGAGTTTGTGGGTTTGTGGGTTTGTGTGTTTGGATGTTTGCATGTTCGGATGTTTGTTCCTCAATCACGGAAAAACCGCTCCACCGATTTGGCTGAAATTTTCCACAAACATAGTTAATACACCCGATTAAACAATAGGCTACTTTTTGTCACAATAGCGCACATACGTTTGTGCCAGGACCCCCACAAAACCCAAACTCACACCACCATCTCTGCAATCTCACACACTTTGGACCATAGCAAGCCCCAAAATTCATATTACCCTCTACAGCCTTGCCCCTAACCCCACACAATCTCATCAAAGGCAGCCCCCTGAGAGGCTGGCTGCCTTTGATGCAGTGCTCCAAGCTGGGAGCAAACTTTTTCTTTCCTTTTTCACTCTTTTTCTCTATATCTTCAAGAATCTGGTAACCAAGCAATCTAGCACTATGAATTTAGCAACTATAAATCGAATGGAAGACCCTGTGGAGTTTTTTGTTCCTTTTGTTTCCATTGTAAAGCATGGGCTCAAGACCTGGTTCAGCTGGTTTCCACATGTGCCTGTTACCATCCCCCCAGCTAGCACAGCATGGCTCAACATGCGGCATGGAAGAGAAACCTACATGGAAATGCGGACTTCTTCGATAAAAGGAGATGATTTCTGGCGTCAATTGCTGATGTGTGAAGATGCTACAGCTGACTGGTATTTCTTTCTATTACTGTGGACACGTGGGACACTGTTACAACCTGGGAACCTACCATCACCCACCTACCCCAGGAGTTATGGAAGCTTGGCAAGAGAGCAGCACCATGTATACCTGGATGGTCTCTGACTTCCTTGGGGCAGTAGAACACTGTGGTAAGGAGGAGGAGGAGGGCTTGTGATGAAGGACATTTGGGGCATTTTTTTGTGGTTAAAAGGACAATAGTGCTGATGCAAGATACCGAACTATCAGCTGTGAGCTGGAGATCTCACCACCTACCAAAGAACTGCCACATGTTATCATGATAGCTGCATATGTCCCCCACCTCTGCAAAAATTTCTGCTTGTTATATCCACATGCTGTGACCCCTCTCCTCGTGTCCTACAACCACATTCGGCTGTATTATTATTATTATTATTATTAACATCAATCTGCACTAAATGATCCTGCAGTGTGTCTGTGTTTCTTTCTTTTTTAGTTGCTATGATTCCTAGGATTTCTCTATCTGCCATGAGCTTCTATGTGTTTCTCTCTTGTTATATACTACTGTACCATCTATGAAACTGTATCACTGAAATTTCCCCATTGTGGGACTATTAAAGGAATATCTTATCTTATCTTATATACATATACTTTACCACTTTGCCCCTCACCTTAACGATACTCCAGGAGGTTCTCTTTAACACTCTGGAGCAGCAATGTTTGCCGACCCCCACCGCTCTGACAATCCGCGACACCGCCCACCCATGTCAATACCCCTAGGTGGTCTAATAAATGCAAAAAAAAATGTAAAAAAAGCAAAAAAAATATAAAAAAAATAAATAAAAAGGATTAAAAATTCAAATCCCCCCCCCTTTCCCTAGAACACATATAAAAGTAGTTAAAAACTGTGAAACACATACATAATAGGTATCCCCGCGTCCGAAATCGCCTGCTCTACAAAGCTACACAAATATTTTTCCTGTTCGGTAAACGCCGTAGCGGGAAAAATGGTCAAAAGTGCCAAACTGCCATTTTTTCACTGTTTTGATTCTGATAAAAATTTGAATAAAAAGTGATCAAAGCAATAAAATTTCCCAAAAATGGTAGAACTACAAAGTACACCCGGTCCCGCAAAAAAAGACGCCCTATACATCCCCGTACACGCACGTATAAAAAAGTTACGGCTGTTGGAATATGGCGACTTTTCAAAAAATAATTTTTGAACACCGTTTTGGATTTTTTAAAGGGGTCAAAATGTAAATAAAACCATATAAATTTGGTATCCCCGGAATCGTAACGAAACACAGAATACAGGGGACATGTCATTTTGGCTGCACAGTGAACGCCGTAAAACCAACGCCCGTAACAAAGTCGCAGAAATGCATTTTTTCTTCAAATCCACCCCATTCTGAATTTTTTCCCTGCTTCCCAGTACATTATATAGAATAATTAATGGTGGCATCATGAAGAAAAATTTGTCCCGCAAAAATTAAGACCTCATATGGCTCTGGGAGCGGAGAAATAAAAAAGTTATGGGGTTTAGAAGGAGGGGAGTCAAAAACGAAAATCAAAAAAATGCCATCGGCGGGAAAGGGTTAACTTCAAATACCTCTGTCCCAAAGTCACTATGTAAAGTTTCTCACAACACCGTATATATAGCAGCTCAAATACAAATTACATTCAACACAAAAGTCTCACGTATTCTCTGAATTACAGAAAAAACAAGATACAAAGTTACATTTCATATCCCATACCTTATACACACTACGAAAACCTTACCCGCGCCTGCATTTACCCACTTCTACAATCACCGCAGACGAAGTCGCGGGTACCAGCTAGTATATATATATATATATATATATATATATATATATATATAATTTATTTATTTTAATTTGTATATAATAAATAATATATAATGATATGATTACTGACATCTACCATTAAGACAAGTAATGTACCATACACATATGAAGTAGAAGATAGCATATACAGTAGTAGCCGGTCACTGTAGAAAATAGCTCCAGGGGATCAACTCCACATTGAACAGCTGATCCTCAGCAAAGTCCTTCGAAGATAATTAAGATAGTGTCATGGACTTAATGAATGTGGAGGTATGAGCGAGCACACCCAAGATCAGGGGAGCATCTTGCAGATGAGCTTGTCATTTCAAGGGTCATTAATTGAGATTGAAAGTTAAAACAAATTGCTAATAACAACGAAAGAAAAAAATGTAACTCTAATATATGCAGGTCACGTAAAGAGGAAATATGGCCCAATGTCTACCAGGTTCTTGGTACAGGTACCTTGAGATACATAAATATGTCTGGGAATCGAGTTAAAGAATACCTATACTGTGCTCAAAAAATAAACGTGGGTCAGATGGGATACATTGTCACCTTGCGGTGAGTAGTATCTAACAGACCATGTGTGCTCTACTAGGAATTCTGGGAAATTAATATGCAAATAAGAAAACAAACTTACTCTGTCACCACCTTTTGGAAAGTACTCCCCTATAGATCAATGCCTGGTTTTCTATAGGGAGATAACTTCCAATAGGTGGTGCTAGAGAAGATTTTCCTTATTCCAACAAGGAGAACTTATTTGAGTATTCTTCTTCCAAAAATTAACCTGGCAGCATAACTTTATAGCTGGCAGAATTTACAAAATGTGCACAAATGTGTTTATATGGCTTAAAGCACATTGGAGGACACCCATAAAGACTGGCGTTTCACGTACTAATTTTATACAAAAGTTGTAAGACGCAAAATGCCCAAATTTCTTAAGGTGCATGTCTCTTTATAAATTTTGGCATTTTGGCTTTCCTTGCACCAGAAACTGAAATGTATCAGCGCAGATTTATACTATAATTGGTGCCCACCAAGGGACAATGGACACACCAATGCAGATGTGAACCTAGCGTAACAATCATACTATAGTATTGAATGGGTTTAGAAAACAGTTTCAACTTTTTTCTAGAAATAGCACCACTCTTGTTCCTAGGCTGTGTCTGGTATTGCAGTAAATTCAAGTGAATAGTGTTGAGCAGCAATAACAGACATGGCCCAAGAGTGGCGCTATTTGTGGGAATTAAGTAAATTGCTTTCATATGTTGGGGCCCTATGCAGGGGTGAACCATTTGTTTCTGCCACCTGAGGCAGACGTCAGAAAACCACAACCCCAACACCCCCCCCCCCACCCCGGAGGGGAGGGGGCGGGGCCAAGCGGAGCGAGCATCTTAACAGGCAGAGAGCAGGCAGGGAGAGGACCTGCTCTCTGCCTGAGCGTGAGAGGCGGCCGCTGGAGCAGCACTGCTCCAGTGGCCTCCCCAATCCACTGCTTGTCCTGGACTGGCTTAGGTCAGCAAAAATGCCGCCCTCCCCGGGGCCCTGGCATAGCGGTGCTGGCCCTATGCCAGGAAGATGTCCTTATGCTACTGGGATTTAGGGACAAAAACCTGGTAACTTCAGCCATGTCTACCATTTGGCAAACTTCTACTATCTTCTATTGAAGATAGGTTCAGGAGTCAACTGTGGCGGCTCCCAGCGCATGCGCAGCACACTATGGAAGCCGAGGAAAGTACACCTTGCTTTACTGCTCATGTGCAAAGAAGCAAATATACTTATCTGAGCTTTAAAGGGACACATTACCAGGTTTGAAACCCTAAACCATGGCAGCATAAGGATATGATATTGGTTTAGGGGCTGCAAACCTGGTCAAAGGTTCCTTTTAAAAGGTTTCCCCAGACTGTTTAATTGATGACCGATCCTTAGGGTCCAACGTCTGGGATCTCCCTTCCCCTGTGGATCAGCTGTTTGAATTGGGAGCAGTCACATGACCTGATAGCTGCTCAGTCCCATTCAAGTGAATGGGCTAAGCTGCGATACCAAGCACAATAACTATACTAATATAAAGCGCCCTTCAGACAGCTGATCCTAAGGAGACGTCATCTATTAATAAAATCAGGAAAACCCCTGTAGGCTAAAGCCCCACATGTGTTTGCTGCAGTTTTTTATGCTTTTTTCTTCCTTTATAAAACTACAGGGGAAATGCATGTAATTCCACAGCTAAACTTAACCACTTCAGTACCGGGCCAATTTGTGGTCCAGGACCAGACACATTTTAGTTTTTTGGTTTTTTTTTGTATGTGCAGTTTTGAGGGCTGTAGCATTTTTCTCATACGTCTCATTCAACTAATTTTTGCGTCTTTTTTCGGGGACACATAGGGTTTTATTTTTATTTTGTTTGTATTTTTGAATGTGTTTTCATTTTTTTCATATCCGGGAAAATATAAACAAAATAGGAGGGAAATTGTGTCTGGTTTTCACTTTCTTTTTCTTATTTAATAACACAAATTGCTACTGAAAAACTTTATAAAATAGTTTTTCCTCTCCGTTATGGTAATTTTTATTGTGTATGGTGTTGTCGGGGGTGGAGCTATAACCTTTAATAATGGCATGTTATTGGCAGATTTTACTTCTTTCTTTAATCATTTTATGTATTTTTTTTTTACTTTTTTATTAATTTTTTTATATTTTTTTTTCAGATGGTGTCCCCTTGAGGTCATAAGAGACCTTTGGGGACATCTGAGTACTTTTTTTTGTATTGGAGGCTGATTTCCCCTGCAACTGGGGCAGGTACATTTAGCCTCAGTTGCAGGAGGAATATAGCCTCCAGCATGCTGTATACACAGTTTACAGAGCTGACCTGGGTCCTGTAGGACACATCAGCTCTTGTAAGACACTGAGCCCGGTGGATCATGTGACCGCCAGGTCAGAGGGCGGCCGCATTATGGCGGCACGCATAGCTGTATATACAGTGCTCATTGAGCACTGTATACACAGCAATCGAGAAGGCAGGGAAGGGAATAAACCCTCCCTGTCTTCTCTCTTGGAGCTCCATCTGAAGTTACAGCCGGCTACCAGTATCTGCAGCTTCAGCATCTCATGCAATAGCTGTGTTCTGGCAGGACGTACCAGCACGTCCTGTCAGAAAAAGGCAACCACTTCCTGGTCTAAAGTCTATGGGCGGTCCGGAAGTGGTTAAAGGGGTTCTCCAACTTCCAAAAATTATCTGCAAATATATGCACAGCAGGGCTACATCCTCATAGTTCCCTTGTGCAGCCTTTGCTTGACTTTATTTCATTTATTGCTCCTTGTATCACTGTTCTTTACATGCAGTGAATATTAGACAAACTAAATTTCCCATGATTCATCTGGCTGCTCTCACTCTCTGGGTACCCCTCCCTTATCCACTGTCCTCTGCAATGAAATCACAAGTAATAAATCATTCCCACATCTGAGGTCACATGCTGCTGTGATGTTTCATTTGCTGGCTTCACTGCTCAAAGGGAGGGGTAGTGAGCTTGCAAACGAAACGTCACAGCTGAGGTCAATGACCTTAAAATAAATTAGATAGATGGTGCCAAATTTAAATGGGATGTATATTAGGAAATGTTTTGGATTGATGCACCCTGATACTTGACCAATATTTTTATAAAAACTGACTTTGTTAATACGTTGTAATTTTCAAAATATCACAACGCATTTTGTTACCTTAATGTGTGGATGAGATTAACCAAAATCTCAATCACTTTGCTAGTATTGAAAAATTGCACCATTTTTTTCCCACTGCGTGGAAACACCCAACGTGGGGCCACAATGAATATATCAAAGGAATGGCACTCAGGGAACATGTCCTAAATGTACATGGCACCAGAATAGGTGAGCGCTATAGACATAAATAAATGCTTTTACTCATCCCCTAGCGGGTGTCTCTTTAACGGATCTAAGCCAGTGAATAAATCCCCAAAAATATTTTCTGCAAACACGAAAACCCGAAATATTACTTAAGTCGTTGTTTTGAGCCCCTATTTGGCACGCTTAGACGCCTAAAGAAATCAACAGCGGGCACGGCACATAAAAAAAGACATAAGAAAAATGGAGAACGAGTTAAGTGTCTGAACTTTCACTCCGACTCGGAATCGATTTGGAACGATTTAGAAATGAGTCTGCAGAAAACAGCAGCAATTATTGTGCGGATGGTAGAAACCTCTGGCCTTTGTTATTTACGAGTAGAGATTTGTGAACTGGTGCCAGCGCTTTCCAATGTCATTTGTAATGCTGCCTCCGACGCGCTAATCTGGCAGAGCTTCAAGACAATTAGCATGTGAAGTATTCATGTGTTTATTATCGCCCGCTCTCTGTAAATACACAAAATGCGGGTTTAGATGTTGTGTTTGGTCTAATCATTGTCATGGCGTTTTAACCCATCGCTGTTGAGCAATGTACTCAGGTTCCCATTGGAATTAATAATCTTCTTGGCCAGGGACTGATAATGATGTTATACTCAATAAAGCGAGCAGACATGAGTAGCTTGCACTTTGTGGCAGTCTAATCCATTGTGAACACTAAAATGTTGTGACTGCTATTATCCCAGTGTATAGCATGCAGGTTATCAGTGTAGCAATATGTATATTGGGTTACATGTGTGTTCCCTATTATATGGGTCAGTACCGGGCTTATCATAGACATGACTTACCTGTCAAGGGAACTCTCAGCAGCTATCTCTCCCAGTTCCCCGAGCACATGTACACTCAGTCAATGGTGTAACTAGGAATTGTGGGGTCCCGTGGCGAACTTTTGACATGCCCCCACGCCCCGACAAAACCCCCTCCTAAGACCCTGAGTGACCAACATCCACCCTCCCCGCATTCCTGCACGCACTATTATGTTCCTAAGTGGCCCCTGCACACAGTATTATGCCCCATTGTGGCCCCTGCACACAGTATTATGTCCCATAGTGGCCCCTGCACACAGTATTATGCCCCATTGTGGCCCCTGCACACAGTATTATGTCCCATTGTGGCCCCTGCACACAGTATTATGTCCCATAGTGGCCCCTGCACACAGTATTATGTCCCATAGTGGCCCCTGCACACAGTATTATGTCCCATAGTGGCCCCTGCACACTCTATTATGCCTCATAGTGGCCCCTGCACACAGTATTATGTCCCATAGTGGCCCCAGTACACAGTATTATGCCCCATAGTGGCCCCTGCACTCTATTATGCCCCATAGTGGCCCCTGCACACAGTATTATGTCCCATAGTGGCCCCTGCACACAGTATTATCCCCCATAGTGGCCCCTGCACACAGTATTATGCCCCATAGTGGCCCCTGCACACAGTATTATCTCCCATTGTGGACACCCATGAACAATTATTATACTCTGAGGTCTTTTCAGACCCCAGAGTAAAATAATTGGAGACCTAGGGGAGGATACAAACTTAAAAAACACTGTTACTTACCTCTTTCTGGCTACGGTGCAGTCCCTGCAGATGTCGGCCATCTTCAATGACATATGGGACGTCACTTGAGCCAGGCTTGCGTCATGACGCATAAGGACATAACACATGTAGGCCTGAAGCATTCTGGAGTGTAGGAGAGGTAAGTAACAGTGTTTTTTATGTTCCCTCACCTCTCTGAGCATCCGATCATTATACTGGGGGATATGAAAATAGTGTTTGTGGGGCCTGCAGCCTCACTTACTGATCCCAGCTCCTGCTCACAGTGGCCTCTGTAGAAGGTGAAACAATGGCGGTCATGAGCAGGAGCCAGGATCGGTAAGTAAATAGGACCCATAATAGCCTATTAAAAAAAATGGAGCTGTAGTGGTTGCCGTCAGGCCCCCTAATGCCCCGGGCCCTATGGCAGCCGCTACTGCTGCTACCCCGGTTGTTACACCCCTGTACTCAGTTCAAAATTATGTCAGACAATTCTTGTAGCAGTTATCTCCTCTATAACAAATGGATTGTGCAGACTGAATACCAACATGCCCAACCCTTGTCTCCCCTGAATTTGCCATGATATTCAGTAGATATGACTGACATAGCTGTAATTTTTATGGCCAGCTTTATGGAAGGAGCCTTAAGGGCAAATTCCCCAGGTTCCCATTCAACTATTGGTTGGGCTGGAGCAAGCTCTCCCAAAATGAGGAGTGTATCACTTCCACAGGGGATGATCCCTAACAGGGGAAACACTCTGAACTAGACATTTAAGGAATGAGGAAGAATCAGTACATTGAGGTTACATTTTATTGGTGTCAAGAAAGTATGTAGAGAGTGATATCTAAAATTGAATCCATGTGGGGGGTCTAAAGGAATTGGAGAATCCAGACCAGATAATATAGTTTTTGTAAACTATTTAATTATAAGTGTGAAAATAAGACTGTGAAAATAAGTATAAGGCTGATACACATGATTGTATTTTATGAATTTTATTCAGCTATAAAATGGCACCCTTAAACTTCTATGAAGTTCTAATATACAACACATAATACAAGAAAAATGCACACTGTGATGTCACAATACAAGAAAAATGCACACTGTGATGTCACAATACAAGAAAAACGCACACTGTGATGTCACAATACATACATCAAAGCACAGAGGTAAAACATGCACAAAAACATTTCTGTGTATCCTGTAACATCACACCATATGATGAAGGTATTTAGAATGATATGACCATGCAGGCATTGTGATGTACCAATAAAGTAATGCACACAGTGATGTCACAGTACAAGGATAATACACACAGTGATGTCACAGTACAGGGATAATACACACAGTGATGTCACAGTACAAGGATAATACACACAGTGATGTCACAGTACAGGGATAATACACACAGTGATGTCACAGTACAGAGATAATACACACAGTGATGTCACAGTACAGGGATAATACACACAGTGATGTCACAGTACAGAGATAATATACACAGTGATGTCACAGTACAGGGATAATACACACAGTGATGTCACAGGACAGGGATAATACACACAGTGATGTCACAGGACAGGGATAATACACACAGTGATGTCACAGTACAGGATAATACACACAGCGATGTCAAAGTACAGGGATAATACACACAGTGATGTCACAGTACAGAGATAATACACACAGTGATGTCACAGTACAGGGATAATACACACAGTGATGTCACAGTACAGAGATAATATACACAGTGATGTCACAGTACAGGGATAATACACACAGTGATGTCACAGGACAGGGATAATACACACAGTGATGTCACAGGACAGGGATAATACACACAGTGATGTCACAGTACAAGATAATACACACAGTGATGTCACAGTACAGGATAATACACACAGTGATGTCACAGTACAGGATAATACACACAGTGATGTCACAGGACAGGGATAATACACACAGTGATGTCACAGTACAGGATAATACACACAGTGATGTCACAGTACAGAGATAATACACACAGTGATGTCACAGTACAGGATAATACACACAGTGATGTCACAGTACAGGGATAATACACACAGTGATGTCACAGTACAGAGATAATACACATAGTGATGTCACAGTACAGAGATAATACACATAGTGATGTCACAGTACAGGGATAATACACACAGTGATGTCGCAGTACAGGGATAATACACACAGTGATGTCACAGTACAGGGATAATACACACAGTGATGTCACAGTACAGGGATAATACACACAGTGATGTCACAGTACAGGGATAATACACACAGTGATGTCACAGTACAGGGATAATACACACAGTGATGTCACAGTACAGAGATAATACACATAGTGATGTCACAGTACAGAGATAATACACATAGTGATGTCACAGTACAGGATAATACACACAGTGGTGTCACAGTACAGGATAATACACACAGTGATGTCACAGTACAAGGATAATACACACAGTGATGTCACAGTACAGGGATAATACACACAGTGATGTCACAGTACAGGGATAATACACACAGTGATGTCACAGTACAGAGATAATACACACAGTGATGTCACAGTACAGGATAATACACACAGTGATGTCACAGTACAGGGATAATACACACAGTGATGTCACAGTACAGAGATAATACACATAGTGATGTCACAGTACAGGATAATACACACAGTGATGTCACAGTACAGGTTAATACACACAGTGATGTCACAGTACAGGATAATACACACAGTGATGTCACAGTACAGGGATAATACACACAGTGATGTCACAGTACAGAGATAATACACACAGTGATGTCACAGTACAGGGATAATACACACAGTGATGTCACAGTACAGGATAATACACACAGTGATGTCACAGTACAGGGATAATACACACAGTGATGTCACAGTACAGAGATAATACACATAGTGATGTCACAGTACAGGATAATACACACAGTGATGTCACAGTACAGGTTAATACACACAGTGATGTCACAGTACAGGATAATACACACAGTGATGTCACAGTACAGAGATAATACACATAGTGATGTCACAGTACAGAGATAATACACATAGTGAAGTCACAGTACAGGATAATACACACAGTGATGTCACAGTACAGGGATAATACACACAGTGATGTCACAGTACAGGGATAATACACACAGTGATGTCACAGTACAGGGATAATACACACAGTGATGTCACAGAACAGGGATAATACACACAGTGATGTCACAGAACAGGGATAATACACATAGTTCCTGTATTTGCACCCAAGACCAAGGACACCCTGAAATACTACAGGCCAGGAAACCTACAGCAAGGAGTACCATGGGAAATATAACCTCTACCAGGTGCAACCACCTCTACATGGTGCCACCAAATCTCCTGTAAGACAATAGAAAAGGATCCTATAGCTGAAGCCACCATAAGACATAAATTAGTAAATGGCCACCATCTTGGACCTCCTCACCTTATCTTCACACTGCAAGCCCCGGGACATTGCAATAGCCAAGAAAACATATCCATAAGACAGAAGTTTATCCTAATTGATGACATATTGTTGTAGTTAATCCTCAGTGTCTTTTTATTATTTGTAGTCACTAAGCAACACTCAATTGAGTTCTGCCGGCAGATCTGATAAACTAGAACTTTCCATTGAATTGCATGATCTTGCCTAACCCTGAACATCTTAGATTCGTCATTGTTATAGTCTATAGACTAGGCTTACTGTATCATCATTTCTACATCAATTGCTGTGTTACTGATTCACAAATAAACCAGAAACTGTTATAAAATAGAAGAATATCTGAATAAAGCCGTAATAAAGTCTCATAACTGGATATGTTTCCATGATAATGAGGAGTTCTACGGTTATGTAGCTATTATGTATCAAGGATTTTGTGAGGGGTTAGTGACATTTTGTTCTGATACCCATACACGCAACAGAAAAGTTGGGTAAACCTACTGATTTGGGTAGGATAAGCCAACTGGTTAATGTATATGGGGGCATTCAGACTGTTCCCAATAAATCGGGTATGATGTATCTTATCATGCTGGATCCTTTGTTGACTTGTGACACCAGGTTCACTGTGTGCATAGCGCTGTCTCTCTGTTGTTCAGATCCCAAACAATGGAGTGGCGGACGACTGAAATGGTGGTTACCTATGGAACCCTGCAGACCCCATTAACAATAATGAGGTCCATGCCTTAAATGTGGGTCCTAATTCTGGAAAGAGCACCTATTTCTAATCGGGAGAGAGCCTCAAAATCTGCGGCAAGATAGGGTAGCTATGAGCTATCGGAAAATAAAGCGAGCGGCTCCCATTGAAGTCAATGGGAGCCGTTTTTGGAGCCAGATTTGGAGGCGGTTTCTGTGTCGAAATCCACTCCAAAACAATCCGTGTGAACATACCCTTCTAAAGCAATTACATAGACTATAATGGGGTCACCAGGTTTCTGCTCAGTTTTTCCATTTTATTAAAAAAAAAAAAATTCTAAGATTTTGCAATTTCAACTCTTACCACTAAGGTTGGATTCACACTTGTGTTGAAGTCTTCATAGGAGCAGTGGTGTAACTACCGCCATAGCAGCAGAGGCAGCTGCCACAGGGCCCGGGACATTAGGGGCCCGGAGACAGCCGCTACCGCTGCTATCATTATACTCGGGGGTCTTTTCAGACCCCCGAGTATAATGATTGGCGGACCAGGAGAGATAAGAAACATAAAAAACATGTTATTTACCTCTCCACGATCCTGCCAGGCCTCCTTCCTTGTTAATCAGTCAACAATAAAGTTAGGTGTATAAGCTCACCCGATCCACGTAGCAGGGTGCACGATCTAGTTTTCCTGGACTTTAAGGAAAAAGGAGATTCCATAGACGCTTGTATAGAGATGAGATCCGCAGCTCTTGCTCGTAGTAAAAATTAACTTTTATTTTTTCATATTAAAAAATGGTAGAGACACCATGACGTACAAGTGGAAAAAAGTAAGAAAAAACATACAGGTGAAGTAAAAAGCGCAGTGGCTACATATTAGGCTGACTGACGCGTTTCGAGACACAAAAAAGGGATGGCATTCACAAGACTATGATTAAGAGACCTTTTTTGTGTCTCGAAACGCGTCAGTCAGCCTAATATGTAGCCACTGCGCTTTTTACTTCACCTGTATGTTTTTTCTTACTTTTTTCCACTTGTACGTCATGGTGTCTCTACCATTTTTAATATGAAAAAATAAAAGTTAATTTTTACTACGAGCAAGAGCTGCGGATCTCATCTCTATACAAGCGTCTATGGAATCTCCTTCCTTGTTGTCTGACGTCTCTGACGTCACATGAACCCGGCCTGTGTCCCGGGTCATGTGACGTCCGACGTTATTGCAGAAGGACAGCAGCGGAGGCCGACAGCGTAGGAGCCCGGGGACAGGTAAGAAACAGTAGTTTTTTATGTTTTTATTCCCCTGGGTCTCCGATTATTATACTCTGGGGTCTGAAAAGACCCCAGAGTATAATAATTGTTTATGAGTGTCCACAGTGGGACATAATACTGGGTGCAGGGGCCACTATGGGGTATAATACTGTGTGCAGGGGCCACTATGTGGGATAATACTGTGTGCAGGGACCACTATGGGGGATAATATTGTGTGCAGGGGCCACTATGGGGGATAATACTGTGTACAGGGGTCACTATGGGGGATAATACTGTGTGCAGGGGCGACTATGGGGGATAATACTGTGTGCAGGGGCCACTATGGGGGATAATACTGTGTGCAGGGACCACTATGGGGGATAATACTGTGTGCAGGGGCCACTATGGGGGATAATACTGTGTGCAGAGGCGACTATGGGGGATAATACTGTATGAAGGGGCCACTATGGGGGATAATACTGTGTGCAGGGGCCACTATGGGGGATAATACTGTATGAAGGGGCCACTATGGGGGATAATACTATGTGCAGGTGCCACTATGGGGGATAATACTGTTTGCAGGGGCCACTATGGGGGATAATAGAACGCTCAGGAATGCGTAGGAGGGGTCGGTTGAGGTCTTCGGCGTCGGTTGGCGGGGGGGGGGCCCATGTCAAAAGTTCACCACGGGGCCCCGCCATTCCTAGTTACGCCACTGCGTAGGAGAATCCACCACAGAATCAGTCTTGCAAGGAGGACCTTTCTCTCTGCCTGTTTCAGTATAAAACATGTGAAGTAGGGTTGAGCCGATCTTGAGATTTCAGGATGGAATTTAAAATCCAATTTCCAATCATTTTCCAGCCAATCCCGTTCGCCATTGTGAAATTTGCTCGAACGCCGATCGGGATCCGATCTTTTCCGATCCCAATTGCTCAACCCTAATGTGGAGTGAAAAGTCCTCCTTGCAGGACTTTTTTCTCTTCTCCGATTTTAGGTAGATTCAATGCAAGTGGGAATCCATCCTTAGTGGTAAGAGTTGTCATTGCAAAATCTTTGGATTTTTCATAATAACATAATCACCGAAAATTCTTTCAAAATATATACACACATAAAATGGTTATTCTAACGATGGGACATTTTCTGGCGACACACTCCCTTTAGGTATTCAGCACGTGTCATCCCATTATACTACGATGGGGGTTGGGGTCAGGTTTGTATACCAGATAGCATTCTTCTGCTGGTCATAAGGAAAGGTGTAAAATGTGTAAGGCTTTTAAAACAATTGACAATCATAATCAGTAGAGATGAGCGAACAGTGTTCTATCGAACTCATGTTCGATCGGATATTAGGCTGTTCGGCATGTTCGAATCGAATCGAACACCGCGTGGTAAAGTGCGCCATTACTCGATTCCCCTCCCACCTTCCCTGGCGCCTTTTTTGCTCCAATAACAGCGCTGGGTAGGTGGGACAGGAACTACGACACCGGTGACGTTGAAAAAAGTAGGCAAAACCCATTGGCTGCCGAAAACATGTGACCTCTAATTTAAAAGAACAGCGACGCCCAGCTTCGCGTCATTCTGAGCTTGCAATTCACCGAGGACGGAGGTTTCCGTCCAGCTAGCTAGGGCTTAGATTCTGGGTAGGCAGGGACAGGCTAGGATAGGAAGGAGAAGACAACCAACAGCTCTTGTAAGAGCTAAATTCCAGGGAGAAGCTTGTCAGTGTAACGTGGCACTGACGGGCTCAATCGCCGCAACCCAGCTTTCCCAGGATCCTGAATGGAATACACTGTCAGTGTATTCCCGTATACCCGATATATACCCCGATACCCGTTCCAACGGTGTGCCCCCCCACCTTCACCCCAGAAATACCCTGCAAGTCCCCTAGCAATAGAATTGGGGCTATATACACCCACAATTTTTACTACTGGTATACAGTGCCATTGTCTGACTGGGAATTCAAAGAATATATTGGGAATACAAATACCCTCATTTCTTGCTACTGCCATATAGTGCCAGTTTCTGACTGGTAATTCAAAGAATATATTGGGGTTACGTGCACCCACAATTTTTACTACTGGTATACAGTGCCATTGTCTGACTGGGAATTCAAAGAATATATTGGGAATACAAATACCCTCATTTCTTGCTACTGCCATATAGTGCCAGTGTCTGACTGGGAATTCAAAGAATATATTGGGGTTACGTGCACCCACAATTTTTACTACTGGTATACAGTGCCATTGTCTGACTGGGAATTCAAAGAGTATATTGGGAATACAAATACCCTCATTTCTTGCTACTGCCATATAGTGCCAGTTTCTGACTGGGAATTCAAAGAATATATTGGGGTTACGTGCACCCACAATTTTTACTACTGGTATACAGTGCCATTGTCTGACTGGGAATTCAAAGAGTATATTGGGAATACAAATACCCTCATTTCTTGCTACTGCCATATAGTGCCAGTTTCTGACTGGGAATTCAAAGAATATATTGGGGTTACGTGCACCCACAATTTTTACTACTGGTATACAGTGCCATTGTCTGACTGGGAATTCAAAGAGTATATTGGGAATACAAATACCCTCATTTCTTGCTACTGCCATATAGTGCCAGTTTCTGACTGGGAATTCAAAGAATATATTGGGGTTACGTGCACCCACAATTTTTACTACTGGTATACAGTGCCATTGTCTGACTGGGAATTCAAAGAATATATTGGGGTTATAAATACCCTCATTTCTTGCTACTGCCATATAGTGCCAGTTTCTGACTGGGAATTCAAAGAATATATTGGGGTTACGTGCACCCACAATTTTTACTACTGGTATACAGTGCCATTGTCTGACTGGGAATTCAAAGAATATATTGGGGTTATAAATACCCTCATTTCTTGCTACTGCCATATAGTGCCAGTTTCTGACTGGTAATTCAAAGAATATATTGGGGTTACGTGCACCCACAATTTTTACTACTGGTATACAGTGCCATTGTCTGACTGGGAATTCAAAGAGTATATTGAGAATACAAATACCCTCATTTCTTGCTACTGCCATATAGTGCCAGTGTCTGACTGGGAATTCAAAGAATATATTGGGGTTACGTGCACCCACAATTTTTACTACTGGTATACAGTGCCATTGTCTGACTGGGAATTCAAAGAGTATATTGGGAATACAAATACCCTCATTTCTTGCTACTGCCATATAGTGCCAGTTTCTGACTGGGAATTCAAAGAATATATTGGGGTTACGTGCACCCACAATTTTTACTACTGGTATACAGTGCCATTGTCTGACTGGGAATTCAAAGAGTATATTGGGAATACAAATACCCTCATTTCTTGCTACTGCCATATAGTGCCAGTTTCTGACTGGGAATTCAAAGAATATATTGGGGTTACGTGCACCCACAATTTTTACTACTGGTATACAGTGCCATTGTCTGACTGGGAATTCAAAGAATATATTGGGGTTATAAATACCCTCATTTCTTGCTACTGCCATATAGTGCCAGTTTCTGACTGGGAATTCAAAGAATATATTGGGGTTACGTGCACCCACAATTTTTACTACTGGTATACAGTGCCATTGTCTGACTGGGAATTCAAAGAATATATTGGGGTTATAAATACCCTCATTTCTTGCTACTGCCATATAGTGCCAGTTTCTGACTGGTAATTCAAAGAATATATTGGGGTTACGTGCACCCACAATTTTTACTACTGGTATACAGTGCCATTGTCTGACTGGGAATTCAAAGAGTATATTGGGAATACAAATACCCTCATTTCTTGCTACTGCCATATAGTGCCAGTGTCTGACTGGGAATTCAAAGAATATATTGGGGTTACGTGCACCCACAATTTTTACTACTGGTATACAGTGCCATTGTCTGACTGGGAATTCAAAGAGTATATTGGGAATACAAATACCCTCATTTCTTGCTACTGCCATATAGTGCCAGTTTCTGACTGGGAATTCAAAGAATATATTGGGGTTACGTGCACCCACAATTTTTACTACTGGTATACAGTGCCATTGTCTGACTGGGAATTCAAAGAGTATATTGGGAATACAAATACCCTCATTTCTTGCTACTGCCATATAGTGCCAGTGTCTGACTGGGAATTCAAAGAATATATTGGGGTTACGTGCACCCACAATTTTTACTACTGGTATACAGTGCCAATTTCTAACTAGGAATTCAAAATGCGCAAGGCTCCCGGAAAGGGACGTGGACGAGGCCGTGGGCGAGGTCGGGGGAATGGTTCTGGGGAGCAAGGTAGCAGTGAAGCCACAGGGCGTCCCGTGCCTACTCCTGTGGGGCAGCAAGCATTGCGCCACTCCACAGTGCCAGGGTTGCTTGCCACATTAACTAAACTGCAGGGTACAAACCTTAGTAGGCCCGAGAACCAGGAACAGGTCTTGCAATGGCTGTCAGAGAACGCTTACAGCACATTGTCCAGCAGCCAGTCAGACTCTGCCTCCTCTCCTCCTATTACCCAACAGTCTTGTCTTCCTTCCTCCCAAAATTCCGAAGCTTTACAGAACAATAACCCAAACTGTCCCTGCTCCCCAGAGCTGTTCTCCGCTCCTTTCATTGTCCCTCAACCTGCCTCTCCACGTCACGATTCCACGAACCTAACAGAGGAGCATCTGTATCCAGATGCTCAAACACTAGAGTCTCCTCCATCTCCGTTCGATTTGGTGGTGGATGACCAGCAACCCACCCTCATCGACGATGATGTGACGCAGTTGCCGTCAGGGCATCCAGTTGACCGGCGCATTGTGCAGGAGGAGGAGATGAGACAGGAGTTGGAAGAGGAAGTGGTGGATGATGAGGACACTGACCCGACCTGGACAGGGGGGATGTCAAGCGGGGAAAGTAGTGTGGATGTTGAGGCAGGTGCAGCACCAAAAAGGGTAGCTAGAGGCAGAGGCAGAGGTCAGCAGCTTAGGCGAAGCCAGGCCACACCCGGAATCTCCCAAGATGTTCCAGTTCGTACCCAGCCCCGAAAAACTCCCACCTCGAGGGCACGTTTCTCGAAGGTGTGGAGTTTTTTCAAGGAATGCGCCGAGGACAGATATAGTGTTGTCTGCACAATTTGCCTCTCGAAATTGATTAGGGGCTCTGAGAAGAGCAACCTGTCCACCACTTCAATGCGCCGTCATTTGGAATCCAAGCACTGGAATCAGTGGCAGGCAGCAACGGCAGGACAAAGGCCGACTGCCGTTCACGCCACTGCCACTGCCTCTGCCTCTGCCTCTGCCACTGCCACTGCTGACTGTGCTGGCGATGCACTCCAGAGGACGAGCCAGGACACCACTTCATCTGCCTCCGCCACTTTGTTGACTTCTACCTCATCCTCCCCTGGTCCTGTCTTATCTCCTTCTCCTGCACCATCAAAGGCACCATCAGGCGTTTCTTTACAACAACCCACCATCTCTCAGACATTGGAGCGGCGGCAGAAATACACTGCTAACCACCCACACGCGCAAGCCTTGAACGCCAACATCGCTAAACTGCTGGCCCAGGAGATGTTGGCGTTCCGGCTTGTTGAAACTCCCGCCTTCCTGGACCTGATGGCAACTGCGGCACCTCGCTATGCCGTCCCTAGCCGTCACTACTTCTCCCGGTGTGCCGTCCCCGCCTTGCACCAGCACGTGTCACTCAACATCAGGCGGGCCCTTAGTTCCGCGCTTTGCACAAAGGTCCACTTGACCACCGACGCGTGGACAAGTGCATGCGGACAGGGACGCTACATTTCACTGACGGCACACTGGGTGAATGTAGTTGAGGCTGGGACTGCTTCCCAAACTGGCCCGGTGTACCTCGTCTCCCCGCCTAACATTCCTGGCAGGGACACGAGAAGAACACCCCCCTCCTCCTCCTCCTCCTCTACCGCCTCCTCCTCCGCCACCGCCTCCTCCTCCGCCACCGCCTCCTCCTCCGCTGTTAGATTGACCCCAGCTACGAGTTGGAAACGTTGCAGCACTGGCGTTGGTAGACGTCAGCAGGCTGTGCTGAAGCTGATCAGCTTGGGGGACAGACAGCACACTGCCTCCGAGGTGAGGGATGCCCTCCTCGATGAGACGGCAATATGGTTTGAGCCGCTGCACCTGGGCCCAGGCATGGTCGTTTGTGATAACGGCCGGAACCTGGTAGCAGCTCTGGAGCTTGCCGGACTCCAACATGTTCCATGCCTGGCCCACGTCTTCAACCTAGTGGTGCAACGTTTCCTAAAGAGCTACCCCAATGTTCCAGAGCTACTGGTGAAAGTGCGGCGCATGTGCGCCCACTTTCGCAAGTCGACAGTAGCCGCTGCTAGCTTAAAATCTCTCCAGCAACGCCTGCATGTGCCACAACACCGGCTTTTGTGCGACGTCCCCACACGCTGGAACTCAACGTTTCAGATGTTGAATAGAGTGGTTGAGCAGCAGAGACCTTTGATGGAATACCAGCTACAAAACCCTAGGGTGCCACAAAGTCAGCTGCCTCAGTTTCACATCCATGAGTGGCCATGGATGAGAGACCTTTGTGACATCCTACGGGTCTTTGAGGAGTCCACAAGGAGGGTGAGCTCTGAGGATGCGATGGTGAGCCTTACAATCCCGCTCTTGTGTGTTCTGAGAGAATCCCTGATTGACATCAGGGATAACTCAGATCACACAGAGGAGTTAGGGATAGCATCCGATCCGTCACAGCTGGAGAGTAGGTCCACACATCTGTCCGCTTCACTGCGTTTAATGGAGGAGGAGGAGGAGGAGGAGGAGGAAGAAGAGTTGTCCGATGATGTGATGGTGATACAGGAGGCTTCCGGGCAACTTCGAATCGTCCCATTGTTGCAGCGCGGATGGGTAGACATGGAGGATGAGGAGGAAATGGAGATTGAACTTTCCGGTGGGGCCAGAGGAGTCATGCCAACTAACACTGTGGCAGACATGGCTGAGTTCATGTTGGGGTGCTTTACAACCGACAAGCGTATTGTCAAAATCATGGAGGACAACCAGTACTGGATCTTTGCTATCCTTGACCCCCGGTATAAAAACAACATCTCGTCTTTTATTCCGGTAGAGGGGAGGGCCAATCGCATCAATGCTTGCCACAGGCAATTGGTGCAGAATATGATGGAGATGTTTCCAGCATGTGACGTTGGCGGCAGGGAGGGCAGTTCCTCCAGTAGGCAACCAAGTTCTCACCGGTCCACACAAACGAGGGGCACACTGTCTAAGGTCTGGGACACCTTGATGGCACCCCCTCGCCAAAGTGCCGCCACGGAGGGTCCTAGTGTCACCAGGCGTGAGAAGTATAGGCGCATGTTGCGGGAATACCTTTCCGACCACAGCCCTGTCCTCTCCGACCCCTCTGCGCCCTACACGTATTGGGTGTCGAAGTTGGACCTGTGGCTTGAACTTGCCCTATATGCCTTGGAGGTGCTGTCCTGTCCTGCCGCCAGCGTCCTATCTGAGAGGGTGTTCAGTGCAGCCGGTGGCATCATCACTGACAAGCGCACCCGTCTGTCAGCTGAGAGTGCCGACCGGCTCACTTTGATAAAAATGAACCACCACTGGGTAGAGCCGTCATTTTTGTGCCCACCTGTGTAAAGCACCCCAACATGAAACTCCATGTCTGTACTCAACCTCTCCAATTCCTCCGCATCCTCATACTCATCCACCATAAGCGTTGCACAATTCTGCTAATACTAGGCTCCCTCCACCCTGATTTCCCCCAACTCTGCTGGTTAGAGGCTCCCTCCACCATGAATTTGCCCAAACTGGGCTGTTTAGAGGCTCCCTCCACCATGAATTGGTCCAAACTGGGTTTTTTAGAGGCTCCCTCCACCATGAATTTGCCCAAACTGGGCTGTTTAGAGGCTCCCTCCACCATGAATTGGTCCAAACTGGGCTGGTTAGAGGCTCCCTCCACCATGAATTTCCCAAAACTTGGCTGTTTAGAGGCTCCCTCCACCATGAATTTGCCCAAACTGGGCTGTTTAGAGGCTCCCTCCACCATTAATTGGTCCAAACTGGGCTGGTTAGAGGCTCCCTCCACCATGAATTTGCCCAAACTGGGGTGGTTAGAGGCTCCCTCCACCATTAATTGGTCCAAACTGGGCTGGTTAGAGGCTCCCTCCACCATGAATTTCCCAAAACTTGGCTGTTTAGAGGCTCCCTCCACCATTAATTGGTCCAAACTGGGCTGGTTAGAGGCTCCCTCCACCATGAATTTGCCCAAACTGGGCTGTTTAGAGGCTCCCTCCACCATTAATTGGTCCAAACTGGGCTGGTTAGAGGCTCCCTCCACCATGAATTTGCCCAAACTGGGCTGTTTAGAGGCTCCCTCCACCATGAATTGGTCCAAACTGGGGTGGTTAGAGGCTCCCTCCACCATGAATTGGTCCAAACTGGGGTGGTTAGAGGCTCCCTCCACCATTAATTGGTCCAAACTGGGCTGGTTAGAGGCTCCCTCCACAATTAATTGGTCCAAACTGGGCTAATTAGAGGCTCCCTCCACCATGAATTGGTCCAAACTGGGTTTTTTAGAGGCTCCCTCCACCATTAATTGGTCCAAACTGGGCTGGTTAGAGGCTCCCTCCACAATTAATTGGTCCAAACTGGGCTAATTAGAGGCTCCCTCCACCATGAATTGGTCCAAACTGGGTTTTTTAGAGGCTCCCTCCACCATGAATTTGCCCAAACTGGGCTGTTTAGAGGCTCCCTCCACCATGAATTGGTCCAAACTGGGCTGGTTAGAGGCTCCCTCCACCATGAATTTCCCAAAACTTGGCTGTTTAGAGGCTCCCTCCACCATTAATTGGTCCAAACTGGGCTGGTTAGAGGCTCCCTCCACCATTAATTGGTCCAAACTGGGCTGGTTAGAGGCTCCCTCCACCATTAATTGGTCCAAACTGGGCTGGTTAGAGGCTCCCTCCACCATGAATTTCCCAAAACTTGGCTGTTTAGAGGCTCCCTCCACCATTAATTGGTCCAAACTGGGCTGGTTAGAGGCTCCCTCCACCATGAATTTGCCCAAACTGGGCTGTTTAGAGGCTCCCTCCACCATGAATTGGTCCAAACTGGGTTTTTTAGAGGCTCCCTCCACCATTAATTGGTCCAAACTGGGCTGGTTAGAGGCTCCCTCCACAATTAATTGGTCCAAACTGGGCTAATTAGAGGCTCCCTCCACCATGAATTGGTCCAAACTGGGTTTTTTAGAGGCTCCCTCCACCATGAATTTGCCCAAACTGGGCTGTTTAGAGGCTCCCTCCACCATGAATTGGTCCAAACTGGGCTGGTTAGAGGCTCCCTCCACCATGAATTGGTCCAAACTGGGGTGGTTAGAGGCTCCCTCCACCATTAATTGGTCCAAACTGGGCTGGTTAGAGGCTCCCTCCACCATTAATTGGTCCAAACTGGGCTGGTTAGAGGCTCCCTCCACCATGAATTTGCCCAAACTGGGGTGGTTAGAGGCTCCCTCCACCATTAATTGGTCCAAACTGGGCTGGTTAGAGGCTCCCTCCACAATTAATTGGTCCAAACTGGGCTAATTAGAGGCTCCCTCCACCATGAATTGGTCCAAACTGGGTTTTTTAGAGGCTCCCTCCACCATGAATTTGCCCAAACTGGGCTGTTTAGAGGCTCCCTCCACCATGAATTGGTCCAAACTGGGCTGGTTAGAGGCTCCCTCCACCATGAATTTCCCAAAACTTGGCTGTTTAGAGGCTCCCTCCACCATGAATTTGCCCAAACTGGGCTGTTTAGAGGCTCCCTCCACCATTAATTGGTCCAAACTGGGCTGGTTAGAGGCTCCCTCCACCATGAATTTGCCCAAACTGGGGTGGTTAGAGGCTCCCTCCACCATTAATTGGTCCAAACTGGGCTGGTTAGAGGCTCCCTCCACCATGAATTTCCCAAAACTTGGCTGTTTAGAGGCTCCCTCCACCATTAATTGGTCCAAACTGGGCTGGTTAGAGGCTCCCTCCACCATGAATTTGCCCAAACTGGGCTGTTTAGAGGCTCCCTCCACCATTAATTGGTCCAAACTGGGCTGGTTAGAGGCTCCCTCCACCATGAATTTGCCCAAACTGGGCTGTTTAGAGGCTCCCTCCACCATGAATTGGTCCAAACTGGGGTGGTTAGAGGCTCCCTCCACCATGAATTGGTCCAAACTGGGGTGGTTAGAGGCTCCCTCCACCATTAATTGGTCCAAACTGGGCTGGTTAGAGGCTCCCTCCACAATTAATTGGTCCAAACTGGGCTAATTAGAGGCTCCCTCCACCATGAATTGGTCCAAACTGGGTTTTTTAGAGGCTCCCTCCACCATTAATTGGTCCAAACTGGGCTGGTTAGAGGCTCCCTCCACAATTAATTGGTCCAAACTGGGCTAATTAGAGGCTCCCTCCACCATGAATTGGTCCAAACTGGGTTTTTTAGAGGCTCCCTCCACCATGAATTTGCCCAAACTGGGCTGTTTAGAGGCTCCCTCCACCATGAATTGGTCCAAACTGGGCTGGTTAGAGGCTCCCTCCACCATGAATTTCCCAAAACTTGGCTGTTTAGAGGCTCCCTCCACCATTAATTGGTCCAAACTGGGCTGGTTAGAGGCTCCCTCCACCATTAATTGGTCCAAACTGGGCTGGTTAGAGGCTCCCTCCACCATTAATTGGTCCAAACTGGGCTGGTTAGAGGCTCCCTCCACCATGAATTTCCCAAAACTTGGCTGTTTAGAGGCTCCCTCCACCATTAATTGGTCCAAACTGGGCTGGTTAGAGGCTCCCTCCACCATGAATTTGCCCAAACTGGGCTGTTTAGAGGCTCCCTCCACCATGAATTGGTCCAAACTGGGCTGGTTAGAGGCTCCCTCCACCATGAATTTCCCAAAACTTGGCTGTTTAGAGGCTCCCTCCACCATGAATTGGTCCAAACTGGGCTGGTTAGAGGCTCCCTCCACCATGAATTGGTCCAAACTGGGGTGGTTAGAGGCTCCCTCCACCATTAATTGGTCCAAACTGGGCTGGTTAGAGGCTCCCTCCACAATTAATTGGTCCAAACTGGGCTAATTAGAGGCTCCCTCCACCATGAATTGGTCCAAACTGGGTTTTTTAGAGGCTCCCTCCACCATGAATTTGCCCAAACTGGGCTGTTTAGAGGCTCCCTCCACCATGAATTGGTCCAAACTGGGCTGGTTAGAGGCTCCCTCCACCATGAATTTCCCAAAACTTGGCTGTTTAGAGGCTCCCTCCACCATTAATTGGTCCAAACTGGGCTGGTTAGAGGCTCCCTCCACCATTAATTGGTCCAAACTGGGCTGGTTAGAGGCTCCCTCCACCATTAATTGGTCCAAACTGGGCTGGTTAGAGGCTCCCTCCACCATTAATTGGTCCAAACTGGGCTGGTTAGAGGCTCCCTCCACCATTAATTGGTCCAAACTGGGCTGGTTAGAGGCTCCCTCCACCATGAATTTGCCCAAACTGGGCTGTTTAGAGGCTCCCTCCACCATGAATTGGTCCAAACTGGGCTGGTTAGAGGCTCCCTCCACCATGAATTTCCCAAAACTTGGCTGTTTAGAGGCTCCCTCCACCATTAATTGGTCCAAACTGGGCTGGTTAGAGGCTCCCTCCACCATGAATTGGTCCAAACTGGGGTTTTTAGAGGCTCCCTCCACCATGAATTGGTCCAAACTGGGGTTTTTAGAGTCTCCCTCCACCATGAATTGGTCCAAACTGGGGTTTTTAGAGTCTCCCTCCACCATGAATTGGTCCAAACTGGGGTTTTTAGAGGCTCCCTCCACCATGAATTTGCCCAAACTCTGCTGGTTAGAGGCTCAATCCACCCTGATTTTCAAAACAAATGTTGGTGCCAACCTCAACTTACTACAAGGGCCAAATTCACTGCTGGTGACAAGCTCTCCTCACTGCAAGTGCCAAATACACATGTTTCAAGGTGTTTTCCTACTGTCAGAGAGGTGGTATTGAGTGTGTAAAGTGTGTAGTTGTTAGGCTGTGATGTTGGGGTAATAGAGGGTCTTTGGTGTGTTAGATGCCCCCAGACATGCTTCCCCTGCTGTCCCAGTGTCATTCCAGAGGTGTTGGCATCATTTCCTGGGGTGTCATAGTGGACTTGGTGACCCTCCAGACACGGATTTGGGTTTCCCCCTTAACGAGTATCTGTTCCCCATAGACTATAATGGGGTTCGAAACCCGTTCGAACACACGAACATTGAGCGGCTGTTCGAATCGAATTTCGAACCTCGAACATTTTAGTGTTCGCTCATCTCTAATAATCAGTTACAGTCGGGAACGTATTTCGATTGTGTAGATTATCTCCACCCCCCTTCTATTCTTGAAGCCATAGAGATATGAGATCCACAGACAGGTAATTAACAATCTAAAGGACAAAAGCAGTTGGAAAGTTAATTATGTGCGATTATCTGACAAAGGAAGGTGATTATGCAGCTGAATGACAAAAGCAAAGTGTTCAATGGAGACAAAAAATGCCACACTACAAACTGATAGAACCAGGGCCACCCATTGCTAAATTAGAAGCCGTACATTCCAGTTTGTTGTTTCCAATATAACAGCGTTTCCAACAAATTTAGACAATGGTGGCTTCAGAGATTAAAACACGCCCGGCTCTTTTTGTTTTAATCTTCCATGCATTTTATCTTTAGGAATCCGAGTAAAAAAAAAATAAATGACAGTATACATGGCAATTATTTTCCAGCGGGGTGTACTACTATATAGCGGTGACACATAGCAGAATGTTGGTCATTTTCAGTACAATGAAATAGTGTGTATTATAGGCTCTTTTCATATCGTAGAGTTTATACTACAGGCATAGACTATGAATGACTGCACACAGAGTCCCTGCGGTTACATATTTAAGCTATGTATTGTAACAGGGGGCCCAAATAGGGCCCCTAGGGCTGTTATATGTAGATACCCATTGGGCCATGCTAGGCAATAATGCACTAGGATATGTAAGTATTCCAATGAATTTTATTTCAAGTAGATGCGGCATAGGAAATAATCTATTATGTAAAGCTAGCTTTTATGTTATATATTAATATATATATATATATATATATATATATATATATATAATTTTTTTTTTTTTTTGGGCGGGGTTAATTTCACGTCACCGTATTGAAAATAAAGTTGAATTCTACTGGCCACTTTGGCCACTAATTTCCATAATATGTTGACACTCCTGATCTGTAGAGATTACTTTTCGGCAGCCATGTTATCATCACAGACGGGATAACAGTGACAGGTAATAACATAGGACAACACATTTACAATAAATGACAATCACAGTTCACATCTAATTGAACCCTGCATAATAAGTTCTGCACAGGTCAGCGAGCATGCCCACAACATTTTCCCATAGAAGTCTATGGACATCTCCAGAGTACAGGTCCCAATGGTCCATGTAGCTGCTGTAAAGCTTATTGTTAAAGGTGTATTCCCAACTTGCCTGTTCACCAACTTGCTGGCTGTGTGCTCTGTTCACTTCCTGGTTTTCTTGGTAAATTGGTGGACAGGGTTTCACTTGCTCTGCTAGCTCTCTTCATAGCTGTACATGTTTGCAGTCAGTAATGAGGGATGGTTGTAATTAAATTAGCTCAGTATCACTGGAAGATGCACAATATGAAGCTGATGTAGCAGGGCTGGATTTGATAGGTGATGAGAATCCAAAACTTACATGCTACATGAACAAGAGTCAGCTTGCAATAAACTCCATTTTAGGTCTGTGTTAACATACATAGGTCAGCCTCTTTACTACAACCGGGATCCACCATCAGGGTCCCGGTCTCAACTGTGGTTTTTACCACATGCCATATCGCTGATATTGCAATAGGCTAGATGGCAGGCTATAGTTATTAGGGCAGCCTGCGAAAAAAAAAAAAAAAAAAAATTTTAATCATCTCCTGATGATCTTGATGAAACGCGTAGAGACGCTATAATATAAGGGACGAACATATCTGATGTCCTAGAATATCAATCTGTCCTCACAGATACAGGCAGAATAACTAGCAGGGTCCAGAGCTGCAGGTTCTCATAAGTGTCCAGGCTCAGGCAGAGACTCCCAGCACAGTCAATTTGAAACCCAAATGTTTGAGAAGGGGAGAGGGAGCGGTCAGAACGAGCACCTGTCAGCTTAGGTGAGCTATAGAGAGTGGTGTGAACAAGTACCTAGATTCAGGGTGAACACCCGACATACGGATTAGGTATCACAGAACACACGCCTGCATAAAAAGATTTGCCACTCAGTGAGGAATAATGATTTTATTGCACTAGGTGGTAGAAGGAGGTACACATGAACGTTATAGACTCATTTTAAATGACTTTAATAAAAGTTAGGTTTTAATCTTGATTTTTGTTGCTGTGGGGATACCCCTTTCTGGTCTTGTGTTAACATACATAGGTAACAGACTCCCTGTCTCAGCCCTGATCAGCAAAATTTAATTAGCCGACCTGATAACTGGGAGATAAACAGCTCAGAAATACAAGCTGCTCTGAGTCCCGAGCACTCAGCTCCCCCTCCTGTCCTGAGAGAAGGTAGCTACGTCACTTGTCCTGGGCGGAGAGATGAGATCATCCCCAGGTTATAATATATACAGCCGTATCTGTTTTTAAAGAAGACCTTTTATGTCCTTATAAACGTGCGGCATTATATTATAGTAAAGAATATAGAATCATCATAGGACATAAAATTAAATAATGTTCAATAAATTACTAAAAAATAATTAAGAAAATTAAGCATTTGGGGGTAAAAATGATCAGGCAGTATACATATTTAATTCAATGTTTTTTGTTGTAGGACTGTGATGGTGAACCTATGGCATGGGTGCCAGAGGTGGCACTCAGAGACCTCTGTTTGGGCACCCATCTGTGGAACAGACTATACTGTGGGCCACTGTAGAGCAAATTGTACTGTGTGAGGGCCACTTTGCAGCAGATTATACTGTGTGGGGACTACTATGGAACAGATTATACTATGTAAGGGCCACTGTGGAGCAGATTGTACTGTGTGGGGGCAACTGTGAATCAGATTGGACTGTGTGGGGGTTACTGTGGAGCAGATTGTACTTTGTGGGGGTCACTTTGGAGCAGATTGTACTATCAGGGGGTCCCTTTACTACTTATATCACACAGTATCTGTTTTATAGCAGATATAATATTATTGCAGGTCATAATAACATTGTACGGTTACTATAAAACAGATTTCTATTGAAGATTCTGCAATATAAATAATAAACATTAAATGTTCAAAATTATACCAAATGGCATAAAAAATTGTTTGTATAATTGAAAGCTCTGTAAAGCCCCATTCACTCGATCATATTTTGCGGGTCCATAATTGTCCGCAGTTGTGGATCCGCACAGTATTAAGGTTATATTTCCATGTTGGCACTTTTTGATTATTTAGCGGGTTTTGGGTTGCAGTTTGGGCACTCGGTCTCTAAAAGGTTCACCATCACTGTTGTAGGATATCACATCTGTGAACTATCAAAGGGACATGAGCTGGGGGAAAACTTAGGACAGATGCTATACCTGTCTGTCTTCTGACTTGGGCTCACTTATGAATATAAATGGGTCCATGAAGGCATGGGCAGCACACAGATATTGTTCATGTGCTGGCCATGCCACTTTACCATGGACCCACCACCTTTGTTATGACCGTTGAAGTGCAGTGAAGCTAAAATTAAAGGGGAGGGGGCACAATCCTTTCCAGCTGAAAAAATGGTGTTGTTCAACCTGGAAAAAAGACGCCCTGGAGGTGATCGCAGTAACATGAATAAAGGCCTCCTCCTAAGATGACGTGCTCCTGTGAAATGTTTGACTGGTGAGGAGGATCTCCACTACTCTCTGTAATTTTGTCTTCATACACTGTTATTAGGTATTTTTTTGCTGCTAATGCATCTTATTTTGTATCTCACTAGTGTGAGAGAGTGAAGTGTGTAGTCTGGGAAGATAGGTACATTCTAGCCAGGCACCTAAAGGGTGTTTGGTAAAGATTCACACCAGGGAGGTCAGCTGACTAATCAAGGCCTGATAATAGTCTGTGTGTGAAGACTAGCCCTGTGGCACCACACTGACAGAGCTGACCCATCCAAACTAAATCTACAGAGCAGGTACTGTGCCACCCATTGTTGTTGCCAAGGTGGGAGTCTGGTAGCCAGTCTCCTGTATAGTCAGGGAAAAGTTTGCTTGTGTTTAGTTTAGTTCTCAGCTCAGTTTTGTTTTGGTTATTTGTGCCTTTGCAAAGGCAAGTAATGCACTGCAAGTGAATAAAGCCTGAACCTGTGTGCAACCCAGTGTCTGTGTCCCTGTTTCCTGCACTGCTACCATGCATCTACCTGAGCAGTTCCCCACACTAGCCATCGATAGTAGAGCTGAGTACCTCATGTCATAGCAATACTGTACATGCAATAATTGGATACACAATTTTGGTACACGTTTTTCTATAGATGTGATCTTACCAGAACATTGACCTTCTCTATTTTTCTTGATTTTACAAGGATAAATTTATGTTTATGAAAAATTATTTAAGGTTTTTTTTTTTCTTTTTTATTCTCGTATTCAGTGCTTGCTCAGTTTCCTAAATTTCTTACAAATGAAAGTATCCACTTGCTTGGCAACATGAGCGTCCTGACAGCTGTAGCAGGCAGACATTTCGGTTGGTATCAGACCTGGAGGGCTGATCAGGTGCAGAAATTCCCCTTTTTTGTGGTTAATTACAAGGTGGTGGGGTTTTACCCATCTGGCACTTTTATGTGGGTTTTCCTTTGTGCATTAGATCTCATATGTATACACTAAATGCCCACTTTGTTAGAGACATTTGTCCTTTTACAATAGGATCTTCTCTCTCTCTCTCTCTCTCTCTCTCTCTCTCTCTCTCTCTCTCTCTCTCTCTCTCTCTCTCTCTCTCTCTCTCTCTCTCTCTCTCTCTATATATATATATATATATATATATATATATATATATATATATATATGTATATATATATATATATATATATACATATATAGGCACCTGACTTCCTAATTGCATCATGGAAGACAGAGTTGCATATTCTTCCCATAGTCCTTTGCACAGTGGAGTGCTAAAGGCTTAATAAGTCTCCACACACCTATATGGTGGTCTGCCCCAAGGAGTGATGATACCCCCCCCCCTACCCTGTCTAAGCCTCTCACCTCTACCAGGTTATAGTCTTCTCTACATAGAGCTGATGAGATGCAACAACATTGAAACGGCCGTCCTCGGTTGAGAGACTATACCTGGTAATAATCCCAGCATCATTGCAAAACAAAGGCCTCTTGGAAGGTCGAGCATGATGTTAAAGGGAGCAACCTTTATTGGGCTATTTTCACTGAGATTCTGTCTTCCTAATTACATCAGGGAAGACAGGCTTGCACATTCCAGTGAGCGCCCTCTATTGGTTTGCAACACTGAGGCACCTGACTTCCTAAGTACATCATGGAAGACAGATTTGCATATTCTTCCCATAGTCCCTTGCAAAGTGGAGCGCTCATGGCTTAATAAGTCTCCACACACCTATATGGTGGTCTCTCCCCAAGGAGTGATGATACCCCCCCCCTACTATATATATATATAATCTTGAACATTTGATATGCTTCTCCTCTATTTTTGAGATTCCTGACTAACACAGAAAAATACAAAAAATTAGCACAATTGTAACAGAGCGGGAATGGTGAGCGCTAAACTTGTTCCTTCCAATTTTATATATATACACTGTATATCAGACATGTGAACTTGGAGTGCAGAGGTACTTGTATGACCTCATACAAGACATGAGAATTGGTTCTAGAATGGCCTGGGTCACCATTTCAAAACCTGACATTCTTATGCAATGGCGTTGAGAATATAGAGAATGTTGTGATTGAGGAAAAACATCCATCAAAGGCGATTCCTGAGGATATAAACACTTGGTCAATGAGAGACATCAGAGGAGGATGTCAAGAATTATTCTGAAGAACAGGCAGCGCACAGTCAAGCAGAAACAATTGAATGCCACACTGGTGCTCCAACAAATGTGTCCAAATGCACAACTCATCATTCCATATCAAGGATTGATACATATTAATAGTAAAAAATTGGAAGGAACAAGTTTAGCGCTCACCATTCCCGCTCTGTTACAATTGTGCTAATTTTTTGTATTTTTCTGTGTTAGCCAGGAATCTCAAAAATAGAGGAGAAGCATATCAAATGTTCAAGATTTGTAGATAAATTCACTCTCTGGTATTATGTCATCCACATTGCTATGGTTTTGGGGTTAGAATGAGATATTGTAGCAAATGCATATGGTTATAACCCATTGTATGTTGGTCGCACAGATAGGGCTCAGAAGCAGAATGTGGTTGGGAACGACTGGTGTGTAGAATAAATAGTAGAATGGTTGACATCACCAGACATGAGTGAATCCTCACAAATCAAATTCATTCTGAATTTCCCAAAAAGATCAAATTCTAGCTAATATGAAGCTGCTGGGGTTTAAAACAAATCATTAAAAATGGCGGCCATAGATCTACTTTCATAGGACACTGAGGAGTAATGGTCTAAACCAGTCAATGACAGATATAAGCTGAGTACAGAAGTAATCCACTGATTTGGATCATGAGTGGGTCTTAACCATAGGAAACATCTGTATGGTTATAGCATAAATCCACTTGAATATTTCTCCAAATATTGCTCAGTTTTTGAACATCTATGACAGGGAATCAATTGGAGCACAACATCAATAGAATAGAAATACAATTTATTGATATTTTTGTGTACTCATGCATAGCATTGGGGACCAAGTACACATAAGTACACATAAACAACTTTAGGAGCCAGTTAGATCACTCCAGGAGCAAGCGTCAATTTTTTAATAGGTAGACAATAAGAACTCCCATAGACATCAGAAGAAAAAAAACTACCAAAAAGCAGAAATTTTCTAGGCAAATTTGATACGTGATATCTAGTACTTACAACCATGTATGAAGGCGTAAAATGAATCCTAGTCCCCAATGTAAAACCTGTACTAAGCCCCCAATTATAATGTATTGTTTATAGTACATGTTTCCCCATATTGGATATATACCTTATGGGCCCCCCTAAAACTGGACTTCGGTGTGACTAACCACTCAAGCTACCTCCCTCATCATGCACAAAGAGGTAATGTTGGCCAAATTTGCCAATTGTATGGGGGTGTAAGGAATTTTGCTCCACTCTTCATTCCAACGTTGCTTCAGTTCATTGACACAAAGGGCAATCACACTGTATATTGATTTAGATTCAAAAAGCTTTGGTCCGCTACTTCATCTGCGTGTTGTTGATGTTGATAATCCTATTAATATTATAAATGTGAAAGTTTGTGAGTTTGGATGTTTGTGGGTTTGTGTGTTCGGATGTTTGTTAGTCAATCACGCAAAACCCGCTTGACCGATTTGGCTGAAATTTTCCACAAACATAGTTAATACAGCCCATTGCGCAATAGGCTACTTTTCGTCACAATAGCGCACATACGTTTTTCCCAGGACCCCCACAAAACCCAAACTCACATCACCATCTCTGCAATCTCACACACTTTGGACCATAGCAAGCCACAAAATTCATATGGCCCTCTGCAGCCTCGCCCCTAACCCCACACAATCTCATATACATATACTTTACCACTTTGTCCCTCACCTTAACGATACTCCAGGAGGTTCTCTTTAACGCTCTGGAGCAGCCATGTTTGCCAAC
This sequence comes from Leptodactylus fuscus, assembly GCF_031893055.1. Classification (NCBI taxonomy): domain Eukaryota; kingdom Metazoa; phylum Chordata; class Amphibia; order Anura; family Leptodactylidae; genus Leptodactylus; species Leptodactylus fuscus. The sequence continues at coordinate 38,036,438 of NC_134268.1, forward strand.
CCCCACCGCTCTGACAATCCGCGACACTGCCCACCTATGTTAATACCCCTAGGCGGTCTAATAAATGCAAAAAAAAAAGTTTAAAAAAAGTCAAAAAAAATATTAAAAACAAACAAAAAAAGGATTAAAAATTCAAATCACCCCCCTTTCCCTAGAACACATATAAAAGTAGTTAAAAACTGTGAAACACATACATGTTAGGTATCCCCGCGTCCAAAATCGCCCGCTCTACAAAGCTATACAAATATTTTTCCTGTTCGGTAAACGCCGTAGTGGGAAAAATGGTCAAAAGTGCCAAACCGCCGTTTTTTCACTGTTTTGATTCTGATAAAAATTTGAATAAAAAGTGATCAAAGCAATAAAATTTCCCCGAAAATGGTAGAACTACAAAGTACACCCAGTCCCGCAAAAAAAGACACCATATACATCCCCGTACATGCACGTATAAAAAAGTTACGGCTGTCGGAATATGGTGACTTTTCAAAAAAAAAATGTTTTAACAGTTTTGGATTTGTTTTTAAGGGGTCAAAATGTAACTAAAACCATATAAATTTGGTATCCCCGGAATCGTAACGAAACACAGAATACAGGGGATATGTCATTTTTGTTGCACAGTGAACGCTGTAAAACCAAAGCCTGTAAGAAAGTCACAGAAATGCATTTTTTCTTGAAATCCACCCCATTTTGAATTTTTTCCCTGCTTCCCAGTACATTATATAGAATAATTAATGGTGGCATCATGAAGAAAAAATTTTCCCGCAAAAATTAAGACCTCATATGGCTCTGGGAGCGGAGAAATAAAAAAGTTATGGGGTTTAGAAGGAGGGGAGTCAAAAACGAAAATCAAAAAATGCCATCGGCGGGAAAGGGTTAACTTCAAATACCTCTATCCCAAAGTCACTATGTAAAGTTTCTCACAACACCGTATATATAGCAGCTCAAATACAAAGTAACTTCAACACAAAAGTCTCACGTATTCTCTGAATTACAGAAAAAACAAGATACAAAGTTACATTTCATATCCCATACCTCATACACAGTACGAAAACCTTACCCGCGCCTGTATATACCCACTTCTACAATCACCACAGACGAAGTCGCGGGTACCAGCTAGTCCATCTATATTCAGCAAATTGCTTCTATCGATGGTTTGCCTGCTCTGGCATTTTGGCAGCTCTCAAGCTGTCCTGCTGCTGAACTTGTTTCTCGCACCGTGCTTGTAATTTTCCCGACATCTCAGCAGCTCACTGGGAAGCCATATAATGAGCGTGTTGTTAGCGTCAATGATCTGCCTGCTCTGGCGTTTCGGCTGCTCTAAAAGCTGCTTGTCGCCTAACTTTCTCAATCCTCCTCAGCTCCACTTGAGGAGAAGTCTGTTGACTACTGGCTACTTTCATAGCTCTTGTTTTTTTTGAAAATTATGCGACAAATTAGATTTTCTTTTTTCCAGCATGTTTAAAATTGGGAAATTGCCAATTTGGATTAAAGGGGTTTTCCCATCTCAGTGTCTCAGCACCCTGCCTGCAGTGTCTGCTTCTCACTTTGTGTATTTCTCTCCCCCCCTCCTCCCTCTGGGTGAACGGGACACAGAACACTTATGCAGATCAGATAATGTGCAAATGTTTGTACACAACAGATTCAGTGTTATCTGTGTGTTTACATAGAGAAATAACAGACCGGGCTTTATCAGCAAACTGCAATTAGCTGATTCTCCTGCTGGCAAGAGCAGTTTAACATAGTATGTGAACATAAATTCATAACACTCGTGAAGCCATGTCATTTACCAGAATAAAAAGTATCCTATGTGTTAATCGAGGTTACAAACTATCTATGTGCCAAAATTTCATCCAAATCCATTCAGCCGGTTTTGCGTGATTGAGTAACAAGCATCCAAACTCACAAACTTTCACATTTATAATATTAGTAGGATAGAATACTGATGTAACATCGCTGCCTGTTCGGGTCACTGCACCACCCTCTGCTCGCATGCTGCGGCGCAGGAGGCGGGTGCAGTTTGGTTCATGGCTTAAAGTTTTTGGTCGCACTGTGTGAACTCGGCTCTAGTTCTGTGATTGTATTTGCACCACACCCGTCTTCTGCCCTTGTTGCCTCTGTCCATTAAATGGTTAATTTTGTCTTGCCTGTGATTGACAGCCTGCCATCATGTCAACTCCAGGGGCGGGTTCTTCCTCCCCTATTTTATCTTGGCTCCCATTCACACCGGTGCTTGCTATTGCCGTATGCATACTTGCTCCTTACTGTCCCTATTTTGCTTGCATTCTTATCCTTGACCTTTGGCTTTCCTCACTGACTATTCTTTGGACTCTGATTTGGCACTGCATCACTAGACTGTTACTGACCCTTGGCTAGCTGTCCTCTCTTTCTTGTTGTCCGTCTTGTCTGCGTTTTGTGTCTTACCTATACAGGAAGGGACTGTCTTTGTGGTTGCCGCCTATTACGTAGGATAGGGTCTGGCAATAGGAAGGGTCAGTTGGGGGCTTCAGTTTAGGGTTCACTGTCTTTTGTGTCCCATCCCAGGGTCCAACAGCTACCGGGGAATTGCTGTCCTAGTAATTCCCTAACAATTGATAATTAACTAAAATAAACTATGAACACGTCTATTCTGATTTTGCAGCATTTTTCCCACAGAAGCCTAAAACCTTTACACAGTACTGTGTATAAATTAACATCCTGTATCATTATATAGTCCCAGATCTCAATAGTGCAAAGTAGAGGGGAATGTACAAAGTCTAGAACCCATTGATCACCATGAAGATTCTAAATATTTCGCTACTTAGTAACTAACACAGGTTCGGTAGAATTTTCTAGTAATGTAACTGTACACGGTAGATGGGAAGCGATAGAACCGGCTTCGCTGCCTTCCACAGTTTGATAGCTCAGCTGTTTCCCTACAAGAGTTGGCTGCCAAGTCTCCTCAGTATGTGCACATTTATTATGCTTATAATTAATAGGCCCTGTGCTTGCTAAATTTTTGGAAAGCAACTCACAGCCTGCCCAGGTAATGCCTTCTGACAACGTTTTGAAGAATGATTATGTCATTTGGCAGAGTTTTAGCAAAAAAGTTGCTTTTTTTTCGTTCGTTCTTTTTTTTTATTCCTGCAATGCATAGCCCGCCATATGGCTAGAGAGAAGGCTCAGCCGGATTCCACAGGCACGTATTGGATAATATCCCACAGCACTTGGAAAAGAATACGGCTTTCTTGCCAAAATGTGGACTCTGTTAATCTCCTATTATTGTGAGGAAACCAATTCATCTGTATTAATTATAAACAAATTTTAATGACTTCAGTAAAAGCTCATTATGTACATATTGGTTGCCAACCCAAGTGTGTGAACCCTGTAAAGCTTTTAACGAAAAAATTAGGCTTACAAATAACAGTAATTTCTTTTTATTGAACAGGATAAACTGATAACATGTTTTTTGCCTGCATGGGGCCACATTCTTCACACTTCTACATTATTCCTATAAGAGATGACAGCTAGCGAAATCCTGTGATTTGCATTCCGTGAAAACAAATAGTAACAGGCAGCGAGGAAATATAGTAGGATAATGAAGAATCGGTAGCGCATTAATTTACGGCATTGATAAGAACCAGCATGTAGAAGCCTGTGAATGTATAGAGAGAAATATACATCATTATATATGACAGTACGTCTGCATTAGCGTAGAATTGGAATACTGCCGGAAGTTTGGGACTTTCTGGAAAGGGACGTTCTCTTCCTGTTCATTGCTCTTCTCCTGCTGGGGTAAACACAGGGAGGCTTTAACCGAAGGTAAAAGATGCACCTGCACTATGGGTTATGTCAGCTGGCTTTGATTCAGCAGAACAGTCACGGATTTCGGGTGATATTTCGGCGTCCCAGGTAGCTGGCATGTCCCCATTTTAACTCTATCACAGTTCTCAGGATGCAGATAGAACTGAACACAAACATGGACCGAAGAGCAGTCAGCAATGTCCTCCTTCATTCATCCTGCTGACTGCAGGCAGGCACAATATGATGATGTCATTGCCCCTTCATCTTCAGACAACCCCATGGGACTAGGCTAGGTCAATTTTTTTATTTATTTTTCTAAAATGACTTCTATGCCAGGCATCTTACTGAATGGAGGGGACTCAGGAGGCGTCATCACTATGTGCTACATAATGTAGGACATTATTAATGTAAGGGGGGTACCGGGGGCTGAGTAGGGACAGACAAGGTAGGTTTGCCCCCCCTTTTTGTGCCTAAGGGTGCACCATATTGTTCTACCATAAAAGGCCAGTGGAGAATAATTGCCCTGACCCCAGTCAATACCCCCAGACTCTAAACTGTATAATGGTCCTTTCTCTTCTCCTTTATGCTGGTGTAATTCTTAGTATCTGCTCTTATTCTATATATATGGACACTGCACAGTACCACTTCTTGTATGTATACCTCTTGTATGCTAGGTATAATTCTCAGTATATGCTCTTATTCTGCATATATACACATTACACAGTACCACCTCTGTTACCCTGCATGCTGGGTGTAATTGTCGGTATCAGCATGAACATCCTGTTCTAGAGATTGGTGGGGGTCTCAGCAATCAGACCCCCAAACATTAGGTATTTATCCTCGATCCTATGGTTGGAGGATAAATACTTTTTGTGGCATAATCCCTCTAAGGCCCGGTTCACATCTGCGTTCGGTATTCCATTCGGGAAGTCTGCTTGGGGACCCCTGAATAGAATACCGAACGCATTGACAAGCGGTGAGCTTATGAAAGGACACGGACCCCATAGACTATAATGGGGTCCGTGTGTTTTCCGTGCAGTGTCTGCACGAGTCATCTGGAGAGAAAAGTAGTTCATGAACTTTTATCTCTGCATGTTCAGCGCGGACACCGTGCGAAATATACACGGACCCCACTATAGTCTATGGGGTCCGTGTCCTTTCATAAGCTCACCGCTTGTCAATGCGTTCGGTATTCCCCAAGCAGACTCCCCTAACGGAATAATGAACGCAGATATGAACCCTAAGGCTGAGGATGCACAATACCATAAAACAGTGGTTATTTTGCTGCAGATATTGCTGTGATTTTTCAAGAGTGTCTTCAAAAGGAAGCCCTAAGGCTACATTCACCGAGGTGTAAAAATGTCCAATTTTCACGACTGTCTTGCACCCGAGGGGAACCTGTTTTCATAGATCCCCCCTACATTTGTGGTGTATAGAGGGATCCATGAAAAAAATAGGACGCGTCCCATTTTTTTGATGGTTCATAGAAATGGACCTTCAAACAGTCGGTCATGTAAATTTCCCCTATTCACATTCATTGTCTTCAATCCGGCCACGTGTTGAGTGATGTGTACACTTCCTATAGCTCACGTCCACGGCCTTACCTGTGTTTGTTTTCTACGGTTGTGAATTAGAGCAATTGAAATGATCATTAATTTCTGATTGAGATATTAACTACCTTCATTCTGTCTGTTCTCTGCCAAGAAGGATAATTATTAGCAAGCTCCATGCAATGAGCGATGAATGCATTAAGAGACTCCATGGCAGTCTACTAGAACTAAGCAATGATACTTTTCTTTGCCATCAGCATCAATTGCAAAGAGCAGGAAATATATTACTGTTGAGGTTCCTGGAAGGAATAAGAATTGTATTAACCGTTGTTAAAGGGAAACCGTTGCTGAGACATCTACAAACATGCTCACATGGTTCCTTAACATCCACACCTGCTGTGCTGCCACCTGCAATATACAATTGGAGCCCATTATAAGACAGTAATAAAATAAACGCTCATAAAAACTGTTTACCAAAACAAGTGCGAGGACGGCTGGAAGGAAAAACAGACGAGAAAGCCGAGGACAATGACGACTTCCGAAAAGGCAAAGAGGTGCCGTCCCCGGTGCCAATTCTCTGAAGGCCAATAATAGGACCTCAATAGTATTTGTATTCTAAATGGGTTTAGTATTGTGAGAGGCGGCAGCCATCTGCAACACAAATGGGCACATCTCCGATCTCCCAGAGCAAATCATTGCCTCTGCCTGGCTGTTCTGTCTCATACATCCAGGATCACATTTCATTGCCTACCGGGAGACGGCCCTACTCGCATTACTAATGCCATTTACAGATATGTAAACATCACCATTTACTTTCCTAAACAAATGAAGGCGCACGTCGCGTCCTTACAAATTACGAGATGGCCAGGGGAGGGGGATTCTTTATGGAAGGGGCCGTTGCATGGTGAACGAAAAAAAAATCACCTGTCATACTTTACACCTGCTTTCATACTGCGCTAGGTGTACAAACACAACAGGAAAATTCATGAAAAATTGCACAAAGGAATAAAGATGGAGATGGTAAGTATGAAGGCCCCTAATAGGATTGCCTTTAATGTATAAGGGCTTATTCACACCTCGGTGAGTTTAGTCCACGTAGTGTCACAATCCAATTTATTTCTATGTATCTATTCAGGTTATGCATAGGCCGTGGGTCTGCAGAAATAAAAACAGAATCATGCACTATTTTGTCCATTTTTTGCACAAAACATGTCCCATGCTGGTCAAGTGGTCCATGAAAGTCACAGGTAGCACAGAGATGCCATCACGGGCAGTGCTTAAATCGGGAAAAAATTTAGGGGGAGCTCTTGTCAGACCCCAGAGTATAATAATCGGAGGATACAAACATAAAAAACAATGTTACTTACCTCTCCTGGGCTCCAGCGCACTCCCGGCTGATGTCGGCCATCTTCAATGATGTTACTTGAATCGGGCTTGCATCCTGTCCCATGTGACATTGTCACCAAATATCAGCTTCTTGGACACCTGCGAGATTGACATGGGGGAGAGGGATATTGGGGTTAACTGCAGCCACAATCCCTCAGGTTATGATGGAGCTCAGTTTTAGTCTCTTGAGACAAAACACTTCTTCATATGGAAGCATTCAGAAGCATCTTGATACAAGAGCCGTGTCATAAATAAGTCATTTCACAGTGAAAAATGTACATTATTTATCACTCCTTGGACCAAAGATCTTCTATACCGTATAATGCACAATAAAGAGCGGCAGCTGACTGTTTCTATTGTGCAAATGCTCTCAAGCCAGAGAGGAAAAAATTGTAATTGATCTATGGGCATAACTACCAGGATAACAGACATGGCCGCTGCCATGGTGGGGCATTTCTAAATGAGACTTAGGGGGCATTTAGTAATATCTATGGCTGATGGAAGGATGTGGAAAACTGAATGTGCCTCAAATACTGGAACATCATAATGCCTGCAGGTTACTTTGTCACTAACTAATAACAGAGTATAATAGGTGGAGGCCTGAGGAAGGTGAGAAAAAAACATTTATACTCACCTTCCCTCATCTTGGTGCTCTCCTGGTAACATCATGTGTTTAGGGTCACCACCAAGGCCTGTGATTGGGCCTCAGCAGTCACATGGGCAAGCGTCATAGTTTGGTGTGCCCATGTCTCCTCTGAGGCCCAATCATAGGCGTAGGTGCCTAGGCCTAGCAAAACCCGACATGTAGGTTTTTTCTGTCCGCTTGAAAAGTCGGACATCTTTACAAACGGACACTTAAGTACAGGCACGGAGTGCAAAAGAACGCACCCGATCGCCATTTAAATGAATGAAAAGTGTCACGGACACAGCTAGTGTCGCTCCTAATGTCCGTGCAAGATTTTGAACAGACACTAGCAGCGGACACTACCTGTCGGACAATGACAGTAGTGTGAACACCCCCTAACATTAATATTTGCATTACTGTGACATCACTGTGTTTATTATTCCTGTACTGTGACATCATTGTCTTTATTATCTCTGTGCTATGACATCACTGTGTGCATTATCCATATGTCATGACATCACTGTGTGTATTATCTTTGTACTGTGACATCACTGTGTGTATTATCCCTGTACTGTAGTGTGACAACACTGTGTGTATTATCCCTGTTCTGTGACATCATTGTGTGTATTATCCCTGTACTGTGACATCATTGTGTGTTTTATCCCTGTACTGTGACATCACTGTGTGTATTATCCCTGTACTGTGACATCACTGTGTGTATTATCCCTGTACTGTGACATCACTGTGTGTATTATCCCTGTACTGTGACATCACTGTGTGTATTATCCCTGTACTGTGACATCACTGTGTGTATTATCCCTGTACTGTGACATCACTGTGTGTATTATCCCTGTACTTGGACATCACTGTGTGTATTATCCCTGTACTGTGACATCACTGTGTGTATTATCCCTGTACTGTGACATCACTGTGTGTATTATCCCTGTACTGTGACATCACTGTGTGTATTATCCCTGTACTGTGACATCACTGTGTGTATTATCCCTGTACTGTGACATCACTGTGTGTATTATCCCTGTACTGTGACATCACTGTGTGTATTATCCCTGTACTGTGACATCAAAGTGTGTATTATCCCTGCACTGTGACATCACTGTGTGTATTATCCCTGTACTGTGACATCACTGTGTATTATCCCTGTACTGTGACATCACTGTGTATTATCCCTGTACTGTGACATCACTGTGTATTATCCCTGTACTGTGACATCACTGTGTGTATTATCCCTGTACTGTGACATCACTGTGTGTATTATCCCTGTACTGTGACATCACTGTGTGTATTATCTCTGTACTGTGACATCACTGTGTGTATTATCCTGTACTGTGACATCACTGTGTGTATTATCCCTGTACTGTGACATCACTGTGTGTATTATCCCTGTACTGTGACATCACTGTGTGTATTATCCCTGTACTGTGACATCACTGTGTGTATTATCCCTGTACTGTGACATCACTGTGTGTATTATCCCTGTACTGTGACATCACTGTGTGTATTATCCCTGTACTGTGACATCACTGTGTGTATTATCCCTGTACTGTGACATCACTGTGTGTATTATCCCTGTACTGTGACATCACTGTGTGTATTATCCCTGTACTGTGACATCACTGTGTGTATTATCCCTGTACTGTGACATCACTGTGTGTATTATCTCTGTACTGTGACATCACTGTGTGTATTATCCTGTACTGTGACATCACTGTGTGTATTATCCCTGTACTGTGACATCACTGTGTGTATTATCTCTGTACTGTGACATCACTGTGTGTATTATCCCTGCACTGTGACATCACTGTGTGTATTATCCCTGTACTGTGACATCACTGTGTATATTATCCCTGTACTGTGACATCACTGTGTGTATTATCCCTGTACTGTGACATCACTGTGTGTATTATCCCTGTACTGTGACATCACTGTGTGTATTATCTCTGTACTGTGACATCACTGTGTGTATTATCCCTGCACTGTGACATCACTGTGTGTATTATCCCTGTACTGTGACATCACTGTGTATATTATCCCTGTACTGTGACATCACTGTGTGTATTATCCCTGTACTGTGACATCACTGTGTGTATTATCCCTGTACTGTGACATCACTGTGTATTATCCCTGTACTGTGACATCACTGTGTGTATTATCCCTGTACTGTGACATCACTGTGTGTATTATCCCTGTACTGTGACATCACTGTATGTATTATCTCTGTACTGTGACATCACTGTGTGTATTATCCCTGTACTGTGACATCACTGTGTGTATTATCTCTGTACTGTGACATCACTGTGTGTATTATCCCTGTACTGTGACATCACTGTGTGTATTATCTCTGTACTGTGACATCACTGTGTGTAGTATCCCTGTACTGTGACATCACTGTGTGTATTATCCCTGTACTGTGACATCACTGTGTGTATTATCCCTGTACTTGGACATCACTGTGTGTATTATCCCTGTACTGTGACATCACTGAGTGTATTATCCCTGTACTGTGACATCACTGTGTGTATTATCCCTGTACTGTGACATCACTGTGTGTATTATCCCTGTACTGTGACATCACTGTGTGTATTATCCCTGTACTGTGACATCACTGTGTGTATTATCCCTGTACTGTGACATCACTGTGTGTATTATCCCTGTACTGTGACATCACTGTGTGTATTATCCCTGTACTGTGACATCACTGTGTATATTATCCCTGTACTGTGACATCACTGTGTGTATTATCCCTGTACTGTGACATCACTGTGTGTATTATCCCTGTACTGTGACATCACTGTGTATTATCCCTGTACTGTGACATCACTGTGTGTATTATCCCTGTACTGTGACATCACTGTGTGTATTATCCCTGTACTGTGACATCACTGTATGTATTATCTCTGTACTGTGACATCACTGTGTGTATTATCCCTGTACTGTGACATCACTGTGTGTATTATCCCTGTACTGTGACATCACTGTGTGTATTATCTCTGTACTGTGACATCACTATGTGTATTATCTCTGTACTGTGACATCACTGTGTGTATTATCCCTGTACTGTGACATCACTGTGTGTATTATCCCTGTACTGTGACATCACTGTGTGTATTATCTCTGTACTGTGACATCACTGTGTGTATTATCCCTGTACTGTGACATCACTGTGTGTATTATCTCTGTACTGTGACATCACTGTGTGTAGTATCCCTGTACTGTGACATCACTGTGTGTATTATCTCTGTACTGTGACATCACTGTGTGTATTATCCATGTTATGACATCACTGTGTATATTATCTGTACTGTAAAATCACTGTGTACTATCCCTGTGTGTAAAGGAGACCATAATAATTGTATACTTTTCCAACTCAGAACTCGCTGTTCAGTGTGGTCCTGGCAGAGTGGAGCCCCATTACCCATATTCCTATGGGACCCTACGGTTACATTCCTGAATTGATCCCTCACCAAGTAACTCAAAGCACCGGGTGCCTATCAGTATTTTTGGCATGTGGGATGAAACATATCCACTTACAAACTCCATCAGATTTTGTTTGTGGTCAAATTTGAAACCAGGACCCCAGGAGCAGAACCTGCGGACAGGAAAGTAGTTCACGATTAACTTTCCTCCTTAATTAGGCTATGATTGAGGAGACTGTACTTATCCTCCGAAACGCGTCAGCCTTTCTTGGCATCATATGCAGGCTCCATAGGACCTTGTGCATTTTATTTTAAATTTTATGTAAATGTTGACTTGACATATTAAAAGTTACGTTTTAATGGAGTAATCATAGGCTGGATTTCCTTTTGCTGTCTTCGTTCTGCCTCCAAACCGAGGAGGGTCCATTATCCGTGCAACGGTCATACTCTACAAGCACTGTGATGTTTTTCATATTCTGAAGGCTACCGTGAGTGGGCTATGACCCCATCCTCTTTTTTCCCCTTCCCATTGACTGTTACAATTCTGTAGCACTTTCAGTATGGAGCTGATTGAGGAATAAGTAGACGGATATTCTTGGCTTACGTCACCATACATATACGTTTCTACTTATTGGGAACATACCAGAACAAAGTGTCGGATGTTTTTTACTTGCATGTTCTCCTCTGACAAGAACAGTCAAGTACTTTTCAAGTAGGATGTATGATTTCCACCGGCAATAATGTCTCCTCAATGTATTGCCCATGAAGCTATTTCCAACACACTTATGTGCGTATGAATGCAGCTGTCATTGTAGTGTGAAGATGCAAATTCTTAAATGCACAATCTAGAAGTCTTCTTTGTGGAGAATGAGAAAGCAGAGGATGGGATATCCCTTGTTGCCAGGAAACTAGCGTAACAGCTGATACTAAACAACTTTGTCCATTCTTCCAGCATGAGGATAAGTGTGTTTTATAGAACTGGAGGCTACAGAATGAAATGATGTATGGGCGGTGCGGAGTGGGGGGCAAATACTGATGAATTCCTAACAACTAAATGCTGGGCGTACTATGTCATTATGGTCGCAGTAGCAGCCGGACCGTCACTCGTGGTTGTTCCTCCACAATGTTCACCTTCAATTTTGCTCAGATGAAGCTCTTGATCTTGACTCTCCTCCATACCATACCATACTAGGTTTCTGAATCTAGCTGGGGTATCTGCTTTTGTTGCCACTAAGGGGGTGTCTGCCTTTGTTGCCAATAGGGGGTGTTTGCCTTTGTTGCCACTAGGGGGCATCTGCCTTTGTTTCCAATAGGGTTCTCCTCCACAGGCAACTTCCCAATGATTACACTGTCTGTAGAGAATTTTCTTTCCTACCTTCATTTACCTAGTTGCTTACAGAGTTTCAGGCTGAGGCCCCACATTGCTTTTTGTTGTTGCAGATTTTGCTGTAGTGTATTTGGGCCAAAGTCAAGATTGGCTACAAAAGGAATGGGGAACATATAGGAAGTTCTTATACTTCTACCTTCTGCTCAATACATTCCTGACTTTGGCTCAAAAGACCACAGCAAAACATGCAAAACCAGCCTAAGGCTAAAGCCCCATTTTACGGAACCGCAGCTTTTTGTTGTTGCAGATTTTGTTGCGCTTTTTTGAGTGGATTGAGCTAAAGGTAGAAATATAACAGCTTCCTATAGATTCCCCTTTCCATTCGTAGTAATTCATGGCTTTGGCTCAAAAAACCGCAACAAAATCTGCAACAAAAAAAGCTGCATTTCCACAACGTGGAGTCTTAGCCTAAAGGGGTTTTTCGGTCTAATGATATTGATGGTCTAACCTTAGGAAAGGGTACTGATATAGAATGAGTGGTGGTCCAGAGGTCTATCAGTAGCTCAGAGAGTGAGTGTGGTACCCTAGAGGGTTTTTTCCACCCTCGGAGGAGGAAATGGTCAGGCAATTAAGCAGGGTGACAGCTGCAGGCATTCACACAGTCCCCCATCCAAGTTAAAGGGGATCCTTTGCCACCTCCACCAACTTCAATTCTTTGCATCCCTCGATACTTGCTACTCCACTGTATCCAGCACAGTTGGAATTCTTTATCTAGTCCCTACTGTTCCTAGTTTGGTGAGCAACCGCGGACTGGATAAGATAATTTGGAAGCACCCACCTAACAGTAGAGAGCTTAATCACCATATTGGGTGCTGAAATTAACTGTACTGATTGCTCAGGAACAGTAGGAGCTAATGAAAAAATTCCAACGCTGCTGGAATTAGTGTCACCGCAACTATTAAAGCACGCATAGCTGGAGTAGGTACAGGTGGTGAAAGGTCCTCTTTAAATATATAGGTATACTACCGAAACCAGGATCACCACAATGCTGCACAACTTCTACACAGCATTCTTGTTTTATGACTTATCCACATTTTTTTCTGAAAAAGGTTCAGGGCCCCTACAAATACCAGATTGCGTTTACCATTCCTTTGCTCTTCGTGAACTATACAACACCAAACGGCCCTATTAATAAGAGTAGTTGTGTTGCCGGAGGGAGCAGAAAGTTAATGAATGACCTCGGCCTCGTATTTGTGTACATCAATTCCATGTTATGCCTTTGATCGTCCAGAGACACAATAACATCTATTCACTGGACTGTAAAGTTCCCTTTGAAAGACCTCCATGTACGAGCCCAAAGTTCAGGAGTTAAAAGTCCTTGTATCACAATCATAAAAAAATAAGTAAAAAAAAAGTTAAAACAATGTGGAAATATTTTAAAAATGTTGGGCGGTGAAATATTTTTTTTATTATTCTATCTCATAGCTATCTATCTATCTATCTATCTATCTATCTATCTATCTATCTATCCATCTATCTATCATCTAGTATCTATCTTATCGTTGAGATAGCCTAACAATTTATTTATTTATCTAATTTTGGCATATTTTAGATCTATTTTTTGTAATACGAAATCCACATCACAAGTACATTTTCCAGGGGGAAATAAAAAAAACCCCAAAAAAACCAAGCACAACATGATATCATACCACTTGATAGACAAATCTGTGCTGCTTCTTTTTATTAATCTCTGCATATTTTAATGAGAAAATAGAGGGTATTAATTACATCTCATTATGTTAATATATATCTTGGCATGTTATGTGCATTGTAGACATAGGGTTGCACTGTCATGGTGCCAATTTCATAAGAAAAAGTTAATTAAAAATAATTGCGCTAATTGTCTTAATTAAACATGTAATTAACATTGTTCTGAACATTTTTTTTCTCATGATGCATATTTAAGCCTATTGATCTCTTTGTCTTTGACTTAGATGCAAGTCGTATTCTACAAAATAAGGCTGTTTACGCTTTAACATTGGCGAAGAACGAAAGGAAAGCTTTCTGTTGAGTCCGGTGGTGGTGGGATGTCGGGTGGGGGGGCTTTTATTCTACACCATGTCATGATTCATGAAATGGAAAACATCAAAGCAGATTAGATTATAAAATATTTTTATCATTGAGTTGGAAAGCAGGATCCATGCTGGACTGTTGTGTTCTTCAGAGCTGGTCTACCAGATAGGAGTAGGTTGATGGTTGAAGAGCTGTTGAAGGAACCATTGTCTGATAACCGATCCTTCCTCCCATGGCCCAAGACTCCTGGGCTCCAGTGCTAAATATGTAATGGAGACACCATTTGGTAAATGCCATGTATAACACTGATGTCTTCTTATACTATGGAGAATCCTTTGGATTCTCTGAGGATCCCAGGCCTGGTAGCAATGGCTATCTCTGCACCCCCTATAGCTATGCCCCTGGTTCCTTCCATGCAGATATATATTAGTATATTGGCCATTAGAGTTAGTGAGACAAGCCGAAGAGTGAATGATCTTTCTGAGAACATTCTGAGGATGTTCTTTCACCATCAGATTGCAGATTGCAGACTAGAAACTTTGGAATAGAAATTTTCAACATGGCTGACTTCTTTTCAGATCATACCGATCTATCATGGTTTGGCTAAAATGATAATCCATTGTTACATTTCACCCAACAAAAGTTCATTTTGGTAAAAAATTGTCCATTTTATTCAACTTCAATCTAACGCTAGGTTCACACTAGCTTTGGGATTTCCATTCTTCGGGTCCACTTGGGGACCCAAAACAATGGAAACCCAATCCGCTTAAAAAGCGGTTAAACATGGAAACCCACAGACCCCATAAACTACATAAACTTTGCCAAGTTTCCTATGGGTTTTTGCCCGGAAAATTCTCTCTGCATTTCTCAAGGGGAATGAGGGCCGAAATCCCCAAATGGTCACACAGCTGTAGTGTGACCGTAGCCTGATAGAGATGGGCTACTTATTATACTTATTACTACTTCAACTTATTTCTATTCTAATTCAGAAATCTATCTTCTCATGAATGTATTGTGGGGAAAGTAGCTCAGTAGAAGCAGCGGTGTGGACCAAAACAGTCAAGACAGGGACACAAAATATGCCGCAAACTTGTTTATTTAGAAAAAAAAGTGGAAAATAAATAAACCTTGACTTCAGGCACAAAATGACTAAAACAAAATGAATACCTGGTCGTCTGAGCAATTAACTAAACAGTAATGTTAACCTAACTATATGTGTAGCTTACTATTAGCCATACGAACATCTGAGCCGTCTGTCTGTGTCGGTTCTCTTTGTGCCACCAAACGACTGGACCAATCCTCACCAAATTTGGCATGCAGATACATCAGGTCTACAGGAAGGTATTAAACTGGGTCTCATACAGAAACAGAGATACAGTATTCCCCAAAACAATGACCTGCATTAGCCAATACAAGCCTGCAAGTCTTTCACTCATATTCCAACTGCCATACACATGGTGGCTCCACATGCACCTAGCATTACTCCAGGTTTCCATAACTGATATCCAACACTGATAAACAAACTGAGATACACACATTAGAGGATTAGATACACAGCTCAGCACACACCAACACACATCAAAGGATTAGATACACAGCTCAGCACCCGCTATCACACATCAGAAGATTACATACACAGCTCAGAATACACTATCACACATCAGAGGATTAGAAACACAGCTCAGCACACAGCATCACACATCAGAGGATTAGACACACAGCTCAGCACACACCAACACACATCAAAGGATTAGATACACAGCTCAGCACACACTATCACACATCAGAGGATTAGATACACAGCTCAGCACACACTATCACATATCAGAGGATTAGAAACACAGTTCAGCACACACCATCACACATCAGAACTTTACTCCAAGTTTCCATAACAAACCATCCATTTTTCTTCATTGCTGTAGGTCAGCTTTAAAGGAGCAGGGCGCTGTTGATGACACTGTAACACAAAATCACATTCACACAGCTTTACTCCGGGTATCCATAACAACCGATCACAAGTTTTTCACTGATATCCAAAATGAGATACACATGATCATATGACGCTTATGGACACACACAATACACCAGTGCAAAACTGGGCAATTCTTAAGGGGCCACTACACAGAACAAGATTGAAATATACCCGTGTGATATATATATATATATATATATATATATACAGTCCTATGAAAAAGTTTGGGCACCCCTATTAATCTTAATCATTTTTAGTTCTAAATATTTTGGTGTTTGCAGCAGCCATTTCAGTTTGATATATCTAATAACTGATGGACACAGTAATATTTCAGGATTGAAATGAGGTTTATTGTACTAACAGAAAATGTGCAATATGCATTAAACCAAAATTTGACCGGTGCAAAAGTATGGGCATCTCAACAGAAAAGTGTTCATTAATATTTAGTAGATCCTCCTTTTGCAAAGATAACAGCCTCTAGTCGCTTCCTGTAGCTTTTAATCAGTTCCTGGATCCTGGATGAAGGTATTTTGGACCATTCCTCTTTACAAAACAATTCAAGTTCAGTTAAGTTTGATGGTCGCCGAGCATGGACAGCCCGCTTCAAATCATCTGAAAACAAAGATTGTTCAACATAGTTGTTCAGGGGAAGGATACAAAAAGTTGTCTCAGAGATTTAATCTGTCAGTTTCCACTGTGAGGAACATAGTAAGGAAATGGAAGACCACGGGGACAGTTCTTGTTAAGCCCAGAAGTGGCAGGCCAAGAAAAATATCAGAAAGGCAGAGAAGAAGAATGGTGAGAACAGTCAAGGACAATCCACAGACCACCTCCAAAGAGCTGCAGCATCATCTTGCTGCAGATGGTGTCACTGTGCATCGGCCAACTATACAGCGCACTTTGCACAAGGAGAAGCTGTATGGGAGAGTGATGAGAAAGAAGCCGTTTCTGCAAGCACGCCACAAACAGAGTCGCCTGAGGTATGAAAAAGCACATTTGGACAATCCAGTTTCATTTTGGAAGAAGGTCCTGTCGACTGATGAAATATAGATTGAGTTGTTTGGTCATACAAAAAGGCATTATGCATGGCATCCAAAAAAAACAGCATTCCAAGAAAAACACTTGCTACCCACTGTAAAATTTGGTGGAGGTTCCATCATGCTTTGGGGCTGTGTGGCCAATGCCGGCATCGGGAATCTTGTTAAAGTTGAGGGTCGCATGGATTCCACTCAGTATCAGCAGATTCTTGAGAATAATGTTCAAGACTCAGTGACGAAGTTGAAGTTACGCCGGGGATGGATATTTCAGCAAGACAATGATCCAAAACACCGCTCCAAATCGACTCAGGCATTCATGCAGAGGAACAATTACAATGTTCTGGAATGGCCATCCCAGTCCCCAGACCTGAATATCATTGAACATCTGTGGGATGATTTGAAGCGGGCTGTCCATGCCGGGCGACCATCAAACTGAACTGAACTTGAAGTGTTTTGTATAGAGAAATGGTCCAAAATACCTTCATCCAAGATCCAGGAACTGATTAAAAGCTACAGGAAGTGACTAGAGGCTGTTATCTTTGCAAAAGGAGGATCTACTAAATATTAATGTCACTTTTCTGTTGAGGTGCCCACACTTTTGCACTGGTCAAACTTTGGTTTAATGCATATTGCACATTTTCTGTCAGTACAGTAAACCTCATTTCAATCCTGAAATATTACTGTGTCCATCAGTTATTAGATATATCAAACTGAAATGGCTGCTGCAAACACCAAAATATTTAGAACTAAAAATGATTAAGATTAATAGGGGTGCCCAAACTTTTTCATAGGACTGTATATATATATATATATATATATATATATATATATATATATATATATATATATATATATATATATATATATATATATATATTAGAGATGAGCAAACCAAACTGCTGCTCCCCATTAGGACATAATTCTGACAGATCACAGGTTACTATTTTAAGGTGGATTTGACTAGATCCCTTATGCTGATAGTTAGGACTTATGATAACCTAATGAAAATCATACTTTATGACTCTCTTAATCAAACTTGTTTCTTCTTGATCAAAAACAGACAAAGTGTTTCTCTGCTGATAAATATTCATGGAATCTGACAAATTTATTCCACAAAGTGATCTGCCCTTTATCTCCAGCCAAAAAAATCCAGTTCCATGACTCCCTCCAGTCCATCCCATTATAGTATGTAGCTTTTCAGTGGTGATTTTTGACCCTTTCCAGAACAGACCTGATACATTGTAGCCACTCTATACACTAGGTCCATTCCAGCGTCTCACTTTGCATTATTCAGTATAAGTTTACTCGATATTCTCTAAATCTTTATGGTATATTAATAGCTTACAAATAATATATGAGATGCTTTTTAACTTACTACAATATTTAAAATTCCAATTACATCACAGTCCAAGTTTACAAGACGTAAATGATGGTCTGCGCAGTGACGGGCACCTCCAAGCTGTATATAAGTTGTTTAATCTTGGGCAGCCTGGCTAACCAAACAGTGCATACCATCAATATATACACACCGCGGAAGGAATCTTTCACTATATATCTATCAACTGGCTCCGATATGTCAGACATCGTTTTGGGAAATTCACCGGACGGCTCTGCCAGCTATCATTTTTTTTTTACCATGGAAGGAAAAATCTCTTAAACGCTTAGTTTAGTAGAAGCCACACAATTCATCAGAGACTTGTTATTTTAGCCGCCATCATATATCTTCTTTGGGTCTATTCATCAATGTGTCTGGATCGTGACCCTGTTTTTTCCAATATGTCTTTACAGAATTAAAGAGGTTTTCTAATATGGTTTGTGTATGATTTTCTTATGGTACTTCAATGGAGCCATGGAATGAAAGGATATTGTATGTAGTCAGTAAATGTGTCATGAAAAATTCCCAGTTATGATTTGGTAGAGGACAAAAATAAAATAAAAATTAAGTTTGTATATATACCGTATATATATCCAAATAAGCTAAGGACCCTTACACACAACCGGGTCCGTCTGTGAGGGGTAGGACCTGGACTGAACTGGACTATGTGTATTTTAGTCACTGCATCATATACATTGAGCTCCCGATCAGCCCGATCTCTACAGTAATGACTATAATACAGTGGCACCTATAAACCGGGCTCCGTTCAGTCCAGTTACTATTATTATTATTTATTATTATTATTGTTTATTTATATAGCACCATTAATTCCATGGTGCTTCACATTATTATGTTAATTCCATGGTGCTTCACATTATTATGTTAATTCCATGGTGCTTTACATTTTGGGGTTACATACAGTACACAGAATATACAGGTAGATATAATACTAACAGTGACCGACTGGCACAGTGGGGTAGAGGGCCCTGCCCGCGAGGGCTTACAATCTATGAGGGAAGGGGGATAGAGACAGAAGGCGAGGGGAGAGACTGTTCAGATGGGGGTGCGGTGATAGTGTTATTGGAGGTTGTAGGCCTTCCTGAATAGGGGAGTCTTCAGGGCCTTCTTGAAGCCTGTGATTGTGGGGGTCAGTCTTATGTGTCGTGGTAAGGAGTTCCAGAGTATGGGGGTGCTCGGGAGAAATCTTGGAGATGGTTGTGTGAGGAGCAGATGAGGGCAGAGCGGAGTAGGAGGTCGTTGGAGGATCTGAGGTTACGTGTGGGCAGGTAGCGGGAGATGAGTTCAGAGATATATGGAGGGGACAGGTTGTGGATGGCTTTGAATGTTAGCGTTAGTAGATTGAACTCAATTCGCTGGGCTATGGGTAGCCAGTGGAGGGACTGGCAGAGGGGAGCAGCCGATGAAGATCGGGGGGAGAGGTGGATTAAGCGCGCAGTGCAGTTTAAGGTGGACTGGAGGGGACGAGGGTGTTTGCTGGGAGTCCATGCAGAAGGGTGTTGCAGAAGTCTAAGCGGGAGATTATGAGGGCCTGGATGAGCATCTTAGTATTTTCAGGGGTGAGGAAGGAGCGGATTCGATGGATGTTCTTGAGCTGGAGGCGGCAGGAGGTGTTGAGGGTTTGAACATATAACTTGAAGGATAGGTCCAGGGTAACCCCAAGACATCGTGCCTGTGGGACAGGGGAAAGTGGGGTTCCGTTAACTTACTACTGCCCCCATATGGACTCAGTTGTGTGCACTGCACCAATGGTCTTCATGTCTTATCAATGCAAAGACTGCTACTATGTCCTTTCTCCATCCTTTACACTGCATCTTTTCTACACTGTAAGTGCTCACATTAATCAAACAGATGTTTTTTGATGGATCTAGCCAAAAGCAATTTTTAAAGGGAACTTATCCCCAGAAAATAATAGGTGAAGCATATTGTTTAAGAATACTTATTCATTTTTTAACATTTTTATGTCACGATCTGTATCTTTATGCTTAAAGTACTAAAACATGCAATTTTCACTCTTATTACTAAGCCTAATAAAAGACAGACACTTGCCAATTCTTTAAGGGTTTTATTTGCAGTAGTAACTTTATTTACATCACCGACAAGAATATAGGAAAGAAGATGGCACCTCTAGAGATAACACCACATAATACCCATCATTACATCCTGACAAGCTTATCTACTCCCCTACCCTGCACAGAGCATTTCTAGAGAACGATCCCATAGACCTCAATGAGTTGGCTCCAGATTATTTCTGTCTAGGGTCATGACCATATAACTAAATACTATTAACAAAGCAGAGGAGAAACTCAGGCAAGATGGCCGCCATAAATCATGTAAAGAAAATAGAAGAAAAAACAAATCTACAATCTTAAAATAAAAAAAGTGAATTATAAAAAAGTAATACATTTCACTGGTTTTAATAAATATTTTTTTTATATATATTACTGATACATTGTTTTTATTGTTTCTGACACTTTTAGTAAGTGGAGAGAAGGGACACCAAAGACCCAAGAGCAGATGTCACCATACTGCAGGGCATGCTCAGATATATATATATATATATATATATATATATATATATATATATATATATATATATATATATATATATTATATATTTCACAATACAGTGCTTTTGGGTCCTCTATGTTGATAGGGACTCTGCTTTCTTATTCAACCCAATGTGGGGGTGGTGGAGTGACAACAGCAATAGGCTTTAGATACGGTCGCCCACCACAGTTGTCACTATTTAGACACTGAGTCATAGATCAAGATGACAATGATGCTGAAATCCACTATAATAATGTATGTTCTGCACCTATTCATTGTCCTGGCATATGCTGCATCTACTGGTTGTCTAGACATATGCAGCGTATACATACAGGCATATACATACATACAGTACATACATACATACATACATACATACATACGTGTACCTTTAGTAGGCATCATAGACTGCCAAGGAGATGTATTATATTGCTGTATCACACAGAATTTCCCCATGGTGGGACTATTAAAGGATTATCTTATTTTATTAAAACAATCTAGAAATGTGTGCATGAGTTCTTATAGTATAGCCCAATGATTCTACCCCAGGTGGTACACTCTGCAGTCTCCAAGGGTATGTACCATGGTTAAGAGCCATTGGTCTATATTATGTGCTCCCTGCCCAGAACGGATGTCTGCCTATGGCTGTTGGCGCCATGTTTACCTTAGAAGTCCACTGCAATGAGCACAGTACTATTACATGCATTACAGTGCAGCATGTAATATAGGCATCACTGGGTGTAGGAGCACTGTGGGGCCCATTATGTTACATGTTGGGGACACTGTGGGGCTCATTATGTTACATGTGGGGACACTGTGGGGCCCATTATGTTACATGTGGGGACACTGTGGGGCTCATTATGTTACATGTGGGGACACTGTGGGGCCCATTATGTTACATGTGGGGACACTGTGGGGCTCATTATGTTACATGTGGGGACACTGTGGGGCCCATTATGTTACATGTGGGGACACTGTGGGGCCCATTATGTTACATGTTGGAACACTGTGGGGATGTTTATATTACATGTTGGGACACTGTGGGGTCATTATGTTACCTGTGGTATCAATATGGTGGCCACTATGTGAGGACCCTGTGGGGGAGATTACATAACTGCGATAAGCCATTTATAGATCAATACTTGAGGGGGTACTTGGTTGGGACATTTTCTCAATAGGGGGCATTTCACTTGAAGGGGTTGAGAAACACTGTTATAAACCATATCAGGATGAATTTGCTCCTTACAAATAAATCTTTTTGCTACCACACGGCTTCCATGTAAACTTTGTAGTAAAACAGATAAAGGGCTTTTACAGGATAAAATTCGATCAATACATCATCAATATCAGATCTGTGGGGGTCTGACACCCAGAATCACCATCAATTTAGCTGTTTTCAGCAGCTGATACACAGAGAATGGAGCAGAAAGCAGACAGCTCAATTCTCTGTGTAGTGTTCAGACCAGGTATCACAGATCTGCTCCTATTCAACTGCATGGAGGCTAAGCTGCAGTGATTCAGTTCAGCCACTACACAGAGACCAGCACTTATATAGTGTATGGAGAGTAATGTGGCACTACTGAAATATGCACTAGCCAAAAGGTATGGGTGATATTATACGCAGTATCAGGGTGGTGGTCACATTGAATAAAAGTCCAAGTAATCTCAAAAAATAGAAAAACTGGGCACTCACCCATAAACTTGATGATAAAAGCCCAAACTTTATTGCAGGTATCCAAGTAAAAACATACACGGGAGGAGGCACGCACAGTGATACTTGGATACCTGCAATAAAGGTTGGACTTTTATCATAAAGTTTATAGGTGAGTGCCCAGTTTTTCTATTTTTTGAGAGACCAGCACTGTCTGCTTCCTCCTCCATTCTCTGTGTATCAGCTGCCGCCAACAGCTCATTGATGGTGATGCTGGGCATCAGACCCCCACAGATCTGATATGGATGACCTATCCTTAAATAAGTATATACACACATGCACTTACTCACCCATGGGTTCTGTACTAAAAGGACAGTATAAATAAAGGCGTAATTTGCAGCTTCGGGGTCTTAATGCAAAATCTGTTATGGGACCCCCCACTTACCATGTGATAGCTATAATAATGGTGTCTTACTATGTTGTGGAGAGGTCAGGCTTCAGGGCCTGGTTGCCATTGCTGCCTGTGCATCCCCTATAGCTACCCCCCTGAGTACAACTAACTGTATTTAATGTGAAGCCATCACATAGAGTATACAGGGCAATCTGCAGGCAGTACCTTATAGAGCAGGAGGAGCTGAGCAGACTGATAGACAGATTTGTAAGATTTCCAGCATAATTTGCCATTTATTAATTGAAGTACCCATTTTTTCATAGCTTTGGAGTCCATTTGGACAGTCCTAAGACTTTACTATACTAGTGTGTGTACAGATAGCAGTCAATAACTAATAGGACCACCCACTTGACTCTTAAGCCCAGAAGGAACAATAATGAAAATAATGATGAATTACTATATCTAAATTTTTCTACTAAGTCTATCAATGGCTCATCTCCTCCTGCTCTATAACATACTATTAGCAGACTGCACAGCTTTTTCACCTTATATCAATATTATTGAGTACAGAGAATGGTTAATATTGGGGGATGTGTAAGAGACATTGGGGCGATTTATTAAATGGTTAATAGAAAAGCGGATATCAACCAATCACAACGCAGCTTCCATCATTGTTTGAGCAGGTTCTATTTCTTATACAGAGCCTTCTCATTGTGCGATGGATGTTCACAGGAGCTCACAACTGAAGACATTAAATTTACTTGACCATGAAGACATTCTTTGGGGAAATCAATTCGCCGGAGACATCATGTGATCCGGTAATATTCATGCCGGCCATTCATTATTCAATGGGATATCCAAATGTGGATGGAGCCTCTGTGCTCCCCTGCGTCACATGACACTGTGTGCGCGCAACGCTTCACTGTCGTAGTCTGTAAATCCATGTATTCGTATAATAATATCATACTTCTTTGACTATGACATTTTTTTTTACATTGGAAGGGTTACGTCCCTTTCACATTGTCATAATATGAAATGCAATATAGCATCCATATTATACCGTGACTCATCACTGTTATAGCGCACTTGACTTAGATTGCCTTAGGATCTTATGGTGATACAGTACTATTCATGTACGGCTCTTTTTATACTACTTCCATTGATATTAGATCCTTGACACAGGTCGGGGTGTAACAAAAGCCTCAATGGCCCTGGTGCAAAAGCTCAGCTTGGGCCCTCCTGCACAACTTATCCTTACAACCATCAGCCGTGTCCCATCTGGGACCCACAACCATCAGCCGTGTCCCCACTGTGGGACTATTAAAGGATTATCTTATCTTATCTTAAATGTTTGCACTATTTACAGTCCCCTTTTCTCCTTTAGCTGGCCCCAGACTGCCATGAAGACTTCTTTACAGCAGATCTGTGCATACAAGCTTCCCATCATTCCCATCCCATCTGTGCCCCCCATATTGTAATCATGACCTCTGTTGTGCCTCAACCTCCCCCGCATAATGCCTCCATGACTATATGCCGTGGACCGACTGCTATGTTTTGTAATTTATTTAATTTTCTTCTTTCTGACAGTGGAAGGCTGTGTGTCATAAATCTTCTCACTCCAACTCACCAGAGGACAGGAGCCATAAATTTATAACACAACCAAAGGGAATCAGAAAGGAGATCAAGGAAGTTTATGAAGCCAGGATGTGTTGAGGATGACCGGTGGGCCCTTTGGCTTCTGGCCCAGTTGAAGCTGTGATCATTGCAACTCCTATAGTTACATCAGTGGACAAGAAGGTGGGCGTATCTGGTTGGGCATGCCATGTGCCCAAGGTACTGGTTGCTTGAGGCAGGGGTAACAAGTCACTCTTCTTTGGTCATAGTATTAATACATAGGACTGGGCTAAACTAAATCTTTGCACCAACCAAAGGATTGCCAATGCTATGAAAGCCATAATGGATTCATTCCATAACTGATCGTTACGACTTCCATTGACTAATAACAGGGACCAGTATTTTTGATGGCAGGAATAATGCTACACTACAGACTACACTATTTTTGCCGTCACACTATCAACACCCTTTCTGGAAATCAAAAACTGATGTAATGGAATCATGAAAAAGCCTTTGCATAACTAAGGTAGGGACTAGGGTTGAGCGATCAGGATCGGAAAAGATCGGATTCCGATCGGCGATCGGATGGAAAATGATTGGAAATCAAATATTAAAATCGATCCTGAAATCTCAAAATCGGTTCAACCCCAGTAGGGACATACAATGAGAGACTATAAACCACAAACCTATTTTAGCTCTGTTCACATTAGGATTGTGGAGTTCCGTCAAAGCTATGGCAGCTTTGATGAATATAAATGGATCCCAACAAATTCTGACAGATCTGAGGTTACTGCTTTTTTTTCTTCACATCCCCTCAGGGTTCCGTCATTTTTTTTCATGGCAAATATAGCATTGTCGTCAATAAGCAACGGGAGCTTAATGGAACGTAGACCAATGGCGATGTGAACAAAGCCTTAATGAGTTCAGAGGAAAATCAGATCGCTACAAGAAAATAAAAAAAAAATAGTGAAAAAAATTCTAAAAATAATCCGGAACCCTCGACCCTGTAAATAAAAACGGATTGAGTTGCCGGTGTTATCGTATTATAAAATCCACAAACAAAAAAATAACAAAAATACCATAAAAAATAAATAAATAACAGAAACAATAGAGGAGCGGCATCCCTTGTATTAACCCTTAGACTCCTGCGCCATTTTTCTATTAGGAGGTCGGGATATTATTCCCAGTGGTAACAGAAGGGACTTAAGTGCAGTTGATGATTACTTAAGCCAAATTAGGGAGCGGAGAGAGAGCATTTAACGTTATTAAACCTGCCCCAAAACATTGCAAGTCGCTCTAATTATAATTGACCTACATGTATTATTGTGTTCCAAATCTTCATTACTGCCAGGATATTGTCCTTGGATTGGATGGGAAGAACTGGTCGGTGGGTGATTTCATTTGACATAATCCAGGTCATTGTTGTTGCTGCTCTGGAAATCATTTGGCCTTCTTCATTGGGAAAACAGAATATTGTATCATTATATAATATTATGTCTATAGCAGTAAGGCTAGGCTCACGGCATCACATTACTTGGGAGCGTACAAGCCAGATGTAAGGAACTGTATGGCTAGATTACGGTATACATCTGTCACTGTAAAACAAATACTGTGCAGAATACTGTATTGATGAGCTTACTATTCCACAGAGTGGAGGTCAGGTCCACCAACAATAGGCATGACAAGAGGACACCCATTTGACATATCTTTGGCCAATGATAATCGATGGGCATATTAGACGTTAGCCAGATTTGCCAAACGTGGACCCCTCAAAAGTGGCAAAAATCTTATAACTAAAGGGAAATAATATAAATATATCATGTAAGTCATTCAGTTTACAAATAATACTATACATAATACATTATAAGGAGGTCAAGTATTTTTGCTAGATTATACTTTAGTTTATTTTTTAATTTCTTTGTAATAACAGTAACAATAATAATAAGTAAAATATAATAATAATAATAATAATAATAATAATGAAAAATGCTAAAGAAAAATAATAATGAATAAAAACAATATAGAAATTAATAAAGAAAATGAATAAATAATAATAATGAAATAATAAATAATAATAATA
Source organism: Leptodactylus fuscus (assembly GCF_031893055.1). NCBI lineage: Eukaryota > Metazoa > Chordata > Amphibia > Anura > Leptodactylidae > Leptodactylus > Leptodactylus fuscus. The sequence continues at coordinate 38,063,298 of NC_134268.1, forward strand.
ACAATAATAATAATGAAATAATAAAAAATAATAATGATAATAAAATAAATAATAATAATAAAAATAAATAATAATAATAATAACAATAATAATAATAATAATAATAATAATGATGATGTAAGCATTTGGACATCAAACACAACAATGGCCTCCTAATCCGATCACGCTCCCAATCACATATATAACTTTCTTTAGTGATTCTGACCACAGAACAAAAATATGTATGGGCGACCAGAAGACGTCACCGGTCATTATACCTACAACTGGACCCTATGGTAGAATTAATCTAAGGACTTCCCATGCAAACTATATGACTGTGCTACGACAGGAAGGATTGTTCCAATCGGATCCATCTGATGTACGTTCTGATGAAACATACATTCCAAAACTGGAGACTTTGGGGTCTATACCTACCTTTAGTTATTTACTATACATGGCCCACCTTGTCTTCAGGGGTCCTCTTATCCTCGCTGTGTCTTCCAGCCTTGGCTAATGCTAGACCACCTATAGACATTGCATGGAGAGAAGTAGGGAGCTAAAGAGCAGTTACACCTCTTTGTTTTCTGCACCACCATTACTTAATGCAAAAGCAAACAGATTGAAAAAATGAAGTAACAGAAGGGGATTAGTGGAGACATGTGAAAGAGAGGCTGGGATTGTAACTGCACTGTCTGCACAGTGATGAGTCCCAGGCAGAGAGGCAGCCAGGAGGAGCTCTGCATCCAGATGGCCAGGGAAAGTGCTGCTCTTGGGTTACTGCAGGGCAGGCAGCTTGGGAGCATGTTACAAGTCCACCAGGTCTGAGAGAGAAGAGAACAAGGGAGAGTGTGAGTAGAAAGAAGTAACTGGCAATGTGCTCTCCCCATTGTTAGCATTACTTGACCCCCTGTGACCTGTGCAAGACACAGATGTCTGCTACCTCTATCACCTCCCACTGCTGGGAGCCCTCCCACCCTTGCACCTGGGTAGCTGAGCCTGGCTGTCTGCTGCCAGTGTGCTGCTTGACTTTACAGGGAGAGCTAGAGAAATAAACATTGAAGAGAAGAAGAAGGAGGAGGAGGAGGAGGGGAGGAAGAGATTGCAGCCTTATGCTGGAGATCAGCTCAGATCAGGCTCCTTCCTCCTCCATGACAGAGCCACACACCACTGCTGCCTCTCAGCAGACCACCAGTGACAGCAGCAGCAATCCTTGACTTCTTCTCCAGACCACTCTTGTCTGCAACACCAGGATCTTGTCAGCTCAGCCTGGAGGAGCCCCCCAGTCCTGCTCCCCCCTCCCCACCCCCTGCCTGAGTCCTCAGGAGCTGTGGGCAGCTGGAGTTCTTCACTTAGTTTGGACTTGGATCATCTGGACTTGCAGCATTCCTCTTCTTCTCCACCACCACCACCACCACTACCTTGGTTATTATTACTTTGTGCCCCCAACCTTTTCACTTCTGCACATCAGACAACAGGAACTTTTATTTGCAGTTACTGTACAAGCCTGTGGCGAATGGTGGGAATTTCAAGCCCCTTCCAGTGTAAGTAGCATCAAGTCATGACCCATATCTTCTCAATGAGCCATCAGCTGGTAGACCTGGCACCTCTTACCTTAGGTCTCCAGGCTCTGCAGTTATGCATGGGATGTATATGGGTGTGCTGTTTTTTTTATGGGGTGTTGTACAATTTGGAGTCATCCCCTATAATATTTATTATATTAATAATGTAATATTTTGGGATGAGGCATCTGCAGGGGTTAAAGTGACCTGAACATTAGGTTATATTATGGATTTTGTATCTATGTAATAAGCTGTATAAATTCTGGAGATCTTTCTTTATATATTATGTGTTTATTATGTAACAGGATACTTTGTATATTGTTTTATGAACATCTGTTGGATACTGTTATATGTTCTTATAGTCATTTTCTCAGCATCCCTATATTGGACATGCAAGGTTCAATTTCTATGTGTAGAACAAAGACTTTTTATGAAATGTATGGGCATAGGAGTTTAGTTATCTGGAGTCCAGGCTGGATTCTGTACTAGTTTACAATTCAATGCCATAGCTATGCTGCAGACAGACTATATTACAGTGAAAGCTCTTGGTATAACATGTATCCATGTATGTCCATCTCTGCCTCCTCTACTGTATACAGTCATACTGTATGTACACTATGGATGACATAAAACAGGAACTGGCTCACACTCCATATACAGTATGGGAATAGCAATACAAGATATAGTCACTGCAGAGTGATACAATATCTATGATATTGGAAATAATAATAATAATAATAATAATAATAATAATAATAATAATAATAATAATACTATAAAGCAGAGGAGTGTGGTCCCTATGGATTAACCCCTTGAGTGTACATACTCTGATTAGACTTGTAGTCTGGGGTGAGAGTTGTAAATCCTGGCCACCTGATGACCCCTTTAATTGATTTCTATACAGATATAGGACCCTGCAGTCTGGTCTAGGGGGTCAGCTTTCTGGTATATAGGCTGACAGAGATCTATGTGTATATATTGTTGCTGGAGCCTTTAATCCTGTGGTGGAAATGAGCAGGCATCTGGCCCTGCTGCAGAGCAGATTGAGTCTGGCCAGAGATAAGCAGGAGCAGCTTGGGGTGGCTGATAGTGTGCTCTGGGTTTCCTGGTGGGACACACAATGTCAGGCATAGTTTCCTTACTGTGGATACAGATTTCCTTAGGAAACACAGGCAGCTTCCTCCAGTGTTTTTTAGGCTCCAGCAAACCTTTCCAGGAAATGATCATTCAGATCAATAGGTGTATTTTGCTTGGAAAGTCTGTATTTTGTGGGTACAGATGCTCCTTATGGACAGGCATATGGATAGTGGGAGCTCCCAGCAGCCTGGCTGCTTCTATATTTGGTTACACTGGATCATTTTACTAATCAAGCTGTGTGGCTGAGGAGGGTAGTGACTGCATAGTGTGAATCATGCTTAATACAGCCCTGCAACATTATTACTAGGTCACATCCTTTAAATCAGTGTGTGGAGACAGGGGGCAAAACATAGGCTAGATCTGGCCAAGTGACAGATTAATAGAAACTGGGAACAGGGTCATCTATATAGGGTTAGGTTCAATCCAAACTCTTGTGTAGTGTATATATATATATGTGATATTAGAATTAATGAGAAGGTATGCTGGGGGTTGTAGTCACTCTACATGTAAGATAAGACAACCATACATCTGAATATTTTTAGCACTTACTATTAGTAAGTTGTGATTATCTTATCTATGGGACATGGATGCATGTGATTTCCTAGTGCCACCTGGTAATGTGATGTGACAGGCATTGTATGTCCCTGTGAGATGGCCAGCCATTATGGAGTGTAGTTATCAGGACAGTGCACTTGGCAGCTATGTGCACCTTTAATGATGTCTCTTTCCCAATTACAGAAGCAGCTGATTGTAATAGTAGATAGCTGAGTGTATATTGTGTGATATTGTGTGTTCTGTGGGAACTGTCATGTGTCCTGAGCTGTTATCTGCCCCTACTATGGAGGGGATCTGGGGACTGGGTGCTCTGTTCTCACGCTCAAGTCAGGGACCCTCCTCATATAGGAAATGTCTTATCCTCTTCATTCCCAGCACCAAGTCACTATCTGCCCACAGTAATATAGTGTAGTATATACACCCAGCATCTGTTCATATCTATCTATCTATCTATCTATCTATCTATCTATCTATCTATCTATCCTTCCTTTAGTCATTGCTTCTATTTCTGTTTTTCTCTGTAACATTGTATATTGCCTACAAATTATATACACTGTAGGTCAATCGATAGATGAGAAAAGAATAAAATATGTTTACATAAAGTGCAATAAAATAGTAATTTAGTACAAAATAAAACAAATACAACTAGAATACTGGACAATTAAAATATATCTTATTCCTTATAATAGATAGATAGATAGATAGATAGATAGATAGATAGATAGATAGATAGGAGGGAGATAGATAGATACGATAGATACGATAGATATAGTAATTCAATCTCTTGGAGCTAATTGTAGGTATGTGACCCCAGCACCTATCGGTATAGAGGATGACACTTGACTATCTAGTGACCTTATGTGAAAAAACGCACTATAGAAGATAAAGCTACAAATGCAAACATAAAACATATTGATAAGTTATTATTATGCATCAAATAATACACAGCAGGATTTATAGATTTATTTTCTAATTATTCACATTTTTTAAATAAATTTAAAGCATAAATAAACATAACATGTGACTAAGTATACACACACACATATATATATATATATATATATATATATATATATATATATATATAACGTTAGATCTATAGATATTGTACACATATATTTATACGTTCTATCGTCATACATTGTATACATAGCTGATGGTTACACAGATACATAGTGACAGGACTGCTCAGGACATCTGTGGACTGTACATATGAGCTGAATGAAGAAGTTCCCACATGCAGTCGGGTGTCGGTCATCTGCAGCATTTCTCACATTATCACACGGCACATTACACCTCACTGTCTTCTCTGTATATTGGCACTGCCAGCCCAGGAATGACCCCAAGGATGGCTGCACAGATTTATAGATCGGAAGGAACAATGTGATCCTAAAGTATAGCCTTCAGTCCTGCTACATTATGAACTTCTATCTATCTATCTATCTATCTATCTATCTATCTATCTATCTATCTATCTATCTATCCATCCATATCTCTATCTATCTAGCTAACTATCATAGAGATATAGTTATAAATTTTAGCTTGTTGTTAAATAGTATATGTTTATAATAACCTTGTAATAAATCTAATCATATTATATGAAGCTGTCCACATGGCGCATAGATAATATCTGTCTGGCTGTATGCTCAGCTTCTGTCACTGATATATCCAGAAATAGATCAATTGTATGAAGTGCTATTACTACTGGGGCTCTACATTATTGGATTAGTGCTGGATTTGTAAGAGACCCCGTGTATGTGTAGTGACACTGGCAGGGAGAAGTATATTCCCTCCCCCATCACATCACACACCATATACACCTGGCAATAGTGCTGTATATTACTATCTGGCCATAGGCTCCATGTCATAGGGATATTTATGTGAACTCCATTTATTCTATCTATTATCTATCTATCTATCTATCTATCTATCTATCTATCTATCTATCTATCTATCTATCTACTCTATCTATCTATCTATCTATCTATCTATCTATCTATCTATCTATCTATCTATCTATCCATCCATCCATCCATCCATCCTTCCTTCCATGCATCCATTTGATATGTATTATCTGCTAATTATTTTTCTATCTTTATCTCATATATTCTCTGTGCTCGTCTTCTATCTCATATCTATATGTATCCTCTATCTATTTTTCCTTCCTTCTTTCCTTCCTTCCTTGTTTCCATCCTTTCATGCCTCTATTTCTGTATCTATCTATCTATCTATCTATCTATCTATTTATCTATCTATCTCATTTAGCTATTTATATATCTGTATCTATCTATCTATCTATCTATCTATCTATCTATCTATCTCATAACTATCTATCTATCTATCTATCTATCTATCCATCCATCCATCCATCCATCCATCCATCCTTCCTTCCATGCATCCATTTGATATGTATTATCTGCTAATTATTTTTCTATCTTTATCTCATATATTCTCTGTGCTCGTCTTCTATCTCATATCTATATGTATCCTCTATCTATTTTTCCTTCCTTCTTTCCTTCCTTCCTTGTTTCCATCCTTCCATGCCTCTATTTCTGTATCTATCTATCTATCTATCTATCTATCTATCTATCTATCTATCTATTTATCTATCTCATTTAGCTATTTATATATCTGTATCTATCTATCTATCTATCTATCTATCTATTTATCTATGTTCTATCTATTGTATCTATCTATCTATCTATCTATCTATCTATCATCTATCTATCTATCTATCTATCTATCTATCTATCTATCTATCTATGCACATTTAGTAAATATATTAATTATCTAGTTATTTCTCCCTATTTCTTATTTTTCATGTATTATCTATTTAGATGTTTATGTATTTATCTGTCTATCCATTTATCATCTCTATAATCATTTATCTATACTATGTAAGAATATATAAAATACAAATACACAAATATATTCATGTATGATATCTATCTATTTATCTATCTATTTCTCTATCTATCTATCTATCTATCTATCTATCTATCTATCTATCTATAAATCTCAGGTAATACACATTAAATAGATATTCATGTATAGGATAGATAGATAGATAGATAGATAGATAGATAGATAGATAGATAGATAGATAGATAGATAGATATTATGCATGAATATATTTATGTATATGTATTTTGACTGTATGTTTTCTTTCAAACTTATAGTTTTCTATGTCATATGTAACTAATAATCTGTCTATCTTTCTATATACATAGAGAGAGAGATACACACACACACACACACACACATATATATTTATATGTGTGTATATACATTTGGAATGTATTTTCTCTGAATCTCATCTCTCGCTATGGCTCTATCTATTTATATTGATCTATCATCATCTATTATACATCTGTAAACTTTAGAAAATCTATGAATAATCCCAACACTCTCAGGGACTGACTGGTTCTCCATCTCCGCCATCCTCCTCCAGTATATACATGAAGGATTATTACCCCCAGCATCCGGATTACCAAACCCCACCACTGCCCTCTCCCATGACTGCATTACCTTCCCCAAATCAGCCTGTGAACTGCAAGCCTGGCACATTACCCCCTGTATATATAATGTCATATACAATCATTGTCAGTAATTAGCCTGAATAATTAATAAAACAAATTAAACACCATGGAGCTCCATACTCCTAAGCATCTGCTGGAGGAGAGAGCTGCTGGGGATTATATATTGGAATTTTCATGCTCCTTATTATACATGCAGTTTATGTTTAATTAACACGTAGAGCCATTGTGAACCCAACACTATGTGTACAGGTGTAGCAGAGCCGAGGGTGTTACTTGGCAAAGGTCATCTGTCATCTATGGAGGGCGATTCTTGTACCAGAAAAGTGTTATTTGTACGACTCTTGTTTGTCGCAGCACTTTGGGCAATGATGTGACCTCTGCGGCAGAAAAGGCGCAAATTTCAAACACCCTGAACTGGAGTGGGGTCTTGTATATTGGGGGCTATTTTTGGTAACGATAAGTTTTATAAATAATTGTTATAATTGTATTCATTCATCTGAAATAAGTGCAATTTTTTTTTTGATACATCAGGCCGTAAGATGTTACATTATAGCGAGTCAAGTGACAAACTCCGCTCTGCTACATCTATATGTATATAGGCATGGATTTGCAGAGGGATTGAGCCACCTTACTAGTAGCCGACGTGTAAGGTGCTATACTGCTATAATTCCATGTATTACACTCATTTTCCAGGCCCAGTATTGGCGCTGTCTTATACACAGGGCATTGTCTTTATACATAATTTTTTTATCTTTTTTTAAATTTGAATCAGTGTCTTAAATCTCTTCCAGTATGCTGTGCTCCCCACCCCCTTCCTCCTGTGTGGCACACATCTTCCTCTTGTGTCCCCCCCCCCCTGGCCCCCCAGCCTCCCCTCTTCCATGTGGGCCCTGCTGATACTGTAATCAGCCGGCTGCACATTGCCTGTCTCCTCAGCCTCACACATTGTGCCTGCTGATGACAAGCCTCTGGCTCTAGATAAGCTAAGAAGGCTGTTTCATGAATACACAAGCCACTGTACCTCGCCTGCCCTCAACCACTTATTTTTTCCTCACCTTCCTCTCTTTTGTACTCACATTTTTTTTGTACATTTTTCACATAATTATTTTTTCTTGTCTTTTAATTCTAAGAAATTTGGTCTTTCGAAAGTCAAAATGAATATTCTTGGGAACTTTTCATATGTTATCTATCTATCTATCTATCTATCTATCTATCTATCTATCTATCCATCCGTTATCTATCTACCTACCTATTGATCTTTCTATCTATCTATCTATCTATCTATCTATTTATCTATCTCCTATCTATCTATCTATCTATCTATCCATCCGTTATCTATCTATCTATCTATCTATCCATCCGTTATCTATCTATCTATCTATCTATCTATCTATCTATCTATCTATCTATCCATCCGTTATCTATCTACCTACCTACCTATCGATCTTTCAATCTATCTACAGTATCTATCTATCTATCTATCTATCTATCTATCTATCTATCTATCCATCTCCTATCTATCTATCTATCTATCTATCTATCTATCTATCTATCTATCTATCCATCTCCTATCTATCTATCTATCTATTTATCTATCTCCTATCTATCTATCTATCTATCTATCTATCTATCTATCTATCTATCATGTACATACCGTATTTGTCCTTCTTTTCATTTCATCTATAAATACCATCATATCACTATCATATTTAATACACCCCTTATAGCTATTACATAAAGGTTATTGTGTTACATACGATTTAGCTTTTTTGATTATTCATGTACTTATGTTTTATGAGTATACAGTATATATATATATCTGCGCTGTATGTGTGCTTGTGAGCATGTAGTGCATGTATATGGGATTGTTACAGTCTATGTATCTGTGTGGTAATAAGTATTGTGTATTTCAGCTTATACTGTATGTGCATGTTTGTATGTATGTGTATAGTGTGTTAGTATATATAATACATGTGCCCGTGTGTAAAAGGATAAAGTATACCTGCATATGAATTTTTATGACTATATAGTGTATGTGCCTGTGTGTGCAGAATTATATACAGTAGTATACATGCCTGTGTATAGTTAGACTGCATAGTGTATGTGCCTGTGTGTGTAGGGTTATATAGTGTACAAACCTGCATATTGTTAGAATACATATGAAATATACAGACTGACAGTCTTCAGTAGTTGATACCTTTTTAATGGCTACCATTACCATGTCATCATTTTTGTTATCCATTAAAAAGGTAACAACTACTGGAGACTGTCAATCTTTATATTTCATATCCACTGGCTAATACGGTACAAAGATCTATTTTTCCTTATAGAATACATATCGTATATAAGTACGTACCGTAGTATATGCACCTATGTGTTTTAGACATATACAGAGCATGTGACTGCTGGAATGTATTTATAAGTATACAGTGTATACTATATATGTGTATGCGGGTGTATGACGTATGCCTGTGTATGTTTTATGTATATGTAGTGCATTTGTCTGTGTATTTTTCTGTATGCATAGTTTGCGTCTTCGTGTGTGCGTGTGTTTATAAGTATACATAAAAGTATATAATGTATGTATTTGTGTGTGTTTACAGCTGTATAGTGTATGTGTGCGTTTATCTATGTTTATGCATATATAGTGTATTTATCAATGTATATATAGTGTATGAGTCTACGTATGAGTACATAGTGTGTTTGTATTTATGTATATATAGTGTATATGCATATTTATATATGTGTAGTGTGTATTTATGTACATAGAGTGTCTGTGCATATATATATATATATATATATATATATATATATATATATATATATATAGTATTTGTATATGAGTAGGAAGTGTACAGGATATGTGCCTGTGTGTGTCATGGTGTGTGTCATACTGGCCGCTCCAGGGTACATCTTGACTTTATCTGCCATCGCCTTTCCTCCAAAGCACTTCCAGGGGTGAGATTAGCGGAGCCTTTATCAGGAATTTGGGGTTAGTTAGTCAGTCCACACAACAGAGCTGAGACCACTGGAAATTTATGATGTGGACGGAGGGCCGCTTAACTCCAACAGAAGATGGAGTGGGACTTTATTATGTGGAGGAAGTGACTCACACTGTGCTGGAGCTCTGATTTATGGCAGATCCCACTTCCTTCATCCCATCATTTATTTATCTGGAGATCGATCTGCTGATCGGTCACTTTCTGTAATATAACATACATGCCAGTATGTGCGGAGAGATACAGATAAGTATTGGGGGGCAAAGTGAACTCAGCTTCGCACCCCTTCTACATCGAATGATGCCAGATAGTAAATTCTGTATTTGCTCACGTGTAGATAGAGCGCGCTGTACTTGAAGTTTCCCCAGATCCCACCCATGATCCAGGAACTTTTTCATTATCAGAATACATGAAGAAATTGACAACTGGGTGTTACCATTCCCCATGTCAGCCCTGATTGGACAAAGTCAGAATGTGTTACGACACATAACTACTTTCCAAAAGGTGGCGCTAGAACAAGTTTTCCTTTTTCCACCATGGAAGGCTTGTTTGCATATACGGTACTTTTTTCAGAATCCACAGCAGGCCATGTAGAATCTATAAGTCTCTGTACCCTGAAAAGTGGCCTGCAAAGGCAATCTCTTTACGGAGTCAGAGTACCCCAACGAGTCTACAAAGATTTCTAGAAGGAATTAGAGAGGAAATGCACAATGTGGAGGAAAAGTAAGGAAAAGTATATACATGCAGCGGTATTTGTGGCCGCTTAACTCTGTGTGACTTCCTCCATCTGGGATCTTCAGTGGGAGGCAGTGATGGTTGCTTCTTTTTTCAGTATCCTTCTTGTTCTTGCTGCCGTTTTCAGGGCTGAATTTGGATCTTGATTAGCCCCAATGTATATGAGGCTGATTTCATGTGCAGACCTGTAGTGGAAAGACAAGGCTCTGCTTTGGCTTCACGCTTTGGGTTCCACATGGCTGGTTCTGCCTCAAATTCCATGTAAACATACCCAAACCAGTCAGTTGTTTGAGGGATTGTATAGACAAACCCTTCTGTTAGGACATGTATGGACTCCAACTGGACTCCAGGTTGAGAGGCCCAAACTGCGATAAGACCCTTTCCCTAGCCCCTTATCCCAACCACCAATGGACCATCCTCCTTTAATAATAATCCATTATCGTAGCTCTATATCCATTTTTTGCTACAAAATATTTCCATCGAACATGCAGAAGCACGCATAATGCCAAGAGCATTATTTCACGACATGGCATAGTCTTGTTGAGCGCAGGGGATCAATAGGTTAAGATAATAAAGCCCCATTATTTCTCTTCCATGAACTAAGCATATTGACATTTCAGGGCTTCCATTGGTTCAGTGCACATGATAAACCACTACCATTTATAGAGCGACTGGCAGCGATGACACTTATTTTAATGTATGTCATGGGTGCCTCTAGGTTGGAGAAAGTGTAGAGGATGGCGGTAGGCTATACAATAGGTGAGGGTTCACATTTAATGCAGTAAAGCACAGCAGAACGTCGCAGTTTCATTGCAGCTGGAATCACACGGCAGGAAGGTGCGGGCTCCTCTGCAGTTTATATACTTCTTAACTTGCTTAGAATTTAGCACTACAGACAATGTGATTCATTGTGTGTTATCATAATGAATACAATTACTCCTACCACAGGCGCTGCGGCAGCTGCTTAGCTTCTATGTTTGGATATGTGCCTTCACCATGATTTGGGCAGGATTTTGCACAGTACTTGTATTTGAAGACCCAGTGGGGTTCATAGACTAATAGAGACGCTGAAATACACATCATGTTCTGAGTTCTTGCATGTATAAACCGACCGCCAAAGATATTTGGACAATGAGATGGATTTTGATTGCAGAATTGCACATTGTGGGGTCTTTGTTTTGGTCAACAAATAAAATTTTCATGTACTAAAGCTGTTCTTAGCTGCAGATGTGTCTTTCTTTACCATTCTTCTTGGCTGGGCATGTTCCTGATATGTGTGTCCTGAGATGTACAGTTTTAAATAGAAGTATGATTTTCGGATACTCTGTCATGAGATGTCTATGATATCTGTTGCTGTAGGTGGCTGTGTTATGAATTGCAGCATATCAAGGATTTTGCCATCATGTCCCAAAATTGTTTTGGAAGAAACTGGAATTGTACACCGAATTCAAGCAAAGATGAGGGTGTACAAGCCATTTTCTAGTGGTTCATTGGTAACAATTTTAGTAGAGGTCAAGCTGTAGCAGTTGTTGGGTTAAACGGAGACCCAGGGTCCACGGGTTAGGACATCAGTATATCAGTGTTACATCAGTGGACATTCTCAGTATGGCTGCCTCTTCTAAGTGTAGGGGACAGATGTACTTTAAGATGGCCAGGTGAAAACTGGTCTGTTTGTCATGGTCCGACACCTGGACCGTGCACAGATCAGCTATTGCAGGATCCTCTGAGTGCTGGAAGCTTCTAGTCTATGGGCGGGCCATGTATCACTGCTCCTATTCCAGTAATAGGAGTGGTATAGCAGCCCTCTCCAGTACATAGTGGTACTTCTGGGGAATTGAGGCACTGCTTCTGTTACCTAGTGGCGCTGATCATGCTCCCGTCTACTAGTAGCTTCTGACTCCTGCAGGGTGCTGCAACAGCTCATCTCCATGGGGTCAAGTACTGAAGCATTGACCTAGGATTGGCGTTGTAATCTTAGCATTGTGAGACAATTTTCCTACAGTTGTGCCCTGTGTTGTGGCATACAATACACACTGCACCATTTCTTAAGACTACTGTATACTAGTTTTTATATATCACGACTGTTTGAAAGTACATAAATACTTATTATATAATGTTTAAAAAAAAATCTGGTCACCTCTCGTGACATGTCTATTTTAGTAAATACTTACACTCTTTCTAAATGCTGGCGTTTTCTTCTCAGAGCTCTACTTTGTGCCATTCCTTATAGAAATTTCTGAATAAAATGAAAACTGGGTGTTACCAGATGGGGGTGTGTCTCTACACAATCTGACACTGTCCAATCAGTGCTCAGTGTGGAGCTGTATAGAGACACACCCCCTTGATGAGCAGAAGGGTCACACCCCAGAGGAACAGCACAATGCAGAATTACAAGAAAAGATGCTCCATATTATATTATGGGGAATAGAAGTATTTACTAAAACCAATATATTAGGAGAAGAGTCCGGTCCTCTTTATATAAATTGGGAACTGCCTTCAATAGAATTGAGTTAACGGCATATGAATACTATGACATTACTGATCTTTTTCCCTTTTAGTTCAATACAATGTTATTGTAAGGTGCTACAAGCCCAAAATTATTCTCTAAGACTGATCATTAAGTAGAAGTATTTCTAGCCGTAGGTTTTACCTATCACCTGCTCACAGTGGTATTCCGTGGTTCACAGCGGAAATCCTCAATATGTCTGCCTCTTCTAAGTGTGGGCGACAGATGTACTCCAAGATATCGAGGTGAAAACTGGTCGTTCTGTCATTCTCCCCGCCTAAATGTTAGGTTTTGCAGCAGATCAGCAGGTGCCATGTGTAAATTTTCCGAAGGCCAAGTGTGTCAATTCACAAAAGACGAGTGATAAGAGGGAAGAGACGAGCGCAATCAGTTTTTTTTCCCCGTGTTTTTCAATTTGTGCAGGATTTGAAGAGCTATTTTGTTAAACTGCTACATCTGCTTGAATATGAATATTGAAGCTCTACCACTAAAATAAACACCCTGTAATTTAGGAGCCTCTGTAATCTTTTGTTAATGCAAGTGGTTTTCAAAAAACATCAATTTTCTATTCTAAAATTCCTTTGCCTAATGTGAATTTTTGGCTCTTATCACTTATCTTTGGTGGATAAAAATGGTGTTCTGCAATTAGAATGCGCTGGATACGCCGGATTGAATGGTTTACTTCAGATACCATTAGCGTCTGCGGAGATGCGAGCCATAAATCAAATGGCATATTTCACATATTTTATATGGCACGTAGGGCATTTGTTGTTTGTGTAACTTCCCTACGCTAACTGATATTTTATGTGAACGGAGCTTCAAATTCCCAAATATAGCTCTAGAATTACTATTAGTGCCCTCTAACAACCCGTGCATGTAAACTAACAACATGTTTCACAGTGACAGATGTAATGGCTGTCAAAGCACCATGAGGGCATTTTGTATAGTGGAGAAAAATAATTGTGTATTAAAATCTCTTTGTTGCTTTGTAACAATATGTAATATCTTCCCGGCTTCCAACCGTATGCAATTTCTCTTACCGCGATCAGAAAATATTGTTAAAGAATAGATCCAAGTCATAATGGGGGGAGATTTATTTTTGAACTCCGTTAAATTTGCTCCAATTTTTCCAAATGTATCAAATTTTGTCGATAAAATTTGGAGAATCTTTACGGAGGAGGCATTCCATCTTCCACCTCAATATCAAGTCCAAGTTCCAGCCAGAATCTGCCTTCCATTGTTTTCAATGCTTTGGCTTTCTGATGCAGGTTACACAGGACTAAAATTTTGAGAGGAATTTGATGAAGACCACCACCTCAAATTGTTTGCGTTGTACCTCCACTCCCGTCTGGTGATGTCATTCCTCTGTCTACATTAAGATTAAATTTGTAATTGCGACTTCTTGATAAGTCACATTTGATAGATCTGATGTACACAGTCTAACCATGCCCACTCCCCCTCCCGCCACTTCTCAAAAGTAGAGTCAAATTTTTTCTCATTTAAACCCAAGAAAGTCACAAAAAATATTCTATACTTTTTGAATCCAGAATTCTGGAAGACAGGCCTTGATACGTTTCCTCTAAAATCTGTTTCTCTTCCTTCTTGCCCCAAGAAAGTCACAAAAATTATTCTATCCTTTTTGAATCCAGGATTCTGGCAGACACAAAGTCACAAAAATTATTCTATTCTTGCCCCAAGAAAGTCACAAAAAATATTCTATACTTTTTGAATCGAGAATTTTGGAAGACAAGGCTCGATAAGTTCCCTCTAGAATGTGTTTTCTCTCCGTTTTTCTCCCTTCTTGGCCACACGCTAATGAACAATACTCAACTTCTATGTCTTTAAGCGGTATCAAGGCTCAAATTTGGAATTTGTCACTTGGCAATTGACTTCTTGAGTATCTGGCAAGTGACCACTCTAGGTTGTTACCTATTGACTATATCTGATGGTTTTAGGGGCTTGTGATATCAAAATCCAATGACAAGCCATATTTTATGTATGTCAATGGAGTTTCTGCAACCCTGATCACACACCATGCAAAATTTCCGCATTCATTTTTTTTAACATGTTGACCTTATTGAAGGAACATTCTAGGATGATATTAATGCAAGGCGAAGGTGCAAGACACTGAGATTTTAAGAAGACCAAAAATAGAAGTCATGCCCTGCACTGTATATATGAAATGTTTTTGAACCAAAAACAGTAAAAATAAAGCTGTTTACATGCACATACAACAAAGGTCACCAAAAAGTCATGCCTTGTATAGATGGAATAATATGTTGCCACAAGTCACTTTTTTACAAAAATTATTTGGAACCAAAAACGGCAAAGATAAAGCTGTTTACATGTAGATACGACCAAGGTCACAAAAATGTCATACTCGGCAACTCAATGGGAAAGAGCTCACGTATAAAAAAAAAAGACCACCTACCTTCAAAGGCAGATGTAACTTCAATCAGGAAGTAGTGATGTGATAATTGTAGCTTCCAGTCATTAGAAGAATTCATTACCTCTCAGTTTAGGGTCTTTAGGTACTTAAGGTGGGTCCTTTATTGGATAAAAGGCGTACAAAAGAGGATGTTATTTAGTAAACATATACATTGTGGCAGGTAGTCGCCTGAGGGCGGATGCCTCCTGCTTATTCCCAGTATACTGTATACCGTATTATAGAAGAATCTGCCATCCGGGCCCCGAAGCCGAGGAGCTTTTCTAGCTACTATTTTGTTATCATGTGTCTGAGCAAACACTTACCTTATTGTTTACAGTGGTTTCCCCATAATCTGCCGCACATCTTATTGACATACAGTTTATTTGTAGGAGTTGGCAGGAGTTTATTCGCTGTGAAATAGTTATATGACACAATAGTCTCTACCATTACAGATATGATCATCTACAATCCATTACCTACAGGGTCATCGGGTGATGGACTTCACGGTTGATGAAAACTTTTCTTTTTTGGAAATAAGAATAATATTGTGTGTATATTGTAGGAGTTGAACACTGAAACAATGTAACACATTACATACTATTTAACAGTTTACATATACTTTAAGCTACTACACACAATTGAAACCAGTTTGACAAGAGTAGGAGCCAGGAATCTGTAGGACTTTCATATATAGGAAGGTAAACAAAAATCCAAGAAACAGTTCTGCCAAGTGTGGATGTATTTTTAAGAACAGGGAAATAATCCATTCCCCAAAAGCTGAACAAACATTGGCTTAGCTTCTTAGACACATTAGATGGTTGACCAGTTGCGGCATAGCTGGTTGGTTTGCCCAGACTAAGTACAACAAGGGAATTTATTAAGACCTGTCTTAACTCATTCCCCCAATTGGTGCTAACTGCGCCAGGCCAAGACATGACAGATTTACGCTATACCATCCTGACTTACCTTAACCTGCTTCATCCACTTTTGTAAGAGCTATTGATGTTGCACTTGGTTGAAGCCCACTAAATAACTTTCCTAGGTCTGGTTATTGTTTAGATTTTATGTCACTTCTGAATTCGTATTAATTTTAATTAAATTTTTTAATTTTAATTTAATTAATTTTGTTACTTATTTTACCAGTGGAATTCTGTGTATATATATATATATATATATATATATATATATATATATATATATACACATATATATATACTACTATGTTTTTAAAATATTATTTTCGTGTACAATACCAGACAATGTATCACAATGTATGACACATTAGCAACACAATATTAAAACAGAGACTTAATAAAATACAACAAAATATGAATAACCTGCAAATAATCGACTTTATATTTTATATCATGCCTTTCATGTCCTCGGGCACATGTGGTTTTATATACCGCTAGAAAGCCGACAGTGTCCTGAATACATCACACTGTCAGCTTTCCCATTATGTGCCCCGGAGCAAGAGATATCAGTACAGTTACTGATATCTCTTCACTGTCAGAAGGGCGTTCCTGACAGTCTAGTTTGGCTGTGAGGAGCACCCCACAGACAAGGACTGGAGGGCTTAGTGTCATCGCTGGCCGGTAAGGAACACCCCCTCTAACAGTACAGAGGTATAGCTGAGTGCTATCAGAGGGGGTGTTCCTCAGAGCCCAGCTAGACTGTCAGGAACCCCCTTCTGACAGTGAAGAGATATCGGTAACGGCACATAACGGGAAAGCCGACAATGCTCTGAATTCAGTTTTCTATATAAAACTGCATGTGCCCGAGGACATGAAAGGTCTTCTTTAATGAACCCAATAATAATAAAAATTATAATAATAACAAGACAGAAATAACCCTATAATAATAACTTGCCTTCATGTAACCGTGGGAAAAACTGGGCCTCGTCTATAAAAACGAATGGTAATTTCCCATGAAAACTAATAAGATCACATCCATAACCTGCTATAATGGGTGTTGTAGTCTTGCATATTCACCGTGTCCTTTGCCCCACCTTTTGTCTAATCTACATCTATTACCAGGAGGTGACTCTTTCCATGTCACTACTCACAATGCCTTGAATTCTCCGTATTCTGCCTGCATAGTATAGGACATTGTGTATTGTTCTTTATAATACTATGTGTTAGAGTCTATTCTTTTGCAGTGCAGAATCATTATTCGCTGCAGCATCTTTGTTGATTTGAAGGTGCGACCATGCTAGGGAAGCCTTGAAAACCGCCATGTATTCAGAAGCCATTATTTTACACGTCTTTGCAGCTTTTGATGTCACATCATCTATTTGTGTTCAGTTGTGGGATCAGCTGAAAGAACATGGACTAAATCATATTTGCAGCTGGGCAATTACAATGCACCCTAAGATCTGCGAGCTTCAACCATGAACACAGATGCCTTCAAAGTTCTGTTTTTCTTCCATGTGGAAGTCATTGGCATAGAACAGATGCCTTCATTTTGGAGAAACCAGCCTCTGGATATAATTGGTTCTCTCTTCCCACGTCCTCTAGGGACAGTCTATTGCAGATTAAATTAGATGAAAAAGAAGATGAACACAAAACAAAAGCTTTTCATGGTGTTTTCACCGTTCTTCCCAGGACGACTTTACTGTTGAGAGATTTCTCCGTATTTAATGATACCACATTGTCTTTAGTACACAGTAGCATAAATTAAATACATATATCACTATGGCATTTGAAGAGGAGAGCTCATCATTTATTCATCCTGATTTCTGGTTATAGTAGACAGATTATTAGACTTAGTTATTAAGCATTAATGGCGAATGCCATTACGTTTGCCTTGCTTTGTGATTTTGTAAAGCGTTTATTTTTAACAACCGGCATGCATTTGCTGATAGTTAAAGTAGATGATAAGGCAGACAGGATGGAAGATAATCAGAATAAAGCGCTGTACGCAGCACGCTGCAAGGGCTAATGGATCACTCCCGTTAAAGAGACAGCCATTCACAAAGATGGGTCTTGGATCAAAGGGTTTGTAATTTCGACTGAGCAAGAGGAATGTTAGACCTGGACGCTAAGCATTGAAGTATAGAATAGCCGCACTACGTAATGGTCAATACAATACACAATTGATGTATGTATGGAACTCATAGATCATAGAATAATGTGTCTAGATTTGTAAGGACACATCGGCCTAGTTTGTTGGGGCTTCTGGGCATCACCAGTTCTATAATGCGTCCTTTTTAAAATAAATTTTTATATAGCGTATATATATATTCATATCATCGCTCATATCAGTCCCTGTCATGAAACAGGTGAATGCTACCACTAGGGCTTTGGAGATGGAGTCAGAGTTGGGGCCAATTTTGGGTGTAGTCGAAGTCGGAAAAAGTTATGTCTCCAGTTTCAAACAAAAATGAATTTATTAAAAATTATATAATTTTATTACAATTTTTTAAATTGTTTGTAATTATATTGTACAATTATTGGTCTTATTAATTAGATGTATAGTTTGGTACATACCCTGTTTCCCTGAAAATAAGACATCCCCCCTTCACTTCCTGGACCACCTACAACTGGCAGTGATGCCGGCGCTCCGCTAAGGAAGCACCAGCATGACTGCGGATTGTCCCCCGCTCCATCCGCTGCATAAGACATCCCCCGAAAATAAGACAGGTCATATATTTTGGAAGAGAATTTAATATAAGACACTGTCTTATCTTCGGGGAAAGTCAATCACTGACTTTTGAATCAATTAGATGAGCTTTACAGCTTCTGATTGACCATGACTGTCGCCACTTATGAAGGAGTCAGAATCGCGCTGTGAAAAAATAAAGTGGTCGGAGTCTGATTCGGTGGTTTGGCCGACCCCACCGACTCCACCGCTCTGGCTACCACAGAAAAAAATACAGCATAGAATGTAGCCATCTAATATGAGGGAGAGGATAGGACAAGGTAGGACCGGCTAGTCAGTTTTGTAGCAGTTGACATCTTATTTGGGTTTGTTGATATTTCTGTAAATCCAATAGAGTGACTTCTAAGAAACAGTTTAATCGGAATATCTCGGAACAGAGGCAAAGCTAGACTTCTGCCACATAGCTAGATATACTTGGTGCTTGGAGGCCTCCTGATTCTTTCTTGATGTTGAGGGAGACTAAGGATCAGGCTGTTGGATTGTAATTGATTATGCCCAATCCTATGGATCTTAAGCAAGATAGATCACTGTCGATGAAGTCTGGCAGGGGTTTATGCTCATCTCTCCTTAACCCTTAAGTACTATCATGGTGTCTATGATACACCATTACCATAGACACATCATTATGATAGAAAACATGATAGTATTTAAGGGTTAAAGAACGTATGCATGTTCAGTCAAGTGGTCAACCAATACTTATCTGCGCGTATGACCAACCTCTAATGGGATATCTGTCTTCAAGCGATACCATTGGTGCCCTTAGACCACCCTGCACCTGGCAAATGTTGAGTGTGAATCATTACTCAAATCTATGCTGGCTTCTTGCTGGTAGAGATGGGAGATTCTAGTGTGAGCCTCTTACAAAATTAGGCGCATCTTATTGGCTTAAGAAACACCAGTCTTGATAAATTTGCCCCGTTCTGTTTCATAGGGAAGCTGTGTTGTAGACAAGGACCTACTTGTTATTTGTTAGGACCTACTCTATACACATGCCTATACAGATTGTATGTATCACTACAGGAGAGGGGTAGAGCTCTTCATAAATTCCCATATTGTGAGTTCATATGGGGAAATGGATCTTCCCATCATATTTTCCAGTTACAAAACAACCAAGTTCCAGATGTGCAGATGTGTAACTTGTACTTAGTTGCTCAATATGGCTGAAATGACCCCTTCTCCTTGGGGAGATATTGCATATACTCCAGACCTCTGTGAGAAAGGCCATGACAGTGCGCGGTATAACTAGTAATACTATAGATTCCTTTGTTTAATGGATCGTTTTACATTTTAGGCTGGTTGCGTAACTCAGAAATCTCGAAGATGCTTGTGCCTCACTGTCCTCAGATAATCTCCTTGTTGACTGCCTGGTTTAGAATCTGACCACGGTAATATAATTGTGGGAAATGTTAGGTGGCTTCACATTCTATTTGAGCACTCATAGAATAATAAAACATGGCCACTGACTGAGCCCAATACCCCCTGACTCATCAGAGATGTTATCTATATAATGTCAGATTGGTAGGAATTGGTCTATTGTAGCATGTACACTGGAGACTGTATTAGATGAGCAGTGGAGGTATTACCCACCTCTCAACCCAAGCAATTGCATAGGGCCCCCAGGTATTGGGGCCCCTACTGACCACACACTGACCAACAATTTTTTTCTTTTCCAATGAGCCATTACTTATTGAATTATTTTAGTAGGTAACAGACGATATAAAAGGGGTATTCCAGTTAGAGCAAATTACCCTCTATTAGAGATGAGCGAGTAGTATTCGACTGAATACCTCCCCACTATAGTTATGCGTGTAAGCGGCCGAACACCAAGGGGTTAAACGCATCGAATATTCAATGCGCTTAACCCCTTGGTGTTCAGCCACTTACACACATACCTATGGCGGGGAGGTATTCGATCGAATACTACTCGCTCATCTCTACCCTCTATCCAAAGGTACATTGTTGATTGGTGCTGGGACCCCCACAATCTTCAGAGCTGTGGTGTTTTGCTTCCCAATTCTGAATTTAACAACACCACTATATTAATTGGAATGGGGACAGCTGGAGA
Organism: Leptodactylus fuscus; assembly: GCF_031893055.1. Lineage (NCBI taxonomy): Eukaryota > Metazoa > Chordata > Amphibia > Anura > Leptodactylidae > Leptodactylus > Leptodactylus fuscus. The sequence goes on from NC_134268.1 coordinate 38,084,460, forward strand.
TAGCCTACCCCTTTGGATTGCTCTAACCAAAGTACTTCTTCAATTAATACAAATCTCTCTTCAGACCATTTTGCCCACACACAAAATGTCCTGGCACATCAGCATCTGGACCCATCAGCTCTTGAAGGCTCTCCATGATGGTAGCACCAGGATCTTACAACTTATATAACAGGAAACTTTAGGGACCATTAAGGGGGCCTTATACTGTGTAGGTGCACTAAGGGGATAGTATATTGTGAAAAGAGGCATTAAGCGGGCAGTATTAGGATGGCCTCCAGACATAACTTTGCTTGTTACCCCCAGAAATGTCAAATCCGGACCATCAGATGTTTTTGGGATTTGATGTGAAAGCAAATTTTCTAGTCATTTGTGCTATTGGTGACTTTAACTAGGTAAGTAATAGTGGACATATCTATGGGGGGTGCATGGCACATGTAGGCCAAAAGCTCAGGTGTTTGCATGTCAAAGATGTTCATCAGCGAAAGCAACAATAAGAGCCACCTGCACGCCATGGCCGTCACCTGGTCTTCCCTCTAGAGAGTTTGTCATACAGCTGCCTTTATATGTACATGTATGTGTTGTTGCAGTGAGAACCTTGAATTGCAATGTTCTGTTTTCTTTCCTATGAGTACTAATATATAATATGAAGACAAATACAATAATCTCCATACAATGCATAATAAAGCTGGAAACCAGCACTTTATGTGACAGATGCTCTGTTACATGATTCGCTTCAATTGTTTTTTCTCTATCCTTGTGTTATAAAGAGTTGGGTCTATAGGCTTGTAATGGTGTCTACAACAGCCAAGCCATTCGTCTACAAAAATCAATGGGTGTGCAAGGTTCATCAGATTCTGGAGCTGCATTGGACATGGCTCTTAGCTTTAGATCTGCCCAGTGGAAAGAACGTGATACTCTTGCATAGATCTAAATGAATGGATATTTGCAGATGTAGCAATGTTCAACTTGACTTTCTTCACCATATCATCAGAGAGCCATTGAAATCCATTGACGCAGTTGAGGTGTCAAGTTAAACGTTACTCTATCTGTACATACAGTAGTCATGGTAAGATTTATAGCTATAACATATAATACATGTTTGGGAAAACCCACAAGCTAAAGGTGGCCATACGCATCCAACTGCTCTTGGCTGAATAAGTGTTGGGTCAACAGATATCCTTCTGAGCTCCCGATACATATGGATGCTCAGTTCATCTGAGTCTCCATGTGTTCTGAATGGTAGGAGCATCTGCATGTTAACCTTGAGAACAAAGGATTGGACATGTTGAAATTCAAGATGCTCTACCCATTTAGGTTAGACATCAGATACACATAAGCGGTTTAGAGTGATTTTAGAGGATCTTCTTAGACTATGTCATCAACATCTGATTGATACCCAAGTATGGATACCCATTTGATACCCAGGACTCCCACAGGGCACGACTTGAAGGGGCAGCAGTATTCCAGTGTGCTGCTTCCGGTGACATCATGTTCATTCATCATGTGGTCTGTTTTCAGTTCCGTCCAATTCAAATGAATGGGTACGACACTGTGCTTGATATATTAGACTGGTGGCGGTCCGACACCAAAGTTTGACTGACCTTACTCCGTTGGGTATGGCCACTTTTAGACTATAGGTTATTCCTTTGCTTTGTGGCTCAAACATCATATTTGGCTTACGAAGACCTACAATTTGTACAGATCAGCTCATATGGGAACGCTCCGATATAACTCAATAGCAATGGTTTCCAAAAATTATTTCTGAGCCCCTATTAAGTTTCAACTTCTTAAGTACATTACCAATGAAGACCAAATGGTGGCAACGTGCCAGGGGAAATGTGTTCCTAACGGATAATGGCCATTGATCGTAACTGGTTAAATAGACATTATATATTCTGCCAAACCTTAAAAATGTCCCTACTTGTGTTGAGGTCCGTCCAACTTTTGCAGAGATGAGAGTGGCGGTGGCGGTGGCATTTTTGGGGGGAGATGAAAGTACCACAAGATACAAAAGTAGACGGGAATTAAGTAGAAACCTCTCTCGAATTATTATTGCATTCTTTCGATAAAAATAAAAAATAAAAAAAGAAATACATTTCGCATATGGTTTGAGATTGATAAAAAAGAGTTTTGTGTTCCAGTGATTACATTCCCATCTGTGATTAAGGCTGTCTGTCTACATCTGGCTTTCACATTATATTGCTGTAACAAGAATCCTTTATAAGGCAGGGTTCACTCTGTATTTTATATTAGTTGCAGTCCCAACTACTGCACAGACTCGGTTTTTTTCACATGTGTAGCTCATTACTTCATACCATTGAGAAAAAGTAATATTTCTTTGGGAATGTATGTTTCTCACAATTTCCATAGCAATGCAACATGTTGAATCTTTTTTGGTGTTTTTTTTTTTTATCTTTTTATGGCCGTCTTTGAAAGTTACAGATTGTTTATGACATATTTTTGGATGAGTTATCGCAGTACAGTGGTCTATCGCTTAACGTTTAGGTAAAATGGAAAGCAGACACAAATAGGGTATTGTTGGGGAAAAAAAAAGGACAACTTGAACATATGTAAGTGCACACACGTAAACCCCTGTGTAATATATACAAAAAGTCTTTATGGGGTTTTACAGTCTCGTATTTTACGGTAAAAAAAAATAATAAAAAATTGGTTAAAGATAAAAATAAATCTTTCCATTAGACTTGACTTATGGTACGAAATATTGGAATTAGTTGTATGGACACGGTAGACTAAGGTCCGGTTTACCTACACCCGGTCTCTGCTTTGCGAGAGTCAGTGTCAGTCCATGAGCGTCTTCTGGTCTCCGCGGAGAAACCGTTTTTTTGGTTTTTTTTAACCGGACACAAAGTCCTGCATGTCCGACTTTGTGTCCAGTTTAAAAAAACGGTTTCGCCGCGGAGACCAGAAGACGCTCACAGGCGGACACTTTGCAAACCCATTCAAATGAACGGGTTTGAAAAGTGACTGCAGTTTCCATCTCCTGTCCAGTTTCTCGGGCGGAAGAAGGAAACCAGAAAGCGAAGACCAGGCGCAGGTGTGAACCCACCCTCAGCCTCTTAAGAAATTTTGAGCATTTTTAATAGTCCCTGTAATTAAAGAGGATCTTTCACCACTTTTGGGCACATGCAGTGTTATATACTGCTGGAAAGCTGACAGTGCGCTGAATTCAGCGCACTGTCGGCTTTCCCGATCTGTGCCCGGTGTACAGAGCTTACGGTGCCGGTACCGTAGTGCTCTATGGTCAGAAGGGCGTTTCTGACCATTAGCCAGAGACGTCCTTCTGCCTCGCGTCGCCTATCGCGCTGTGCTGTGGAGCGGGGAGGAACGCCCCCTCCCTCTGCTCACACAGTTCGTCCATAGACGAGCATTATCATGAGCGGGAGGGGGGCGTTCCTCCCTGCTCCACAGCACAGCGCGATTGGCGCCGCGAGGCAGAAGGACGTCTCTGGCTAATGGTCAGAAACGCCCTTCTGACCATAGAGCACTACGGTACCGGCACCGTAAGCTCTGTACACCGGGACAGACACTGAAAGGTCCTCTTTAAATGGATAGCTGTTAGATGGAATATAAATTATAAATTATAGAAAATCCATCAGACTAAGTAACAATCATTTTTCAAACCCACTATGACCATCGGAAAAAATAATTAAAATTTTGGCAAAATTTGCAACTTTTTGACACCAGAAAACTGACACAAATTGATTCGTAGATTCCCCACTGTATAAAAGATGGGATCGGATGACTGTGGAATGGTGGTGTCATCATATACCTGACGATATTAATTATAATACTAATATTAATTAATACTTCATCGATATTGGATTTGTCTTGACCTAAGTCTAGACAGATCCCAGAGACAGTGTCGCTTATGCGTTTTAAAAAATTCTTGGATCCTAACTTTTTGGGTTACTTTCTATTGATGTCTATGAAAGTTCTTAATCAGATTAGTTCTTGGAATGGTCTAAAGTGATCTACAGCAACCTATTTCTATAGCTTCATGTTGTTCTACGTGACCTAGACCTGGTACAGTGGTTTCTTGATGCTCTTGACCTCTGCATGTGGCTTTCAGGCCATGACTGTATGTTAATTGGGAAATAGTGTAGCAAAAATTCAGGGTATGTTGTCACTTGGATGTGTTATAAAGCAATAATGATGCGTACTTGACACCCAACACCACATATCTTCAGTAACTCTCGACTCCCGGTTTATATATAGTCACTTGTAGAATTATTAATAGTATCATGAATAGAGATGAGCGAACACTAAAATGTTCGAGGTTCGAAATTCGATTCGAACAGCCGCTCACTGTTCGAGTGTTCGAATGGGTTTCGAACCCCATTATAGTCTATGGGGAACATAAACTCGTTAAGGGGGAAACCCAAATCCGTGTCTGGAGGGTCACCAAGTCCACTATGACACCCCAGGAAATGATACCAACACCCTGGAATGACACTGGGACAGCAGGGGAAGCATGTCTGGGGGCATAAAAGTCACTTTATTTCATGGAAATCCCTGTCAGTTTGCGATTTTCGCAAGCTAACTTTTCCCCATAGAAATGCATTGGCCAGTGCTGATTGGCCAGAGTACGGAACTCGACCAATCAGCGCTGGCTCTGCTGGAGGAGGCGGAGTCTAAGATAGCTCCACACCAGTCTCCATTCAGGTCCGACCTTAGACTCCGCCTCCTCCGGCAGAGCCAGCGCTGATTGGCCGAAGGCTGGCCAATGCATTCCTATGCGAATGCAGACTTAGCAGTGCTGAGTCAGTTTTGCTCAACTACACATCTGATGCACACTCGGCACTGCTACATCAGATGTAGCAATCTGATGTAGCAGAGCCGAGGGTGCACTAGAACCCCTGTGCAAACTCAGTTCACGCTAATAGAATGCATTGGCCAGCGCTGATTGGCCAATGCATTCTATTAGCCCGATGAAGTAGAGCTGAATGTGTGTGCTAAGCACACACATTCAGCACTGCTTCATCAAGCCAATACAATGCATTAGCCAGTGCTGATTGGCCAGAGTACGGAATTCGGCCAATCAGCGCTGGCCAATGCATTCTATTAGCCCGATGAAGTAGAGCTGACTGTGTGTGCTAAGCACACACATTCAGCACTGCTTCATCAAGCCAATACAATGCATTAGCCAGTGCTGATTGGCCAGAGTACGGAATTCGGCCAATCAGCGCTGGCTCTGCTGGAGGAGGCGGAGTCTAAGGTCGCTCCACACCAGTCTCCATTCAGGTCCGACCTTAGACTCCGCCTCCTCCGGCAGAGCCAGCGCTGATTGGCCGAAGGCTGGCCAATGCATTCCTATGCGAATGCAGACTTAGCAGTGCTGAGTCAGTTTTGCTCAACTACACATCTGATGCACACTCGGCACTGCTACATCAGATGTAGCAATCTGATGTAGCAGAGCCGAGGGTGCACTAGAACCCCTGTGCAAACTCAGTTCACGCTAATAGAATGCATTGGCCAGCGCTGATTGGCCAATGCATTCTATTAGCCCGATGAAGTAGAGCTGAATGTGTGTGCTAAGCACACACATTCAGCACTGCTTCATCAAGCCAATACAATGCATTAGCCAGTGCTGATTGGCCAGAGTACGGAATTCGGCCAATCAGCGCTGGCCAATGCATTCTATTAGCCCGATGAAGTAGAGCTGAATGTGTGTGCTAAGCACACACATTCAGCTCTACTTCATCGGGCTAATAGAATGCATTGGCCAGCGCTGATTGGCCAGAGTACGGAACTCGACCAATCAGCGCTGGCTCTGCTGGAGGAGGCGGAGTCTAAGGTCGGACCTGAATGGAGACTGGTGTGGAGCGATCTTAGACTCCGCCTCCTCCAGCAGAGCCAGCGCTGATTGGCCGAATTCCGTACTCTGGCCAATCAGCACTGGCTAATGCATTGTATTGGCGTGATGAAGCAGTGCTGAATGTGTGTGCTTAGCACACACATTCAGCTCTACTTCATCGGGCTAATAGAATGCATTGGCCAGCGCTGATTGGCCGAATTCCGTACTCTGGCCAATCAGTGCTGGCCAATGCATTCTATTAGCTTGATGAAGCAGAGTGTGCACAAGGGTTCAAGCGCACCCTCGGCTCTGATGTAGGAGAGCCGAGGGTGCACTTGAACCCTTGTGCACCCTCAGCTCTGCTACATCAGAGCCGAGGGTGCGCTTGAACCCTTGTGCACACTCTGCTTCATCAAGCTAATAGAATGCATTGGCCAGCGCTGATTGGCCAATGTATTCTATTAGCCTGATGAAGTAGAGCTGAATGTGTGTGCTAAGCACACACATTCAGCTCTACTTCATCGGGCTAATAGAATGCATTGGCCAGCGCTGATTGGCCAGAGTACGGAACTCGACCAATCAGCGCTGGCTCTGCTGGAGGAGGCGGAGTCTAAGATCGCTCCACACCAGTCTCCATTCAGGTCCGACCTTAGACTCCGCCTCCTCCAGCAGAGCCAGCGCTGATTGGCCGAATTCCGTACTCTGGCCAATCAGCACTGGCTAATGCATTGTATTGGCTTGATGAAGCAGTGCTGAATGTGTGTGCTTAGCACACACATTCAGCTCTACTTCATCGGGCTAATAGAATGCATTGGCCAATCAGCGCTGGCCAATGCATTCTATTAGCGTGAACTGAGTTTGCACAGGGGTTCTAGTGCACCCTCGGCTCTGCTACATCAGATTGCTACATCTGATGTAGCAGTGCCGAGTGTGCATCAGATGTGTAGTTGAGCAAAACTGACTCAGCACTGCTAAGTCTCTGCATTCGCATAGGAATGCATTGGCCAGCCTTCGGCCAATCAGCGCTGGCTCTGCCGGAGGAGGCGGAGTCTAAGGTCGGACCTGAATGGAGACTGGTGTGGAGCGATCTTAGACTCCGCCTCCTCCAGCAGAGCCAGCGCTGATTGGTCGAGTTCCGTACTCTGGCCAAACAGCGCTGGCCAATGCATTCTATTAGCCCGATGAAGTAGAGCTGAATGTGTGTGCTTAGCACACACATTCAGCTCTACTTCATCAGGCTAATAGAATACATTGGCCAATCAGCGCTGGCCAATGCATTCTATTAGCTTGATGAAGCAGAGTGTGCACAAGGGTTCAAGCGCACCCTCGGCTCTGATGTAGCAGAGCTGAGGGTGCACAAGGGTTCAAGTGCACCCTCGGCTCTCCTACATCAGAGCCGAGGGTGCGCTTGAACCCTTGTGCAGCCTCGGCTCTGCTACATCAGAGCCGAGGGTGCGCTTGAACCCTTGTGCACACTCTGCTTCATCAAGCTAATAGAATGCATTGGCCAGCACTGATTGGCCAGAGTACGGAATTCGGCCAATCAGCGCTGGCCAATGCATCCCTATGGGAAAAAGTTTATCTCACAAAAATCACAATTACACACCCGATAGAGCCCCAAAAAGTTATTTTTAATAACATTCCCCCCTAAATAAAGGTTATCCCTAGCTATCCCTGCCTGTACAGCTATCCCTGTCTCATAGTCACAAAGTTCACATTCTCATATGACCCGGATTTGAAATCCACTATTCGTCTAAAATGGAGGTCACCTGATTTCGGCAGCCAATGACTTTTTCCAATTTTTTTCAATGCCCCCAGTGTCGTAGTTCCTGTCCCACCTCCCCTGCGCTGTTATTGGTGCAAAAAAGGCGCCAGGGAAGGTGGGAGGGGAATCGAATTTTGGCGCACTTTACCACGTGGTGTTCGATTCGATTCGAACATGGCGAACACCCTGATATCCGATCGAACATGTGTTCGATAGAACACTGTTCGCTCATCTCTAATCATGAATAATTCAAGGTCATACAGATTTCCACTACAGAATCAACATAAATCCATGTTGTAAATCTTATGACTAGAATTTACCCTAAGACTAAAAGATGACTTCAACCTATATAATAAGTTACGAGAACCTAGGTAGATGGATAAATGAGGAACCAGGCATGGTGTTATAGGAATCCAGGGGTCAACGCTGCTCTTCCAAGTTTTTCTCATACCCAATAAATTAAGACCTCCAGTGAGCTGGAATTAAGATCCAAGACGTAGAAGAAAATGTCTGGACAAAGTATACGATTGTTACTACAATAGTCCCGTGCACGGAGCGTAAAACCTTATTTAGAGCTGACGTGAAATACAATCCAGAGCTTGTATGACACAACTCATACCTGGTGCGGAGAGAGTTATGTCACCCGAATTCCTACTTTTATGACAATGAGTATGTTTTATACATCTGCATAAAACTTAACCTTTAATGGAGTGGAAATGGATTGTAATAGATACAGCACTGTATCCAGTACTGGATTTATGGGTATACCATGACTTATTACCACTATTAATCTAAATGGTGGCTTAAAGAGCATTTTCTGCTAAAATAATAATAAAAATTGGAAGGATAAGTTGAGTTTTTAAAATATTATTCAGCACTTTATTAATAGCTGTTCCAGTGTAGGTTGGGTGACATCCAATTTGACCACCATGACTATAGATTTCAGAGATTTCTCAGTTTAAAGTGGTGTTCCAGCATATTTTTAATACATATGAACTCGGAAAATAACAAACAGTATATGCTAGCCTGTTCACTTGGCTGGGGATACAACGTAGAGTCTGCAATTAGGTCCCAAACAACAGGGAAAGGAAGACTTTCTGCTGGATCCTTGGACCACATGGACACTTCTTTAAGGCTGACTATACGCCTCCGATAGTTGGCAGATGGACCAACTATGCATGTGCTCGGAATGGGGAAAAAGGAAGTAAGCTGGTCGCTTATCTTCCCTGGGAACAAACATATCAGACATATTAAAATTCAACTCCCCGATCCATCCTTCCTCCAACATCCGCTGTTAAGGGAGAGATTTGAGGCCCCCATTTACATTAGATGGTCAGCATGCCCAACCAAAATTAGTTTGGACAACCTGAATCTCATGTAGCCAGGTTGGTCTCTGAGATATGGAGTTGGGTAATGCATTATCATTATTATTGCATTACTGTGTATATTGTTCAGTAAAGCTTAAAGTGTGTTAACAATAAGGGCTAGTTCACACAGAGTCTTTTGGCAGCCTCAAAATCCACTGTCAAAAATGGCTCCCATTGACTTCAATGGGAGCCGCTCGCTTCTTTTTTCTTCTAGCTAGTAGCGGAAAAAAGAAGCAAGCTTCACTATCTTGTCGCGGATTCCGCAGCTGGATCAGCCGTTGCGTCCGCGGCGCGAGGCTCTGGCCCATTCATCTGGGCCTAATTCATTGTGAAATGCAGCGATGGGATGCCAGTGCATTGCACCGACTAGCCACGACGGAATGTGTACAAGTGGAATTCATGTAACTCCGGGTGAACTAGCCCTAAGGGTCAATGCAACATTTTGTATTATTATTATTATTATTATTATTATTATTAGTTTGTATTTATTCTAAATACACCAGTGAGAAATTTCCATAGAGATTGGCACATCCCAAGGTGGGGTAGTGTTGGTTTTGTGCCAATATGTAAACAAGCACTTAAAGGCGCTGTCCACTTTCAACAACCACTTTTGCTCCTCACAGTAAAATAGGGCAAAATTCCTATACATCATTGGAAATTCTAAAACAAAGCCTCTTTTATATACAGCTACAAGAAATGATTACAATGGAAGTTCAGTTCTGCTACATCTGTATCATTGTCCCTAACATTTCTTTCTATGTATACATGTATACCCTTATTGTGGGCATCTTCCTTTTGGTTCACTAGACCCTACATGGGATTTCTTTGTCAGATGCGTTGGGTATACTTGTATATCTTTGAGCTTTTCAAGTTCTAGGAAAGTCTGTATTTCCTCATGCAAATGCCTCCATTGAAGGACCCCATCTGATTTATCTTTTTTTTTTTTTTTTTTTTTTTTGCTGGGACGGAGTAGTGGTCTCCGACAGTATTAATGGGCTCTGCCCCACACAGAGGTCTGAGAATAATGTAGCTGTGCTGGCTGATCCCAGGTCAGTATGATGCGTGAAATCAATTTATTTGACTCTCTTTGCCGCTATAGGAATTTGGCTGTTTGCCAGTTGTTTTCATTTAATGTCCTTTGTGTTGAACACAGACAAGCAGGATTGCTTTGTGTTTTTTTTCTTCCCTCCGTCGTTGCTGCCTGTTCTCGACCATATTATACTCAATGATCTCCAAGATGTAAAGGAATGGATTTTTGTATTACAGTGAAAGATTAGGGTGAAATTAAATTGAAAATGAATACATGTACAAACTATTAGCCAATTTACAATTCACAAATCATGTCGCTGTGAATAATAGCGATGCAAGACGCGAAGGCGACAGTTCAGCTCATTTCTATATATAAATTCAGGTATGAGAGGACTCGGTAATCTCTTCTGCATTGTTGTTGTGGTTGGGAAGGCACCCCGCTGAATCACTATGTATGTTATGAGGAGCTGTAAACTAGTATTGGGGGGCGAAAACAAAAAGCTTTTATTTGTAATTGAGCATGGAATATAATAATGGGCTAAGAAGGAAATCAAATGAAACAAAAATACATAATAAATAATAGAATTACTAATACACTGTGGGAAAATGATGCCTTGTGTTAGACACAGACGTGTGCGCCCTGAAAAATGTGCACCCTGAAAAATGACCACCATTGTTGTTCTTCTTCCTTGATGGGTTCTTTGCTGATGGAGGAGAAGAGGCGGAAATGGGGCTGTCGGGGCTTATCGACAATACAATGTACTAATACAAGTATCTATTAGACCATCTTTTGGTATTTCAGCCATGGTCGCTGCATCAGAAATTCTTTTGGTTTGGAACACAACCTGAACAGAAACAATGTTAAGCCCTGCTCAAATTCTATTCTGTCCCCCAACCCTAACTCTGACCCCTTGAGTAGCAGTAAACCTGTACTGGGGTCTTGCATACAGAAAGGCAGTAGTTGTCATAGTTTTCACAATCATATACCTAGAACCAAGTACCCTGAATTTCGTTTTTTTATCCTTTGGCCCATTCCCAAAAGAATCCCTTTAAGGAATAGATCAATATCAATATTGCACAGGGCAAAAATCTAGATATATACCCTTCCTATTGTCAGTTTATACTACCACATCCCAATTGTAGGTACAAGAGAAGCCAATGTTCCTTTCTTCCCAACCTTCTTCCCTTGAAGGGTGGATCTGGTCGCTCCATTGTTTCCTATTTCTGACGTGTTGTCCATGAAAAGAGGTGCTAGGACAACCTAAGCTGAGACCTTCTCCAGTTCTCCATGGATCCCATAGCTTTTGTTTGAGCAACCTCTCTGGCAAGTATGCCTAGCCATATAGATGCTATTATGATGGTGGTGTCATCTAAGCCAGTCATATTCATAATTGGTCATTACATGAAGTTGGATATGCCCACAGAAATTTTTGTTGTGTGTTGGCCTAAGTATAACCTTAAATTTGGTGTTTTGGCCCAACAAGCTTTGTCCCTATCTCTATCAACAACTGTTTACTTGTCTACCATGGGGTCATCCCATCTCTATCAACAACTCTTGTCTACCATGGGGTCATCCCATCTCTGTCAACAACTCTTGTCTACCATGGGGTCATCCCATCTCTATAAACAACTCTTGTCTACCATGGGGTCATCCCATCTCTATAAACAACTCTTGTCTACCATGGGGTCATCCCATCTCTATCAACAACTCTTGTCTACCATGGGGTCATCCCATCTCTATCAACAACTGTTCACTTGTCTACCATGGGGTCATCCCAGCAGAACTCACGAGGGCCAATATCCGCTTAATATTCTGTATCCTCCCGAAAGATATTATTGAGTTATAGGCATTTACCATGAACTTTGAACAGGTTCATGCCACAAAGTTTATGGCTAAGTACTGACCCATTGTTATTTAGGTGTAAATTTATTATTTCGAGTTCACCATAAGCACAATAAGCTGTTGTTCCCATTGGATGGATGGAAACCTGTCCTTTATAGAAAAACATGGTGAAAAATAAATAAAGATAATGTGAGCCTTTCCTTTTATTTCTCAATAATGCAACAATTCTCCTTTTCATCTCTTGATACAAAGCATTTATAACAAGAAGATGGATGTGTTGGTGGCCTTGTAAGTATAAAACCACGACATCTAGAAACTAGTAATGATAGTTACACATTCCCAATAGCTTTCATATTAATTGTATAAAAGCGGTGTCGGAGGTGTATAGAGAACTGTCATTTTACATCCTACTACTACGATGAAAACGATGAGTGAATTGGAACCGTAACATGCGAGAGGATTACACAATGGGGGTCAACCAGGGGATAAATCTTTTTAGGACATCATATTGCCTTAGAAACTGTGCCAGTCATACAACATGGCTTCACTTATATCCTAGACCTGTTTGAAAGGTCGAACACTGATTTATAGGATTGCTGGCTGCCAATAGGGGGAGCTAGAGACACAGATTTACTTTCTTGAAAAATAGGTTATTTGCATATCATGGTGTATGGAGACTGTATTGCATCAGCAGCGCTTTTCTGCACTGCTGTAAAGTTGTTGTTCCAAGCACAAGCTGTATACTTAGACTACCAATGTATTTCTGGGTGTATTTCTATCATGTTGTATTGGAGACAATTTGATAACTGACCTCTATTATATTATATGGAGATTTTCTGAATGAATTGGGTCTTTTAGGTGCATACTTGATAACCTGGGAGACAGGCATGTGAAGGGTGCCACAATCATTTTGGAGGATGATCATGCCCCATTTAGTGAGAACACAACTTTTTTTGGTATGTAAACATGGCCATTAGGGTTGAGCCGATCTTGAGATTTCAGGATCGATTTTAAAATCCGATTTCCGATCATTTCCAGCCAATCCTGATTGGGATCTGATCTTTCCCGATCCATCAACCCTAGTCAATGCTTCTTTATGGGAAAAGTCACTTCAAGGGTTGAGCCGATCTTGAGATTTCAAAATCCGATTTCCGATCATTTTCCAGCCGATCTCAATCCCAATCGCGATCGTGAGATTTGTTCGATCACCCGATCTTTCCCGATCCCGATCACTCAACTCTAATGGCCATGCCACGTCCCTTTTTGTGACATCCGTTGGGCTCTGGATGTCTTGTAGCTGTCCGTCTGTCCTCCAACAGACCAGAAAAGCAGACAGACCAATGCTACTGTGAACCAAGAGCTAGTAGACAAGATTAATCAGATTATGAAACTGCCCATAGTTGCCCATCGCAACCAATGACAGCGCAGCTTTCATTTTTCAGGCACACTATTAGAAAATGAAAGTGATTGCTTGCTAAGGGCAACAAACACAGTTTTTCTCTTAAAGTTTACATGGCCTCCATTAATCAAAGCTGTTGCCCATGACAACCAATCAGAGCTCAGCTTTCATTCAGTAACCTGCTCTGTTGAGATGAATGCTGTGCTGTGATTGGTTGCTCGGCCCAACAACAATCTCTTCACTTTCAGGCCATTCTGATGACTCTGCCCACGTTCAGACTGTCCTGCACATCTTTCATTGTAGTGCTGAAACAGCACCGGCCTCTGTAGGGAATTCCAGCCCATAAACAAGACTGTCTCTGATCATCTAGAGCCATATGTTTGCCCTACACTCAACCCATTTCACATAACCATCACGCCACCCCGAGACCCCCTCCCCTTACTGATTGGAAATGTACAGCGCATCTACATACTGCTGACTTCTACATGTAGACCCTGGGGGGATGTGTTTAACCCCTTTCTGACAGTGCTAATCAAATACGCATGCTGACTGCAAATAGGGGAGGGGGTCGGTATGCCGAAAGCTTCTATATTCATGTATATTCATCTACTACTTATATATATAGCAGCTATCTGTATACACACGCCACATCTGTATCCATATATAACAGCATATACACACCATTGCAAACTGGGCCATCTTTATTCTGTATATACTAGTATATACTATGCATACACGGGTCATATACACTGTAGGTTTTCCGACCTGCTGGCGAAAATCTGTAGTATTTTACAACAGCGGATGAGATTTGATTGAATCTTATTCAGGCGATGCGCAAAATTATGTCGCAAATTTTTAGCTTAAAAAATTCTGAAAAAATTCACATCACAAACTGTACAATTTGGGCATTTTTTTTGCAGCCGCAAATCTTACTGTGGAAAATCTATGATGCACGAGTCCGGAGGGGACACATATATAATAAATTTGTGTTAATAGTCAGATTATGCGATATAAGCAACTGGATGGCGTTTCTGTCTATAGTCGGAACATATATACTGCTTGGGTTAGGGGTATCCAAATGACCGGATTTAGGAAATATAACATCCGTGTGAATAGATGGCACCTTATTTTACGGGGTCTTAGGTTTAACCCTTGAACTTTTGCATCGAATTGGTAAAAATGGCCGCCATCTAAGCATTGCACGTCTCTGCTATACGGTTTTATCAGGCTTGTGTTAACCGTGACTGATGGTAAATGCAGTACGGTATATAGGCTGACATTTTATCGTGGGGGGGGGCATGAATGCATTTATATATCGATTTATGTTTTCATCTTTAGAAGGATGAGAAAAAAAAATCCATTGTGGATATGAAATGATACTGATCGCTCGCAAGTGGAGGAGCAGAAGGCGTTATCAGTGAGCATTTGTTTCCAGGGGCTGGCCAGGATGGGGTAGTGGGGGGCAGGGGAGCAGGTTATTCTTGCGGAAGCTGATAGGCAGAACATTGGAGCCGAGGCTCCGGGGTCAGATCCATACACGCTTCCTTGTTATAATTACCCGCAGAGCAAAACATCTAAGTACAGGGTGTGTGAACGGCCTGTATCTGGGGCTGCAGATCACACATCCTGCCGGTCTGTGACAGCGGGCTATCTGTGCGCTGCCTGTGTTCCTTCCATTCAGTGAGCCCATTGTGTGCGGCAGGGCTGGGTCAGGAACTGGCCGGGCTCCTCTCCCTTTGCTTTCAGCACTGACAGATGCAGGTTTTTCCTCATACCTTGGCGTATGCCCAGTGGCTTTGTATAGCCAGTGAATCCTGAACATTACTGATTGAAGGGACATGTCCGGTATGTTGCAGACCGGGGCATGCTTAGCTGCTGCAGAACCTCAGAGGTGGCAGAGGTCTTGTTTACTATGATGCATGTCACTCAGGATCCTGGTTAGGGTTCGTGCAGTTTTGGAGCCTTGGTCTGTGCCAGGTGAGCATAGTGCATAGTGACAGGCTCCAGTCTATTGCAGCAGGGGGTAGTAGAAGATGACCTTGTTGTAGCAGTCACATCATGTATATGGCACTGTGAACACTGTGCAGCCACATTGTCTGTATTAAGTTGCTTTCATACAAACAATTCAGTTTGTTGGCTACAAAATACAGACATTGTGTATCCTGATGTGTGGCTTGGTTCACAAATACGTTCGGGCCATTCCGTTCCACTCTCTGCATGAAAAATGCAGAAAGAAAAGTCCTCCAAGCAGCGCTTTTCTCTCCGCATTTTTCATGCAGAAACCATACGGACCCCCTTAAAGTCTACGGGTTTCTTTAGGTAACCGATCTTTTATGTGGATTAGGTTTCCCAAGTGGAGTCCCCAACAGAAACCCATGCGCAGATGTGAATCGGGCCTATTTCTGTGTTTGATCATCGTGCCTTTACGCTAGCTTCAGACTAGCACCAGCTCTCCATCATTCGGGTCCATTGGGAAACCCGATCAACATACAGGCGGACCACTTAAACAACGGTTACCCACAAAGCCCGGTGGACCCCATTGACTATAATAGATCTATCGGGTGTCCTTGCTTTAAAACTAAAAGCGGTGGAACAAAAAGTACTTTGTGCGGATGTGAACATAGCCTTATTTTTTAACATTGCCTGGCAATGAATCTGGATGACGTCCACGTGCTGTCCTTTTTCTTTTCTTTTTCCAAGTATCCATAAACTTGCATCAGACAAAATAGTACAGGCTAGAATATTTTCTTCAGTGTCTCTCGGCCTGTGCAAAAACCCCCCAAAATGGATGTGTGATTGGCTCTATTCACTATAATAGGTCTGTATGCTGTCTGTGTATTTCATGGAGAAAACTTTTTTTTTGTGAAAGGGCCCTTAGTCAGACTGGAGGATGATGAAGATGTTAATCGCTTGTCTTATGTCTATCATCTATAGACGCTCTATGGCAAGATGAATGCAAATGCTAGGAAGGGTAATCCTGTGTAATTGTGTAAATGTGCGTAATCTATCGCTCCATATCTATCTATCTATCTATCTATCTATCTATCTATCTATCTATCTATCTATCCCTATCTATCTATCTATCTATCTATCTATCTATCTATCTATCTATCTATCTATCTATCTATCTATCTATTTAACACTCAGTTCTAGAGATCCACAATGTGCATCTGGTAGACGGTTCTAGTCTCGACCACCTGTAGACAAATCTTTGTGTTTACATGAGGACAGGTGAGGTCATTTTTGTCATCTTGTCATATTCATTACATTCTATTGTAGCTCGGTGATTTATTCAATCACTTTGGCTGTGTCTGGTGGTGATTCATATCACTGCTCATTAGCGCCACCTGGTGGATCTTGGAAGTAAATATGTCACAAGGAGAAGCCTTTGCATTCCAGACATTCCAATTAAACTCATTGGTTATCTATGTAGAGCTCTGCGGCCAGGTGACAAGTGAGCATGAAATATCGTCATTCTGCTCCCGAAACCTGGCAGCGATGATATGGTTTGGGATATATCCATGATACGATACGATATTTGCAAAATTACAGTATACAATTTGTGTGTTTATATAAGGTGTTTGCATATTTTTTCTGAAGATCAACAAAATGATATTTTAAAGCGTAAAGATTGCATCGAAATATCTCAGAAAGATCCTGGGAAACAAGAAAAATACGAGTGTAACCTCACATCAGCCAAATCAGAAAATTGGATTAAGCCCCCACCCCGAGTGGCTTTTATCTCGGCACAATGCATGTTACTAAGCAAGCAGGGAAGAAAGAAAGTTCTCTCCAGACCAGACTGGGAAGGGTGTCACGTCTTATTATTCAGTGCTTGAGATGACTTGACTGGCTCTCGAGTGAAATGATCTGTTGTGTGGTTAGATCTATAGTTATGGTGTTAGGGCTGGTTACAATAGAAGATTCACATTTGCTTTATTTACATGGTTTTTATCATTGGCAAATTGTTTAAGTAGCAAGGAATTGCCAAGGCGGGTGGCAAACTATCCTACATTGATCCAGGTATGTAGATGGAGGATTGGGACAGCAAACAGAACCTTTACACCAGGTGATGGAAAACCGATAGTCCATTGACTCTGTCCAATAGTCCTATAGTCATATTTGTCATCATTGCAAGTCAAAGTGGCCAGAAACATAAGCACAAAGCTGATTTTGATGGGACGGATGACATAAGGGGACTTTAAGCTCCTCCGTTCTTATGTTTTTGCAAAAAGTAAGCTAGCACTAGAGGTGTCTGATATTAGATATACCCATATACTCCTCTCCGCATATAGAATACATGGAGTCTTGGCCAAACTGTGCATGCATGTGTATGGGACAGTCACGAGGAATAACTGTCGGCCAAAGCAGCAACCACCATAAGCGACAGTGACTTGCGGTTTTATTTCCAGAGTGTGCAATACCAGAATCGAAACCTTGTGGTCCTTGGTCCAGTAATGGATGGCTGTGGTGACCGCCATGGTTGGGTACTGGAGTAGATCTTAAGGATCAGGATCTTAACTAAATGCTCTACTCAGTTTTCGGCTAATTGAAGGAACTTTCTACTTCATAGCGTGTTTCCATTTTTGAACTGCGTGCCATCCGTTTTTTTTATGTTTGCAAAAAAACGAATGGTGGCTCAGTGGTTAGCACTGCAGCACTGGAGGCCCGGGTTCGAATCCTGCCAAGGACAACATCTGCAAGGAGTTTGTATGTTCTCCCCGTGTTTGCGTGGGTTTCCTCCGGTTTCCTCCCACACGCCAAAGACATACTGATAGGGAATGTAGATTGTGAAAACTATATGTGCGAATGGCTCCAGTCACTATAACAGGTCCATGAGCGATCCGAAAATTTTAAATTTCCACCGTATTGCTCATCCCAGTAATACATGAATTCTGAAATATTATTACCTATAACTTTCGTCAAGGCTGCACTGACCGTGACCACAACGTCCATATACAATCCCAGCGTACAGTTTGCATAGGCTTAGCTAGTTCCATGGCTGTGCCATGTCGGAGCCATTCCTTACGTGAATGAGATTTGGAGACCTTGCGTATTGTTTTACTAATAATAATGCCATTCATTGCTTTCCTGATTAGCATTTATTGTTGCAAGCGTACAAGCAGAAAATGTGAAATTGGTATGTCATGAATAGCTCAACACAGCGCCGGAGCCTTGTAATGGTGCCTGCAGTGTTGTGTGGGGTGGGTACTCCGAGCAGGCTGTCCAGATGGCAGCCTGCATATAGCAAAGCTGCAGGTTTTTGTCCCTGATGATGAGAGGAGGGAAGATTCACTGAAGCATATGCAATCCCCCTCGCATTTTAACAAAACTAACTCACCATCAGTCACAACCCAGAGTGGCTGACATTAAAACAATGGCTTTTCAATAAAATGTTAAGAGAGCTTGTGCAATGAATTTAGTTGAACTTAAATACCGCCATCTATTTAGCCTGGAAGAATCACACCGTGCATCCACCAGTCTTGTATGTGGCACAGTCTGTTCGCTTAATACAGCCTGGGAGAAGGGAGACTGAATAGACAATCCGATTTTATTTCATAGACTGTTTGCAATTCATCAGGATTCTATGCAAAGCCACCTGTTCACTTAACTGATAGAATAATTTATACACTACTAACATAGCAAGATTGAAGCTTGGGTATATTTGCCAGTAGTCCATTCCCCCCGCTGTGTGTATATATAGAAGCAGGAAGGACGGGCATTATTCAGCCCAAATATTTGCTTTGTGTTCCTTAACTATTATATATGTACATTAGCTGCAGAGAAGCGGGAGATATAACCTTCTGGAGATGTCACAATTATATGGCGGTAGACACTTATGTACTGTTTTTTTTATGTATTACTAAAAATGTGATAGGAATCTAGGTTCTCGACCCACCCATATAACTCCCCCATGACGTGGCTTTGCCCTGACAGTGGGATACTTTAGAAAAACCCTAAAAGCTGCAACACACTAGACAATTGCTCAGAAGAGATCATTTTCTAATGTGGAAGTCTCAATTGGTAGCCACTGGTCTGAGAGTTAAAGCGGGGGAGAATGTGGACATTAGCAAGTCCGCCCCTCCAAGCTGGTTTGTCAATAACTCACGAAGCCCACCCTAGGATGAGGGTCTATTGACCATTCATCAATGCTCCTTGGCCGATCATTGAGTGCCGCCTCTTCATTCAGTTTATCAAGTCTTGCACATAGAAAGGCAAGGGAAAAAAAAGCCTCATTCAGCTTTGTTAAAGCCAACAAGGAGTAAAAGTTGCCATTTGAACCCTTTCTGGCCCTGTTTTTTTCTCTGTTAATGCAGCTCTGCTTTAGAAGAGCGCCTTTATTTGGTGGCTTCGAATATCTGAGACTATTCTCTGGCTCTGAATAGCTGGTGGCAGGAAAGAGCAGATGTGGTAGGAGTGTATTTGGTCGGGTGTATTGCTTTCAATTAGGATCAATCAGGTGTCAGCTTCTTTACAATGCACTCACTTAATACCCACTGTGTGAAGTCATGAATTCTCCATGCATCACAACAGAGCAGCTTATAAGTCGGAGAACATAGCCAGGACCTAAGCAGAAACACCAGATCCTTAGTCTGGTTGACATCCCTGGTTGCCTCCTGGTCCCCATCGCCCTCCAGATGCATTTTTATAGTGCGTTAGACCATGACGGTAAGTTTTGCAGCTCTGTCCACTCTACACTGTATCCTCTTAGCACTTGGCTTGAGAAGACGCCTTCATTACGATGCTTTTAAGATGTATATCAAAAAGTCTCTTGGTACCTTTGAGTTTACGCAGCGATAGACCCGGCTACGTCGTGTCTTGTGTTTTATCTCCATCCATCCTGGAAGTGATCCTCGCCTTCTAACGCCTCGCCCTGTAAAATACAGTTTTAAGTGATGCAAAGTGTTATTGTAGCTGTGTTAAAAAACACCTATCAAGGAATATGTATTCAGGGAGCGCTGCCAAAAAAGGTTGAAGTCTGCAACTATTAAATAATGAGGACGGGGGGAGTGATGGGGGGGGGGGCGGGGGGAGAAAAAAAAGTGAGCTTGCAGCTGGCTGCTGGAGGAGAAAAACACTGAAGTAGTCTCAGATGCTCAGGCATCCTGTCAAAGCCTTCTCTACAACCAGCTTCAAGGTGACAATCCCCAGGGATCCTGCTTCTGTTGACGTGGATCAATTTAAAGTGGCAATTACTCCAGTCAGATAACGACTTTAAAAGCCTTTTTACGCAAGGAAAGGATGCATAATCACGCGGCTTATGGGAGGTGAATTTTAAGTCAAGGCGCTGGGCAAATTTTTGTTCATCCAGATTTTCTATCGGAGACGGTGCCCTTTTTTTTAAGTTGGCTTAGATATTCTGTTAGAGCACCGCTGCTGCAATTGTGATCTGGAAGGGACGGGGTTAAACTGTCGGCTGTCACGTTAATATTTCTTTTTGTTCCTTCGTTATGAATGCCTTGGGGTCTGGAGGATCACGGATGCAGTCTACAATGGGTTAAACACTATGAATTTGGGGGGGAAAGTACAAAATCAAAAAGTTATATTTGGGGTTTTTACTGTACTTTGACTTGAGGCCAAGTGTTGCGGAAATGCAGCGTTTTATTGTGAAATTTACTTCCAGTCGTCTGGAATGGGTTATTATGGCGGGGAGTATATGGATTTTTCTTAGTCTTAGTTAGAAAGAATGGATCCTTCTAGAAATTTCTGCAATAAATTCTGCTGCGTGTGAGTTCAGCTTTAGGTTGAGGCCGCATGCAGAAAACGCTGCGGGAACCACGCAGCAGAAAACTTATTTTCTGAGTTTTTTTAACCCCTCCCATAAGTCAGGGAACGTTTTGCCTCATCCTTATGCTCATATGAACTCATAGGTAGAACTCCGTGGGAAACAATATGGAAATCAGCTCCCTCCTTGAAGATAAAAAACTTAAGAATAGGAAAGTTTTCTTTCTCCTACAGTAGAGCGAATTTGCATATCATTCCCATGGATCCTTGCCTGTTAGCTGATTCTCCTCAATGAATACAAGTACCAATTTAGTGAGGTTTAGCTGATTTTGCACCTTTTTTTTTCGACATTAGGCTTGTACTTCTAGTTCTTATATGGCTATACGAGCCTTTAAAGGATTAGACGGGCAACATTATATGTCTTCTACGTTTGCAATCTATTGTTCTCTGTAATCAGCCTGAGAAGAGGATAAGTGTAGCATCCCCATCACCAGGATATATTATCTGACATATCTCCAGCACATGTGACCGATCTTAGCAGCTGCCATTTGAGGACTTTGGGCTTTGTGGTCCTTTAAGGAGGCTAAATCATCTCGCCCGCTCTGGTATGTCTCACCAGAGAGGAGATGTTTCTATTCAGTAGACGGAGGAGGAAGACAGTCAGGGAGGAGGGGACATTTTGTCACTGTTTAAACACATAGATCTCATTAGTTGACTGTATAGAAGGCTTGGGGTTGAAATTGACATCAGCTAATACACTGCAGCATGGAAATGACTATCCAGGAGATGGATGTGTAGAGGCTGCAAGAGTTAAGGAACAGCTTGTGTGTCTTGAGCTTGCTGGAATGATGCAGAAGGGACTTCCTGAAGATCTGGAATCTAATAATTGCTCCATCTCTCCTTGACTGAAACCTACACTGGCACAGGTACTTTCTAGAGAGGCGGCATGTGCTGCAAAGATGTTCTCCACAGACTCTGCTGAGGTTTAGGAAGGGTTATGTTCAAAGAGAGAGTTTCAAGCAGCAGTTATGTTCCTGGGGCTCAGCTTTTCTGTCGAAACCTGAGCTCGCTACATAAGACAGGCTTGTCAGGCGTATGTTTCTCCTATGAGGTAAGGATCTTATACAAAGGACTAAAGAGCCACTGCTGAGAGGAAAATAGCCAGCCTTCCATAAAGCAGCCTAACAAAAGCCTGCAGCTTTATGTATCATGGTGTCCATTAAAGCTTATTAGGGAAGAGTGCACTGAACCCAGAGAGGTTTTGCGTTATTCACTGGAAGGATAAACATTTAAGGGTGTACAAAATTCACGAGCAGGAGGACATGATTGTTAAGCTTTGAAAAGGCTTCGCAGGAGATACTTTGTTTTCATCTCCTATGGATCAGCATGGAAAAGGTAAAATAGCACAAGCTGTAAATGTTTGGAGACTATCAATCCGCAGTTCCCAGGGGGGGGTAGGACCGCTGTGCCCCTCTTCTGAGTGTGTTTTTACACATACTTCAAGGGCTAACAAAGACGAGGCATTGGATACTTTTGTTCAGTGGGATGAATTGGCCTATTAAGAGAAAAAAAAATCATTAAAAAAACAGTTTATTGTGCCATTTCCAAAGCCAGACAAAGAGCGTGTTTACAGGTAATTGTGTCGGGGGGGTTGACGGAGTTGTAGGGGGGGGGGGGGGGAGGGACTGGTTTTGTGACCTGTGTTTAAGTCGGGGTTAATTGATTTTCTGGACGGCGTTATTATGTGTGTTACCTGTCGTTTCCTTGTTTTATGCCGTACAACCCTACGGAAGATGAGGGCGCTATGTAAATCGATGAGCAATAATAATAATCGGCGATAATAATCAGGGGATTGTCAGCGGCAGACCGTCCTGTCGCTAGATAGAGTGAGGCGAGTCAGCAGGAGAGACCTGGGCTTGTGCTAATTTGCACACACATCCCTGTCATTGTTCTGCCTGAAGAGACAGGGCTGGGTTCAAGGCCACATGTGCTCCTGTCATCGTTCACATTTCTGCTCCAAGTGCAATACGGAGTGTCAGCTCTCCATCTGTCTAGCATCATCCCGCCTGCAGCCAGCAGCCCGCATGGCCAGGCATCCAGTCTTGAGCTGGAGCCTCTAGACCTGCGAGACGACAAGGGAGAGCGGCTTTCCAGGGCTGTCTCTGTGCAGGATGCCTGGTAAGTCACTTTAATATCGGATGCCTGTGTAACCTTGGCTACAGCAGACACAATACATGGGGATTGAACTACAGCTGGCTATCTATAGTGTAGATGTTATGTCTATCATTTATGTACATGTGTCTACGTGATGTCTCATAATGTGTGCTAATTTCATCCATAATGCAATTTTTTTATATTTACACCCTGGCTTTTAATATATAAACTATTTGGCAGATTTTTGACCCTTGTTGCTATATTGCACTTTCCCAATTGATCTCGGCTATAAATGGAGTATTACAGCACTTCTTATTTAAGACACCGTGCTATAGGCAGAACTAGTTACATAGCAAGGCTGGGAATTATTTCAGCTTTTTTTTTTTTTGCACAAATATGCAGAAGAAAATATTAATCTTGGATGTGGGTCCAGTCCCCAATATAGGATCCGCTGCCAGTACAAACACATCTGGCTCAGCTGGAGAGGGCCAATGGAAAGAGCATGGCCTGGGCGAGCGTGTCAGGGGACTAGGTAGGCTGTGTAACACTTTCTTTGCTAGAGGCCC
Source organism: Leptodactylus fuscus (assembly GCF_031893055.1). Taxonomy (NCBI): domain Eukaryota; kingdom Metazoa; phylum Chordata; class Amphibia; order Anura; family Leptodactylidae; genus Leptodactylus; species Leptodactylus fuscus. The sequence goes on from NC_134268.1 coordinate 38,108,123, forward strand.
TGGAAGAATGCGTTGAGCTGCTGCTGCTCGATCCCTCGCTCTTATTTAGGTAGGACGCTCTGCTTTTTCGGCTGTGTACGGCGCAGATGGTGTTTTGAAACATTATCTGGCTGCCAGCTTGCTGTGGCCACATTTGTGTGAAGGTATTGGCAGTTGTTTGAAGAATGTCTTCTCTTCAGGGTTGATCTGTGGTCACAGCACTGGGTTGGCATGTGTGGTTATAGCAAGGCGGCCGTAGTGACAAGGTGGAGAAACCTCAATTGATTTTATGGTTGGAGGTTTCATTCTATCTTCCTATTACCTATAGGGTGCGTTGATACATTTACCTACTAATGGATACATTGTAGATTCCGTTATTTATCATATTTCTTCCTTTAATCCCTTATTATTGTATTCCTTCCTTCTCCACTGTAGCGTCTGCTCCTATAATCATATAATTCCTGTCTTCGTGTTGGGATTTTCTGGAGGCACGCATGATGTGTCACGTTAAACAGTAGCCTTTTTTAAGTGTAAAAATAAACCAGATGCCCCTTAATACATAGCGATATTAATATAAATAATCCCAATTGAATCTGTCATCGGTATTTATACCACATTCCTTGTTAAACAAGCTTAAATTATTACTGCCTTCCTCTAAAAGTAGACGCAAGCAGCACTAGTGTTTTCCAATGTTTGCAGTGAATGCCAGCAAGGCTTGCACTTGGAAACAGAGAATACATTCACAGCTGTGACTGTGAGCATGTGCCAAAAGAGAAATACTTGAGCGAATCTGACACTTGGCTATTTTTGACACCCATCTGTAGTTTTTTTTTTTTTTAATACTCTCCGCTAGAATGAGCTGCCTCTCAATCTGTTTATTGCATATTTCAGCATTTTTATCCATATATTGGCTTCAGTGGTCACTTTGTGCTTTGCTTAGAGACATGATTTGATGTTACTGCTGAACACCGGGATATTTGCCTTTAATGGAATCTCCGTTTCAGTGACTACATCTTTAACCCCTTACCATCTGGACGGCCGGGCTGGTGGGTTTAGGTTTAATGGAAATTAGCAGTAATGGAAATGATTAGTTGTAGCAGATTGTAGATGGGGGGGGCTAGAACGCGGTTAAAATCCATTACCCGAAATCTATATATTTGTGAATATTGAACAGGTTGCTCAATGTTGTGGTAGGACAGAGGCCTACCTACTCTATAAATAGCTACTATACATATACCTCTATCTATCTATCTATCTATCTATCTATCTATCTATCTATCTATCTATCTATCCATCCATCCATCCATCCATCCATCCATCCATCCATCCATCCATCATATCTATCTACCTTGTGGTTATTTATAAGACATTTAATAAAGGCCTAAAGAAAACACACAATTTGTTTCTACCTATCTATTATGTATGTATGCATCTATCTATCTCATATCTACATGCATTTTGTCTATCATCTACAACATGTATCTATCTATTATTTACAATTCTGTTTATCCACCTATCTATCCATGTCATGTCTATCATATTGTATCTATCTATCTATCTATCTATCTATCTATCTATCTATCTATCTATCTCCTATCTATCTATCTATCTATCTCCTATCTATCTATCTATCTATCTATCTATCTATCTATCATCTATCTATCTATCTATCTATCTATCTATCTATCTATCTATCTCCTATCTATCTATCTATCTATCTATCTATCGTATCTATCTAACATATCTAGATATATTTTATCTTATAGTTACACATACTTTGTCTACCTACTTGTCTGTCTTTCTATCTTTTACCTATGTATCTGTCTATCTGTCTATCTATCTATCTATCTATCTATCTATCTATCTATCTATCTCATAGCTGCGTGTATTCAGCTTCTCTGTCTTTCTATTTGTCAATCTGTCTATCTGATGTGTATATATATTCTGTATCTATCTATCTATCTATCTATCTATCTATCTATCTATCTCCTATCTATCTATCTATCTATCTATCTATCTATCTATCTATCTATCTATCTCTATCTCATACCTGTATATAATATACACAGGTATGAGACAGATAGATAGACAGATAGAGATAGATAGATAGATAGATAGATAGATAGGAGATAGATAGAGGGATAGATAGATACAGTATCTATCTATCTATCTATCTATCTATCTGTCTGTCTGTCTGTCTGTCTGTCTGTCTGTCTGTCTATTTATCTATCTATCTATCTATCTATCTATCTATCTATCTATCTATCTATTTATCTATCTGTCTAACTATCTATATTTCTCTCTCTAGCTACATATCTATCTATCTATCTATACATTTTAATGTGTATCACTCAGTATAACCCTTAGTCGTACGTCATTCACTATATTATTCACTCAGTATATTATAATTTGAGACTTTTTATTTTAACTCTTTGCTGTCCTACCCCTGCGCCCCCTCCCCTTACTCTTATCTCCTCTATGTAATTAACATACAAGACAATGAGCCATCTTTTTGCAGAGGAAAAACTGAACGCCGCTACTAGCAAAACAAGGCTTGTTCTTGGCATACGATACAACATCCATAATATGTAAATGTCTAAAAATACCACCGCGAATTCTGCAGAAAACAATGTCTTATTTGGAAATGTGATCTGTAGTTACAAGTCCAGATGTAGCAGAGCTATGTTAGTGTTTGTGCAGTGTGGAGTAGGTTTATGTGCAATCATATATAAAAGCACAGGTGAGATCAGGAACTAGGCCGAGGAACAGTGTCAGCTCTGCTAGATCTATATACGTATGCTAAAGTTATGGCATACTGTTATGTAATCGATATAGTAGCTGACGGGTTAGTAGTAAGACAACTTCTTATATTTGTATTTATGCGATTTTCAGCGGTTCGCAGGTCTTGGCGTAGATATTGAATAACGCTTCTTAATATTCATGATTATTAACACTTATTAGTAGTCATAATTAGCACTAAGAAAGTGTTCATGGGAAGTGTCACAAGTCCCTAGGGATACAGTAATGAGATATGGTCGTATAATTCATCAATATGTGTTATTATATTATAAGGATTGTGTGTGCATCTACTGATGCCGAATATCAGCACCAACATGTCCCATAGCCCTGTACACAGACTGCATTCCCATACAATAACCCTCGTCCCTAGTGATATTCTCAATATCAGACACACTTCACATGACTTAGGTCCATATTGTTCATGGGAGGTATCACAAGAGCCTAGTGGTACATTGAATATATGTACTCATTGTTAATATGTATCATTATATTATGAGGATTGTATATACATAGTGAATTCTGACGCCAGCATATTCCATAGCCCTATACCCAGACTGCATTCCCATACATTAACCTTTGCCACTAGTGATATTCCGAATATCAGACACACATCACATGACTTAGGTCCGTACAGTTCATGGGAGGTATCACAAGAGCCTAGTGGTACATTGAACATATGTACTTATTGTTAATATGTATCATTATATCATGAGGATTGTATATACATAGTGAATTCTGATGCCAAATATGAACGCCAACATATTCCATAGCCCTATACCCAGACCGCCTTCCCATACATTAACCTTTGCCCCTAGTGATATTCCGAATATCAGACACACATCACATGACTTATATATGGTCATATCATTAATATGTATCATTATATTGTGAATTCTGATGCTAAGTATGAGCGCCGGGATATTCCATAGCCTTGTAGACAGACTGCATTCCCATACAATAACCCTTGTCCCAATATGACATGGCTTAGGTCCATATTCAATGGTTGTCTTCCTTACATTGTTGAGATCTGTTTTGCATACGTCCCAGGGATCATGGCCTTAAAGTTTCCCTACATTATACTGAATCTCCACAAACAGCAGACTCATGACATGAAATGTAGCTGTACCAAGATCTCCCCCATTACCAGACAGATGACGTGGTATATGGGTAATATGTTACAACTGGTCATACTCTATTGTAAAAGTAAGTGATCCCATCTTTACTATAATGTATGGCATAGGGTCAGTGCTCCCATGTAGGTCCATTCCTAGTCAGGCCATGAATATTCTTCTTATTTCAGGTTATGAGGCTATGTATCCTATCAGCCTGACAGCTCTATCCCCAGACGTGAGCAATACATGGACACAGATGTAGAGCACTGGTCTAGTAAGGATCTCCGCTACATCTGTGTATCTCCATAGCAGATGGTGCCACGACATTACATACTCCTGTGTCTTCACTTTAAAACATAAAACCTTTGGGGCTAGTTAAAAAAAATGATAAGAGTGAAACAAAAATAGTTTTCTCACCGCAGCCAATCACGTCTCGGATTTATCTCCTAGAACCCAAATACCATTCATGGTCCACCACCATCATGTCTTATTAAATTTCACTACACAGGTGTCCCTCTGTGCAGGCATAAGCCAAAACTAATCTATTAGCCGACCTTAGAGCACTGCCCTCTATTGTGTAACAGGAGGTACTGCACCTAGGCCGAATAACAAAAATGATACATTACACACTATAATTGGAATTTCCAATAGATTAGGGCTACGCAACGACCACAAAGTTGCTGTATTTGTCTGCGACTTTTCGTTGGATGGCTAGTTTTGATTTGCGGTTACAAGCAAGTCACTCGCCGTTTCAATGGATGGCAAAGTCATACACGACTTGCCAGGTTTGGATATTTGGTGGCAGTCATGTTGCATTTCGCATTACGCCAAGTACGGCAAAGCACCCAGATTGTTCATCTTAAGATGTGACGTTTTGCATTTTATGTCTCAGTATAGGCCTAGCCTTGAAGGCAGTTCTAGTACCAATGTGTGATTACTAAGTGCTTTGTATGACTGGAGCAATGACGTGCATGCTTAAACATTGCTCCATATACGTCTATGGGACTGTCGAAAGTACCGCAGAAGTCAATGGAGCACCGATTGAACATGCAACCACGTCTGCATTCACTTTCCTGTTCTCCTGATCGTTGGGGGAGATCATAATCTTATTTATTGTAGGAAAACCCTGTTAAACATTCATCCATTGGGGTACCCTGGCAATGTATCACATTGGCATGTGTAGTAGACATAGAAATTAGTATGTGTTGCAGATAGAATTGACTATTGTGGGATCCGTTTGATAAATGATTCAGTATGTTTATTCTCCAATGCTCATATAAAAGCTGTGCAGGTTGGGCTGCTTTAGTTTAGCAATAGGAAGAACAGATGCTGGCCTGCAAAATATGTCTCTATCGCCTGTGGCTCCATATGAGTCTGTTTCCATAAAAGGACAGTCGGTTATCAGTCAACATCGGCCAGCAATAATAATCTTCCTTTAGAAGATGTCTTGGCATTGGGTCAGACCACCCTTTCTATGCTCCTGCTCGCCAGATGTGCTTGGATCCATTCCTTTTTCAAAGTTCATGTTTCAAAAATGGATTTGTTTTTCGAATCTGGTTTTACTTAAGACGTCCCCATCGCGGAGCGCATTTCATAAATTAGCCACATATTTTTCTTAGCAGAGAACTTAACTGACTGTAATTTCTAACACATGGCTACATCATGTGAGATTTTCAAAACACTTGCACATAAGTTTAAGATGGTCCCAGTAGAAAAGAGCCATCAACTCACAGCCAGACCCTCTTATTTTTTTATTTTTTTTTACAACATGTCTGTTTTTTTTCCAAGTAGTCGAGCGATATATCCTAAAGACGTCTTTCTGCTGTCTTATAATAGAGCATTGTTTATTGAAAGCTGTAAACTATTTTACTGTCTGCCCAACATCAATCTGGCATTTAGGGCTTCTTTGTTTTTAAGGCAATTTTTTGTTTTCATAATTGTTTTTTATGGACCTAGGACAGCCCGCTATGGTTATAATAGAAGCAGTATTGTCTAGGATTGTAGGGCGCTCATTGTCACCATGTTCGGAGTCATTTCTTCTGCACCCATTGGAGGAAGAACTTTCAAGACATGGTTCAGATTCAATTTGGATCAAGACTGAAGCTGGCCATAGACCTTGGATAGATCTGGTTTAGTTGATAGCTATTCCTTCCAAACCTCCTTATGCATGTATACCCAGCTCCACCAAGTTCGCATGTGTTCCAAATATAGAGAGGGGAGTAAGTAACTGCCAGTTATCTCTTACTCTTCCCGGAGAACAAGACAGTCGGCCATGTTGAAATCCTCCCAACATTGTTAGAAAGTCAGGACATGTCAACATATATTGGATGATAGTCTACTCCGTCTTAGAGTTCATCCAAAGTTAATCTTACATGTATTGACTTGTCCAGGTCTATGACATCGATTGCTATGGCCTCTTCACTACTTCTCAAGCACAGCGCCATATATTGTATAGAGATTGTTCTTGGTATTACATCTCAGTCCTATTAATTTCAATGGAACCGACCAAGTGACCAATGGAAATAATATCCCTGGCCTGAGACAAGGAAGTGGAGCTTAACATCATTGTCCAAGACAATAAATTTGAGTCAATGAAATCTTGTTTCTGAAGTCTTTGTAGTTGCCTTCAGCGTTTTGTTATTTGTAGTGTTTTCTGGTCTTATATGAAGAGGTTTTGGTGTCCCTCCATGTTACATGGTCAGCTATATATAGATCGGTAACCATAAACAATTTGACGCTTGTGGACAACTAGCTTTGTGCAGACCCAATGGCAAATGCAGTGTCCTATGCGTGGTCTAGGAGGTCCATGATGGAGTTAAGGAGCCACGTCACTGGACATGAGGTTCACTGAGGGACAATATAAAATTCTCACCGTCCGGTCAAGCAGCAAATTTTCACGACTCTCCTCGATGGATAAGTCCAAGTTGTCACTCTTTCTCCTATACGTTACACCAGTGCTCTTCACAAGGTCTATGGGAGGGAATACCATTATTAGCATTTCTGTATGTTTTTCATAAAACCCTATAAATGTAGTCATAACATGTGTTTCTTGTTTTTAGCACATGGTCAGAAACACAAGCTTCCCATGAATAGATCGATCCGGGAGTAAATATCATGAACCAGATCCTTCACAATCTTATAGTTATTATCTTCCACTAATATGTCACAGGATGAAACAAAGAAAGGTTTAATATTTACTCTGCGGGTTTTGGGTAGAGTTATATTACATGGAGTATTATTTCAATCTCAGTTTAATACAAGAAGCGTCCACCGGTCCTGTAAGCGTAAAGCAGTATTCCCATCTCGGTATTTCTGGCTGTATCTGTATGATAGCAAGGCTCGAGAAGGAATGTAGCACACACACCAGGTCATGTCATATGTACTGTGTTGTAGTTATATGGTAGGCACTTTTTGAAGACCGGTGAGCGATTTCCTTTTACTTCTCCTCTCTTAAGTCACAAGTTGCCTTCTTGACTGATCGCCACTGCTCTGTCCTTGTGTAATAGAGAGCGATAGGTTCTAGACTTTCTGCACCATAATGGCACTAGTGCCACCACTGTTTCTTCTACTTTACATTCTGTATCTATAGCATAGGCCATGTATCCCTGAGAGGTATGGGTCCCAAATCTTGCACCAAAATTGAACTGGAGAACAAGGCCCAATCCGTTCCTGAAAGTGAATGGGGAGCGGCATCTCTTCAATGGCTTATACAGGAGATATGGAAATGGCTGAAGTTGCTGGCTACGCTATTTCCGTAATCCTGTTAAAGCCATAAATGATATAAATACTAAGATGGGAATACCCTTTAAACTGTATGTCAGCCAAATCCATTGATATCGGTGGGACTGGATGACTCTCCACTAATGACAGATGTTGGGGAAGAGAAAGTCAAGCATGCTGGGTCTCAACATGCCCTTTCCTTTTGTTCTTGGGAAGACAAGCCGCCACCAGAGCTATCTGGCAGCAGCAATCTCCCCATTTAGAACTGGGCTCTGCCAAGCATACATATGTATGGGGTGGGGGGATTTGAGAGAGATAGCTGTCGGCTGAACAAGCATACAGCAGAAGGTATCTCGTGTGTATGGCCAGCCTTAGTGTTTCCAATGATGGTATTATTATTATTAGCTATTTATTTATAGACAACCATTAATTCCATGGTGCTACACGTTATCATATTAATTCCATGGTGCTTTATATTATTATATTAATTCCATGGTGCTTCGATTGTGCTATACATTATTGTATTAAATTCAGTATGCTGTACATTATTATATTAGGTCCATTGTGCTTTATATTATTATATTAATTTCATGGTGCTGTACATTATTATATTAATTCCACGGTACTGTACCTTATTATATTAATTCCATGGTGCTGTACATTATTATATTAATTCCATGGTGCTGTACATTATTATATACTTCGATAGTGCTGTACATTATTGTATTAATTCCATTATGCTGTATATTATTATATTAATTCCATAGTGCTGTACATTATTATATTAATTCCATGGTGGTGTACATTATTATATTAATTCCATGGTGCTGTACATTATTATATTAATTCCATGGTGCTGTAAATTATTATATTAATTCCATGGTGGTGTACATTATTATATTAATTCCATGGCGCTGTACATTATTATATTAATTCCATGGTGGTGTACATTATTATATTAATTCCATGGTGCTGTACAGTATTATATTAATTCCATGGTGCTGTACATTATTATATTAATTCCATGGTGCTGTACATTATTATATTAATTCCATGGTGCTTTACATTTGAAGTTTACATTCAATGATGATGTCACTTCCTAAGATGGAACACAGTTAACACAACCCACCATTCGCTTTCACACTGGGAGCCTAAGAAAACCATTAAAGTTTATTTTAGATTTCTAATGGGCCGACCCAAAGACTGATCAAACTTAACGCTAAAAAACAATGTGGTCATCTACTGAGAAGGATAGCGCCTTGGATTAGTGTTTTTGGCTTTTCCAAGCTCCAGTGACAACACAGGATAGTTAAGCTTCTACTGCTGTAATACTGTAGACGTAAACTATCAGGATTTATGTTCTGAGCTCATTAAGGATACATTTACAAGTACTTGTATGAGTTGCTCACATATAATGCACTGTCTACATAGCGCTCATACTAAGCCGCTAATGGGGATGTGCGTTAGTCAACACAAGGAAATCCCACTGGAACACTTCATTTTAGTGTAGATGGTCTTAAGAAATAGTTGCCAACTATTCTAGTACTATTTTAATGTTTTACTTAACAGCTGGTGGTGCGGATAGCTATGTCTTTCCAATAGGGATGTTATTTCTAGCAGGATCTTTGGAAAGATACAGAAATGTGTGATTTTCTATGGAACGTCAGTGGTTTCGGTTCCATGTACAAAAGGTCAATGAATTAGTAAGAGGGTGGTTAGGACGGATGCTGGTTTGGACTTAAACTGTGTATACATATTTATTATCCTTTTTTTGGTTGACCCTGTTTAACGATTTAATGTGTATCGACACTGTCAGATCAACTGTCCATTTTTGGACAAAGAGTTGTTTTAACTAAACCATTTTAGTTCCACACTAACCTTTCAGCTATTTTAACTCCCAAACACATTTTCCTAAATTTATTTTTTAAAAAAATAAATAATAAAATGTTTAGTAAAAGTTGCAGTACGGTACTAAATTCAACAATATTATATTAAGGTTCTTCACAAAAAAAATAAAAAAGTTGTTTCTTTCCTTAGAAACAAAATTACTGGTGATGTTTATTTTTCCCTCTTTCCAAAATTTAGTCTAGAAAAATATTTAGTAAAAGTGGCAGTAGGGTACTACTGTTAAAGGTTTTTGTTCCAGCCCCAAATCAATTTTTCATACTGAAGACCTTTCCAAAATCCAGACCACGCACAGATTAGCTGTGGCAGCAGCTTTCTGGTGTTGGAAGATGCTAGTGGATGTGTAGCGTGGGCAGCAACACTCTGATTCAAGTAATAGGAATGGAAACTACAGTCCTGTTTCTGCCTCACAGTGATAGTTCCCGCGAATTGACCTTTTACTTGAATAGGAGCGGTGATGCATGCACTACCCCTCCAGTCGCAGCTTCCAGAGCCTGGAGGTTACTGCAAAAGCTGATCTGGATGGGGTCCGGGTGCCAGTCCACCACAAATCATATACTGATCAGTATGAAAACTTGATTTGGCCCTGGACAACCCTTTTAAGGTTCTTCTACTGTACAACAGTAAGAACCATTTAATTATTTATTTCCTTAAAACCAAAATGATTGCTAACTTGATCAACGTAAGATTTTTTTTATTTTATTGATTTTCATTCTCTTTCCAAACGATGTTTTAGAAAATTTTTCAGTAAAAGTTAAAGGACGGCGCTACCTATAACAAATTTGCAAGGAATTTTACATTTCCTACAACCCTTCCCTACCTATGAAACAAAAATAACGGTGTACAATTAAAATTTTATTCGCCCATGTACCCAAAATTCTTAGATTTATTGCAATTTTTTTCACATTTTAACCATTTATAGTATAATTGATGTTTAACAGCTTTGAATCAAAGCAGCATTGGCACCTAGGGTGAAAAAAACAGGATGTATCTCCACTACCCAAGGGATTTAGAGTTACTCCAATGATTATAAATCAGTGTATAAGCAGCCACGCTACGACCATGCCTCTATATCCACCATCAAACACCGAGCACCAAGGTAGGCAGTAATTAGATTTCAGTTATCACTCTGGTAGTTGTAATCCATGCGGATAATATTTATTGAATAAAAAGCATCTGAGATCTTCCCGTCTATTGACTCTAGCTGCAGTCTGCCAACTACATCCAAATGTTATTCCAAACCCTGTTGGCATTCATGGATAGAGCGGAGAAAATTGTTTGCCAACCAGATGTGTAAGGAATAGCAGCATATACTGGTCTCCCCAGAGGGACAGAGATGTTTGCTTTGACCAGAAATCCCTCTTCTGATTGGAATTAATATCCCGTTTCCAAATCATTTCATATCTTTCCCACAATAATGAGCAGCTCTAAATTCTAAGGAGGAAGTTCTCTCCGAATGTAGACACAATCAATCCTGCTTCTATGTGTAAACATATGGAGATGGGGTGTGCTTATTTTGGCTGATAATGTCGCCTTTTATCTGATGCACTGTGCGTCTGCTTCTCTTCAAACTGGCCATAAATGAAAGGTCCCCCCCCTTCCCGATAACAATTAGACATACACCAGCATTTGGTTAGCGTTAACGTCTTCGGGATGACCATATCGGACACTTGTTATGGAGATTAGCTCTCTTCTAGCAGGAAAGAACTCTAGTAAGTTAGAGGAGTTTTCCAGTCTAACCAGAAAAACCATTGGGGGCAACTGAAGGTGTAAAATCGAAAAGAAGACATAGTCATCTACCCTAGCATAGGGTTGTAGCAGCACATTCCCTGTTGCCTCTGCTGCCAGTGCCCGTTGGATCGAAAATGTTGAGGCTTCAATGATCACTGCCACCGTTTACTGACCTCAGTGATCATTGCTGATACGTCAATGGTCTTGTATTTGTATTTGGTGATTAAATTTACTTCTTATTCTGCCAAGACTCCAAGACCGTACCGATGGGAAAACGAATAAACCTTGGTGCCCCATTGAGGACAGTTGGGTATTAGTAGTTCCAGATTCCGTTTGGTTGGAATGAATGTTGACCAGGCTTATTTCACGTCCGCTTTACAAAACCTTTTACAGCACTCCATCTATGCCGTAAAACCTGATCATTATTTCTGACAAGGGTTTGTCTAGAGGATTGAGATGTGGAAGCTCAACAATGGTCGGTCATGAACGTAATTCGCTAATATGCTGCCTTTCCCTGAGACATCAGATTCCAGGCTTTTAAGCCTTTAATTCCTTTCAGCACAATAAGGAGATACTTGACTTTACTGATCAATAACGTCACCATATCCAGGTTTTAGGAAGGTTTTAAATGGATATAACATTTTTTTTTAAAGTGTAGTATCCTAATGAGATGTCTCGGAGGAGAAGATCTGTAAAAGATGCTGACAGGTTTCAATTGAGGCTTGAGAGAAAGAAATAAAACCTGATGGGCCTGCACATGTTAGAATACAAACATGGCAACCGCACAGGACCCCGATTCCAGGGCTGTAGAGTCAGAGTCGGAAGAAAGTTATATTATAGAATTATTACCGTAATATTGTATAATATATTTACTATGATAGGAATTCAATCACTACATTCTTAATACATTAGGTGAGCTTTACTGCTTCAGTCTGACCTTGGCTGGCAACCATTTATGAAGGATTTGGAGTCAAGCTGTAGATAAATTGAGGCTTTGAAGTCAATGGTTTGGCCCATAAACCTGCCAAACTTCACTGATGCCCCAATTTGTAGGATCCCAAGGAAGTGGATGAGAATGTATTTTGCCCCTATCTCAGCCATTGGCAGGCAATATCCTATCATACAGACTAGTAACCTCTATATAAGAATGTGTGGCCTCTGTCCAGATATTTAGAGATGGGAAGCTCAGGAGGGGGGACCTCATACAGGCAATGCTCCATGGGAAAAACATATGCAAATTAGCTTATGTCGGCCTCCAAAAGGAAGAGGTATGGGAAGAAAAACAAGATCTAATTCCCAAAGGCACTGAAAATTATAAAGGCATCTCATATGTAAACAGAATCATTTCGTTGAACTTTTTATGTAAAATTAATCCAAAAATCTGGCCACAATATGTGCAGAACAGGAAGCATGGCGGTGTCATGAGGACAAGGTTCCTGTCTATGGAGCTAGAGGTGTGTGGGATCCAGAGAAGAGAGTATAAGTCGCACAAGACCCTTACTCATAAAGCCGAAGTGTTACCATGTTACCTGTGGAAAGCAAAATACAATAATTTGTTATCAGTACTAGTTTAGGCTTATCCTGGCCCTACACAAGATACCGTAGCAGGATCCGTATGGTTCCAGTTAGCCGTATGCAGCTAAGATGGTGCAGATACACACAGGAACCTCGTATAAGTGGAGCCTGCCTTTGTTAATATTGGGTTTTATGACTTGTTTAGATAACATATCAGACCATTTCCTCTTCATAAAATAAATATAAATAAATAAACAGAATTTGGTTGCAATTACTGGAACTTGTTGTAATGATCCTGTTCTGCTGAGTTAACATCCCACAGACCTGCGGCAGGGTAGAGAGTGGACGGGGACTGCATTAGGAGCCATGCTTCCTTGTCTTGATGTTTAAGTGAAGGTTGCTGTCAATAATTGACCACTTAGTAATAAATCCAGAGCGGTTTTAGAAATGCCTGAATCAGGTGAATGTCTGATATCCGGTACACTACATACTGTGCTCGGGGGGCTGTAATCCCCTTATAGCGTATGATAGCGTATGTCCCTCACATGTCATGATGTATCAGTATGGATCAGAGCCAATGTTTGATATTCTTTTTCTTTAACTTTTTCTCCTTCTCTCTTTCTTTAACTTACTTTCTTATTTTTCTCTCTCTCCCTCTTTATCTGCATTTAACCTTCTTTCTGCTTCATTCTCTCACCCTCTTTTACTTCTTTACTCCTCTTCCTTTCTCCTTCTTTCTTCCTTGCTCTCTCTTTTTTCTTGTTCTCTCTCTTTTTCCTCCTCTTTTACTTTCTTTCTCCTTCTCTCTTTATCTTTTCTCTTTCTGTTGTTTTCCCTCTTTCACTCGCATTCGCTCACTCTCTCTCTCTTTAAATTTCTTCTGTTTCTTTCCCCCTCTCCCTCTTCTCCTCTTTCTTTCTTTCTTTCTTTCTTTCTTTCTTTCTTTCTTTCTTTCTTTCTTTCTTTCTTTCTTTCTTTCTTTCTTTCTTTCTTCCTCTTCCTCTCTTCTATTTACCATTTTTTCTTTCTCTCTCAATACCTCTCCCTTTTTCTCATTTTAACTTTTCTTCTCCTTCTTTCCTCCTCCTCTCCCTCTCCTTCCTTTCTCCCTTCCTTTCTTTACCTCCCTCTTTCCTTCCCTTTCCTCCCCTCCTTCCTTTCTCTTTCTTTCTTTCTTTCTTTCTTTCTTTCTTTCTTTCTTTCTTTCTTTCTTTCTTTCTTTCTTTCTTTCTTTCTTTCTTTCTCTTACTCAATTCCTCCATCTAACTGTTATTTATCTTCTCTCTCCCCCTTTTTCTCTCTTTAGCTTTCTTTCTTCTGCTTCCTCTCTACTTTCTCTTTACATTTTTCTCCTTCCCTCTTTCTTTCCCACTCCCTCTCCATTTCTCTCTCTCTCTCTCTCTCTCTCTCTCTCTCTCTCTCTCTAACTTTCTTCCTCTCCTTCTCGCTCTCTCTGTATATATACAGTATTTATTCACCATATACTTATGGCTCTCGGCATCTCTTAGATTTATGGGTACATTATTTATAAAGTATTTGGGGAATTACTACACAATTAAGGGATTTGTTTCTTTTTCCCATAAGATTTAGATGTAAATTACTTAAACCTATAGTGATACATACAGCATGAGCGGCGAGGAACCCTGCCATCCTCCATTTACTCTCTAGCTCCAATTAATGCTTAATAAACTACATTGCAATTCCTTTAGCTTTCCTTGAATAATTCATGGTTCATACATCCAGGCCAAATAGTCCCTTGTTAGCGTGTGCCAATAGTCTACTTTAGTTTGGGTTGCTCTGATATCGAGGGATTTGTACAGTAAGACATACCTGGTTATATCTGTACTTGTTTCTTTATGTATCACAACATTAAGGAGGCAACGCAGCCCTTTTCATTTCCTATAAGGAAACGGTGTTTCCGTAGGTATAAAGAATATGTTGGGATCTCCAAACCTGTCATGGTGTTAGAAAACGGAGCGTGTCCACTGCGCGTATTTTTCTCCAATGTGTGGATGGGATTCACTAGAAATGCTGCTTTTTTCTACAATGTTTCTGCCATATGGGGCCCTGGCTTTAAAGGGATTTTTCTTAGGCTGGGTCATCAATATGTCATTGTTAGAGGTCTGACATCCTGGACCACCATTGTTCAGCTGTTTGAAGAATCCCAAGTCCTCATGATTGCTTTGGCCTCTTCCCCGTGCCGATAATGTCTTTCACTGAAATAAATAGGGATGAACTGCAATACCAAGCGTAGCTTCTCACCGGAACACTGCAGACTCTTCTACCAGCTCATTATTGAGGGTACCAGATGTTGGACCGCCACCGATCAAATATTGATAATCTATTGGAATACCCCTTAAATCCCGCCACTTCCTGTTATCCCAAAATGTTTCAACAAAAATCCCCAGAAAGTCCCAGTCTTTCTATAACCAAAACAGGGATCCCATAATTTCAGCCAAGTGCATGTAACTCCCTATAAAACATCAAACTGAAAAATGAGTATTTTCCCCCCATATCCATAATGTCATTGATTCTAGATGAGTCACTTTAAAATAGAAGTTGTCCGGATACTTAGAAGATTTTTCCATAGCTTAAGGTCGAACATGTTAACACAATTCATATGGTCGGGGCCAGCAGCCAAAATTCTGGGATCATTATTTGGTCCAGACGGTGCCGGGTAATGCGGGTGGGGTATGTGGATGGAGACGGTGACCATCACAGCATGAGTGTGTCGATGATCACAGAATGTGACAAAAGCCAAAAACGGCTCTGAGTTACATATAAATACAGTGCAGCTATGTTTTCATGTAGATGGTTTGCGTTACCAGAGAAATGAGTGGTCGGAAGCCATTATCATTGGTGTTGGTGAATAAATTATCTTTCATGAGGTTTGTGGCGTTAGGTTACAGCGGTAACAGAAAATGTTCATTTCCAAAGCTCACTATGAAACCTCCTGCTATCTGCCTGGGAATCGATTGGCCCCTTTCGCATTAAACAATAACATATGTTTCTGTATTGCCGCCGAGTCCACGAAGTAGCTGAATACAGACATTTTCAGCTTAATATTGCATACATTTGTCAGAACTCGCAGTGCACTTTTCAGCGCTATATCCTATACCTACAATTTTTTGTTTTCTCTACAGTCATAAAAGAGTAGACATTATCTCAACATCCTCGATCATGTTCCTGTGGACATAGCAAGATTTTTTTTATGAAAACCATTCATTGTGATTTTCTCATGTATTGCACTGAACAAACATGGCTTATTTGCTACCTTCATAGTATACAATAGGCTAGCACTGAAGACAAGATGTCTTATATACTGGAGCAATCTACCGATATAAGCTTAATGGGTTGGCTCATTACAAAAACCGCCATCATACACTTCAGATAGAGCAGCTATTCTTCCAGACTCCTTCCCCCCATGCAAAAGTTCAGCTTGGATGCCTTCTGAATGGAGGGAGCGGAATAAGCAACTTTCAGAAACCTCCAAAATAATCTGGCATGTAGAAATCCAACAGTCCTTCTTACCCCAGACTCATTGTTGGATGAAAGTTGGTATACCGTCATACATTAGATGGATGGCCATTGGAATCAGTGGTTTTAGCTGACGTGAATCTAATGGTTATGGATACCCTTAGTTTTGTATTAGAGCATACAGATATGTTTTTGGGTGACTGGTTAATATCATGGTCGGTCAACAACTAAGACCATCGTAAAGACCAATTTGTAGTAGACTCAGATTTCAGTGTATCGAAAAGCATTAAAATAACTTTACGAAATACAGTGGAGGTTATGTATCATGCTTCACCAGAAAACTGGTAGATCTTTGATGTATTAACCCGATTTGGGCCAAAGATGTCCCAGTTTGTCTTTCTTCTGCCCTACTTTTTATTAGTTGGCAGAGTATGGTGGGAATCTAGGTGGGCTGCGAATGCGTCACCTGTCAGATTTTTCTGAAAGCTATGTCAGCCCTTGGCTGTCCTAGATTTCCTATGAGCCTATGTTCCGGCATACGGGACCTCCCAAGATGCTCCTGGAGCTTCTTAATAATTCTGGAGCATCTCACGCAAGCGGGGAAATGAAGACTAGTGTAGAAAACTCCAGTCTTAATATATTTCCCCCAATGAGTTCAGCATCTGTATAGTATATAAGTGGAACCTAATGTGGTATTATTGTCCTTCGATACCTTTTCTTGGATGTGATTATAATATTAATGGTAATGATGATTTTTGATGAGATTGATTGGAACATTTCTCCTTCACCGAGTCTAGGATGTAGCTCAGAGCTGCAGATATCAGTCCTCTAATGCCAATGAACTAGAATGTAGAATCCCCACCTATATATTAGTATAATGCCTACAATGTAACGTTTGTCTAAAATGTAAACTCTTATTTTGTGTTGTCTTAGAATGAGGGACCTTAGCAGTTTGTGCTGTGATCATGTTTGGTTTCCATAGACTGGTAGCAGCATTTTAACGATAGATGTTCCTCATGAGCTTCTCCTGTACGTGCCCTATGGCTTGGCTTGTGTTGTCTGTGGCAAAAAGGGAATAAACCCCATCTGCGGACTATCACCCTTGAGGACAGAAGGGTCTTATCTTGAAATGTGGCAGAGTGTAACAGTGTAACAGCTGCAGTTATTTGTGTAGCTTTTCCAGCAGCCTCCTCCTCTCCCCTCCATAGATTTCTATGGGCCGCATTCATACCGTGTAACGTGCCGCGTGATGTGGCACGTGTACACCGCGGGACCCTTTGCGTGCCGTACACGCTCCCATTGATTGCAATGGGAGCGGGGATCGTATGCACCGCGCTAGTTTGCGGCCGTGAATAAATGCACTTGCAATTGCAACGTTACACTGTATGAATGCGGCCTAAAATGTAGCACAGCTATTGTATTGAATGAGATCTAATACAAAGTTTTTTATATTCACACATAATATTCATTTATTATTTGTTGTTTAGAACTGAAGTTATAGTTTAGGTCAATTAAATTTTCCTACATACTAAATGCTGCAGCAAGTCAATTCTTTGGGCGGATTTTGAATGTGGATTTTTAATGAGGGGGATGAAGTTTATAATTAAATCTGAAACAAACCCAAGGCAAAATCAACTTGTGGGTTTTGGAGAAAAAAAATTGCAGAAAACTTATTAATTGTGCCGTGGCCCCATGTTGTGGAAACGCAGCAGTTTTTGTTGGGGTTTTTTGAGCCAAAGTAAGGAACGGAATTAACAAAAGGGAAACGTCTAAGAGTTTCCTTTATATTTTCCATTCCTTTTGTAGTCACTCCTGACCAGTGACATAACTAAAGTCTTGTGGGCCCCGGTACAATTTTTTGTCCGGGGTCCCTCCCTCATCTCTACAGTGAACTCTTGATAGTGATGGTTACGGCTGCTAAGAAGTTTAATCCACCTTAGTGTGGTTAGGGGTAATCTGTGGGTCTCCTTGGTTTATGGGCCAGATGGAAGCTGCAATCTCAGTACTGATGTCAGTGCTTATGGGCCCCCTAAGGCTCCTGAGCCCTGGTGCGACTGCACCCTCTGCACCCCCTCAAGTTACGCCCCTGCTCCTAACTTTGGCAAAATCTGCAACAAAAAACACAGGCCTTTTTCCACATTGCAGCATTTTTTGTTGCAGATTTTGCTGCATTTTTTCAAGCCAAGGTCAGCCTAAAAATGAAAAAGTCCTTGCTTGGAAATATAATATATCTGTCGATGTATTTTATATTTCATATTAGTATTGCGATCCATTTATACGATATAGCGCTACAACCTTATTTTATAATTTTACTATATTATAATCCTCTTTTAGGTTATTTTGGCGTTGACCGTTTTCGACTCTTTCATGATTAACTAACCTTTTCAATGCTCGGGGGATCCGGAAAACCTTTTTATTCTCCTACCATCTACCCAATTTTTGTGTACTCTGCAGCTGGCTCATTAGCGTAAAATTGCCAATTTATTTTTCAAAATAGTAGCTATTTCTGTGACACCGGCAAGCAGGTGGCAAATTGTTTACATTCTCTCCACAAAATTGCATTGTATCAGAGGAGTCAAGCTAAAATCAATAATATTATCTCTTAACACAGCTTTTTGATTTTTCTGCTTTTGGTTTTGCCATTCAAAAGAATTGCTCTGGAGAAGGTGATTTGAGAGCACGACACAAGCATATTAATAGAGGTGGAAGCCAGGTTAAAGTCATCTCAGGTTTTCCGAATTGACTTGGAATTTCAGACATGAAAAATACCCATTTCTAAAGTGATTCTTTGTCCCGGAAAATATTTTTAGAGGAAGTGGATGCAGTTATCTAGTGTTTCCTTGGGGTACCAAGTATGCTTAAAGAGGTAGAGTATGGTATGGATAGAGGATAAATTGCTGATAGGGAGTTTGACTGGTGACTTCTTAACAATCCTGAGAATAGGGGTGTTTTACCCCCAGTGTGAATATATTTACAGATGCACCCCTGCTCTATTTAGAGCAAAGGAAGCTCAGGAGATAGTCAAAGTATAGCACTCCCATTGAAATGAATAAATTCTCCATCCATCCACCACAGCTACATTCACAATGGTGTTAAAACACCCCAGGTCAGTGATGGCGAACCTTTTAGAGACCAAGTGCCCAAATTGCAACCCAAAACCCACTAATTTATCACAAAGTACCAACATGGGAATTTAACCTTAATAATGTGCGGATCCACAATTACAGACTTGCAAAATACGGTCATGTAAATGGGGCTTTATAGAGCTTTCTGCTCCACTGTGACCCCCACACAGTACAATCTGCTCCACAGTGGCCCCCACACAGTATAATCTGCTCCACAGTGGCCCCCACACAGTATAATCTACTCCACAGTGGCCCCCACACAGTATAATCTGCTGCACAGTGGCCCCCACACAGTATAATCTGCTCCACAGTGGCCCCCACACAGTATAATCTGCTGCACAGTGGCCCCCACACAGTATAATCTGTTCCACACATGGGTGTCCAAAGAGAGGGCTCTCAGTGCCACCTATGGCACACGTGCTATAGGTTCGCCATCACGGCCCCAGGTTATCAATCTTCAATTCACCAACTAAAACATCAACAATTTATCCTCCATACTATGAAAATTTTGTGGTATAACCCCTTACAGACCATACTTGCTCTGCTTTGAATTCTGGCAAAGAAATTAAAATAAATTATCCTTGATGGATAAAGGAAAACTTGCTCTAGCACTACCTTTTGGAAGATCTCTCCCTATAGGTCAATGCCTGGTTTTCTAGAAACCTAGTGATTTGATCTGGGTTTAAACTGTGTTGTCCTTAAGATGTGTCTCCTAAACCCTACCTACATTTCTGGGAGAGTTTACCTTTTTACTAGAATTAAGATGTTTCTATAGATTTGTGACTATTGACAATGTGATGGATACCTACCATGTGCAATGTACATCTCTTCTACTTGCAGCCGTAAGGATCTTCATGATTGAATTTTACCATATGCCAAGTTACCATTAGTAAATCTGGCATCGGAATGTTTAAAGGGGTTGTCCAGTAGGGAGAATGTGGGAAACAGGTTCGGAATGGGTTACAATCATAAAAGAAGTTGTACTCAATGATTTTCGACTGGTCCCACTGATGCCACCTAGGTCAATGCTGGTTTCCACTTTCCGGTCCTTCTTGACACCCATGAAATGACGACTGACCCAATTACTGACCCGTCTCAGCCATTGATTGTCTAAGCATTACGTGTGTGTCAAAACCAAACCAAAAAGTAGAAACCAGCAGGGGTGCAAGCAGTGGTGTACCTTTGGGTGCAGCTTGTTTTATGTTTTTAACCCAGTCATTGAAGACATTGACACTGAAATAGATAGCTCAAGTCCACTAGAGTGAAAGCTTCTGCTTGGTGGTGGTTTTCTCCTACAGAATGGGGTTCTGAGAGGGTACCCTATTTTATGATGCCAACATGTCCTAATAGGACATTAGTCAGAATCACTCCCGAGAAATTTGATCCCTAAAACCAGAATATACCATTTGTGTGAATTTCCTCTGGTGTCCTTGATATATGGCAGCAGACAATCCCTAGGTTGGACTCTCTTGCAGACTATAGATCGCCATAAATACACATTCAGCTTATTTTATTTTAAAAGCTTGGCCTCTTTGTATCCAAACCTGTTTTGCAGAGAACTATAAGATTTGTGCAGCAGGGTAATAAAGTGATAGTAGTCTAGGCTGCCTGCCAAGTCCCATTGTAGTGGGTAGGGAATTGAGGGCGATGTAAGAGAATTTTCCAGGCCACTAGTAGATTGTTATGGTTAGACGTCCACAGAAGCTTTCTCCCCTCGTGGAAGAAAAATGTACAAATCATCTTATTATCAATTGGGGAACAATAATTTTCAATAAAAATGCATTGTGATCCCTGCTAAACGGGATATTGTCTGCATGTAGATGGAATCGGGAATTTGTATTGTTATTTGTTTTGGGCTGAAAGCAGTAAATGTAAGTGTTTCCAGGTGTGAGGCTTCTGCTCCATCCCACAGATCAGCGCAATGGAGTCACAATGTGCCAATACTTTGATGTTGGCTAAGGCTTTACTGATGTCTATGTGAATGTTTATGTATGTGTGTGTATATGTAAATGCGAATTTGTGTGTGTATGTATCTAAGTATTTATGTGCAGTATGTGTGCATACATATTCCTATGTGTATGTATTTGTGTATAATATATCTATTTGTATGTGTTGCATGTATTAGTGTATGTGTCTAGATAGGCATGCATATGTTTGTGTGCACATTTGTATATGTATGAATGTGTTTGTTGAAATATTATATGCACTTGAGTACATTTATATACTTTGTGTACATTTATGTATGCATTAACGTACTGGTCTTTCTGTATGAGGGTGCACATTTGTATATGTATTAGTGTTTGTGTATATACAGGATCTGTGTATGTGTGCACACAGTTTGTGTACGTATGTGTTTATATGTATACCTGTATGAGTGTACACTTGCATGAATGTGTGTGTATTTGTGTTTATGTGAATACATCATGTGTATGTACAGTATCTATAAATATGTACACGCGCATTTGCATTAATGTACATGTGCACAGTTTTGAATATATTTGTGTTTTTATGGCTTTCTATATAATCGTGCATCCGTGTACATTGCATATATGCATGCATATATGGTTTTCCACCATGTAGGTTCCCATACATAGGTTTAGATGCTGTATATATCTTTTATATATACATATGCATGCATGTAGTATATATGGGTATTCAGGCAGTGTCTGTATATGACTGTGTTTTACCCGTGTACCGTTTGCGTACCTTCTATGTGTTCCTATGTGTCTGCCACAGAGAAAATGCATTTTCCTTTCCACCTGGCAGGACTGGGCCCACAGGAGACGGGAGCAGCGCAGAGGAGGCAGGTGATGGAATGTGAAGAAATAAGGAAGTCTAGAGACCTGGGCAAAAGATTGCAGTTGAAAACCCTGAGTGGGGACATTAATACATCGTCTTAAGGCTTGATGGGACATGTACTGCTTACTGTTCCATCTGGTGCTTATGATAGCTCGGCATATTAGCATGCTGCCAGTTCATAATGTATTCAGGGCAAGACAGCATCCCTTGCATACCAATTGAGGCATCTTCCCCGTGAAAGCTGCTTCTGAATTTCAATGATGTTTTTGCTACAGTGCCAGGTCTGAGCTCGCCATCTCGTTCATAAGACAAACACCTACTGCTTTGTTTCTTCCAGGAGAATTTCAATGAATGTGTAGCTTTCTTTTTTTTTTTATATTCTCTTTGCAACTTATGATTATATTATACTTATTTTTTCACATTTCTTTATATTTCTCACCATTGATATTTTAATATGTTGCGACCAAGCTTTAGGCAAAAAAAAAAAAAATATGATGTTGATGATTGCGTAGAAAGATAGAACAATTTATGAGTGTTTCCAGCAAGATCTATGGAGATATTTATTTATTGGAATTTTTGCACCATGTTTTTTTTTACTTTTTCCAGTATATTTTTCATTTATTGAGAATAGACTGGCGTGCCCCTTTCTAGTGACTGGTAGGGGTCCCAGCAGTTGGACCTCCACCAATTTTACCAATTTTATGACCTACTCAGAAAGGTTCCACTTCTGAAGAACTTGTCACGGCACATTCCATATTGACTATGAGATTGGTCCACTAATTTTACAAAAATATCCTTCATTTCATCCTGTCCTGAGATCCACTAAAGAAGCCAAATGTTTGGTGGATGTGGACATGAAATTTATAGCCCTGTATACATTTACCATTACGAGTACCCAATTTTTTTATAAAGTAATTACAATGGTCTCCATTGAGTCTTTGTGTTGGCGCGCCCATTGTTTTTAGTCATCCGTCCAGGAATCTATGAACTGTATGAGTAATGGTTTTGCGTTGGGTGTCTGAATTTTGTTATATTTATTATTGCCTACCTTTTTGAAGACATGGCGTATGGGTGACTTTAGTGGTCCATCTCCAGTCAGAGGTGAGCTATAATATAATGGTGGCATTGGGTTGTAGATGGAGACCATAGAATCATAATCCTATTCTTATCCTGTTTAAAGAGGACCCGTCACCAGGTCTTAAAAGCTCAATGATATATATCATCTGGCTCATCATCCTGAGCATTTGGGGGTTTTGTTTATCCAAATCCGTTCCGCCATTCCAAAGATATAAGCCCTTTATTGTTGATGTCAATTAGGATATACTAGTCAAGGGTGTTAGCACTGTGTTTTAGTTAAGGGTGTTAGCACTGTGTTTTCTCTGTGGGCTATATGTCATGCAATGTTACCACCCACTTGACTAGTACAACCTAATTTGCATCAACAGTAAAAGGGCTTATATCTTTGGAATGGCTGAACAGTTTTGTATATAGAATACAGCAAAATGCTCAGAGTAACAGCGCCAGATGATAGAGGTCGTTGGACCTTCTTTAAGCAGGGCCCCATTCCCATTTGACTATGGGGCCCAATCAATACTTGTTATATTAAGTGATAATACCTACCTTTAATGACATAGTCCCTGATCTAGTACTATATAATACAACTATCATTGAGGCTCTATTAACTTCAATGACAGTCTCACAAAAGAGCACCATAAAATAACGCCGCACAAATCTATGATCCTCTCCTTGTAACCGAAAAATAAAAAATCCAATTGCTTCATTCACATTGTTGTTTTCCTTATGATTCGCCGTTTAGTCAGCGCCTGCTTCCTGCGTTGAGTCCATCCATAGACGTAATGACTTCAAATTGTATGTGCCACAAATTTGTTCTGATATAGGTTTCTCTACGAGAGAGGTCGGCTTGCTATTTTTTTCCCCCATTCCAAAATCAATT
This sequence comes from Leptodactylus fuscus, assembly GCF_031893055.1. NCBI lineage: Eukaryota > Metazoa > Chordata > Amphibia > Anura > Leptodactylidae > Leptodactylus > Leptodactylus fuscus. The sequence continues at coordinate 38,132,239 of NC_134268.1, forward strand.
GTTAACAGGATTATGCTATGTATAAGATTTTTCACAGTAACTGGCAATTTACCATTGATAAGCGGGCTGTTATACCAACATGTGCAGAGATAATTGAGGGTCATTTTCTGTTTTTATATTGGAATTCAGGACTGAAGCCAGCCGTGCATCAGCAAAATGCTCAACTAATCCAGCTTCTCTCCCCAGGGGCTCAATGGGCTGCTGTGCCCCGGTGATGGCAGGATTTTAAAGGGACAGTTAGCCTAAAGAAAAGATGTATGTAGTGATGACTCAGGAAGGAAAGCTTAATGGCTCAAATAATAGCTCAGAGTTTATGACATATACAAGAGCTTCTCCTATTTATTTTATTTAATGGCGTAAACGCGTTTCAGGTTGCGGCTGATGGAAGAGTAACAGTAAGTCTCAGGGCATTGTCTTAAATCCTCATGTCTTGCTTTGGAAATGACAATTTTATAGCCATCTGCATCCTATAATATTAGATATACAGTGATATGAAGGATGTAGATAAAAGTTGTATCGTTATATTGCCATACCGCAGCATTTGTGATTGTTATCAATGTATTCATGTAGACCAGAGATGCCCAAACGTTTTTTTCTCGTTGACCACTTTCAAAATTTTACTGGTTCCGGTGGACATTTGCTACTACAGGTTCCCAAATGTTTTTTTCTCGTAGACCACTTCAAAATTTTACTGGTTTCGGTGGACCCCCTGCTGCTACATTTCTACCATATTTCCAAAACGCAGCAACAAATGTCGAGATTAGATCTAACGATGGAACTTTGCGTCGTGGCTGAGACCCCTGGAGGTCCACCTGGACCACTCAGGGAATCACTGATGTAGACTATGAGTATTCCAAGGACCAATGTGATAGGAGGACACCGTTGTCAATAAATATATTATTTACATCGACCAAGTCTTTAGATTAAATCAAGAACATTCTTATTTTGAATGATAATTCAGAATTTTTTGTTGCGCTCAAGTTTGCTGTTTAGGAGGAATTTGTTTTGTAGGGTCCAAGTGCAGTTATTTGTTTCCTACTAGAGATGAGCGAACACTAAAATGTCCGAGGTTCGAAATCCGATTCGAAGAGCCGCACACTGTTCGACTGTTCGAACGGATTTCGAACCCCATTTTAGTCTATGGGGGGAAATGCTCATTTCAGCGGTAGACACAATTCGATAAAATTATACTTACCAAGTCCACGAGTGACGGTTGGGCTGGATTCTCCTTGAAGTCTTCTCCCGTCGCAGCGTCCGGATGTCTAGGCAGAGTGAATTCCAGCCGGAAGATGCCGCGGGGACGCTGCACGGAGAAGACTTCTAAAGGTAAGAGAAGAACCAGCGTTGATTGGCAGAATGTATAGCATTCTGCCAATCAACGCTGGTTCTGCATCGAACCTTAAACTTCGAACAGCTAGTAGTGTTCGATTGAGTACGAGTATCTCCAATACCGTAGTATTTGATCGAACACCTACTCGATCGAACACTACTCGCTCATCTCTATTTCCTACCCCTTAATAAGCCTGTTCCATTATTGAAATCTACCCCAGTCACGGATGGACTATGGCAAAAATTTGGTACAACTTGCGCAAGTTTTTTGGAACGAGTTATAATAAATATGTCAGGTCGTGGCGTCCCCGTTGTGGCCTACCTTGGTCTCATTCACCGAGAGAGGGAAGAGATTAATCTTTGAGGTCCATAAGCCAAACTTATGCCCATCTATGTCCATTTTCTGGCAAAGAGCGATTAATAACGTCCCCCCCCCCCCCCCACGCCAGTGAATGCGCTTTTCCCAGAGTCCTCCCTTAGTCATTCTCCAGTCTTTTCTGGGAACCTCACAAGACACGGGATAATTCTATGCAGCATAGTAAATAAATAACGTCATGCCCAGAGCAGCCATTTCAGTTTTATAACTCTCATAATGGAGCCAATGTAAACATCCAGATGCAAGGAGAAGGGAATCCAGTCCTCACACCACTGAACATATAATTGTTGTGGGGCTGACACGTATTTATTATGAAGCAGGATTTATGTATACACTGCTTCATACATATGGATGTCTCGGTTGGTCTGGTGGATTTAGACTGTAATAAAACATGAACATGAAATTATCCGAATGTCATCCTTCAAGGAGTTGAGTCATTTATAGCAATAAGTGTCAATGGGATTAGGCTATCAAGACGTACATAATACTTGTAAATAGTATGGAGCATTGCAAGACTGGATTAGGAGGCGAATCATTACTGTACAGCATGTTTCTCCGACTGAGAAGTACCTGAGCGTGTGCTAATTGAATATCTATCACTATGGTTATAGTGTATATAAGTGTAGAGGTCAGGGTATATTCTACCTGTGACCATAACTGTGGCTGTACCACAAACAACCTGTGGACAGGTGTGGCGCTGTTTCTAGAGCAGACATTTTTTAAATCTTGGAAACCTCTTAAACTCAAACATTGTTAGGGTGCATTCACAAGGAGTAACGTGCCGCGTGATGTGGCACGTATACGCTGTGTGAAATTTTGAGCGCCGTATATGCTTCCATTGATTTCAATGGGAACCTGGATCGTATACGCCACGTTATTTTGCCACAAAATCACGGCCACAAAATAACGCGGCGTATACGAGACTAACTCCCATTGAAATCAATGGGAGCGTATACGGTGCTCAAAATATCACATGGCGTATACGTGCCAGGTCACGCGGCACGTTACTCCACGTGAATGCACCCTTATGACTGAGCTTGGGTTATCGTGATATGACTAGGTGGTATAGGTGGTTATGAGAGTAGACCGTGCCACTTATCTCCAGATTTATGTGCACGTTTTATATGAACTATTGCATTTTTTTAATTTATCTATGTTGTCGACTTTTATGTACCCTCTGTCCAATAACTTGTCCTGTTTCATAGAGTATTTTTGTGGAGCATTTCATTGATGGTAGTCTAGATGCCTTTATTATTATTGATATTGTTACTTCTATGGTCGGTTCTATGTCCGTGGACCAAAAGGAAAACTCACCGCTCACAAAATCTTATATAGAAAATATAACTTGTACACTCAATCAACCTCAGACAATTTAGGTATCTGTTTAGTTTGTCATCCCAACTGCTAGACTCCGATATGGGTGCTATCTGTGCACCCATTGCCCATAGGTTGTACTTGATGGACTAATGTCTTTATCCAACCTCATCAACTATGTAACTATATGTATGTAACTATTGTGCTCCAAAGTTGGGGCCCTCACTTCTATAATGCTATGTTCACAGCAGCGTTCAAGCCCCATTGGGATTTCCGTCCCCGAATCTTCTTGAAAAATGTGGAGAGAAAAGTACTTTCTCTGGCGGACTCCATTATAGTCACTTCCCCATGAGTAAGTTGGCCCATGGAGGTGCACTGTTTACTAAAGCCCCATTTTACCTATAACCAGACAATTTCTTCATAGACTAGGGCTACACCACTTTTGTTGCCGAGATTCCTGTCACACCATCAAAGATTGTGATTCTTTCACTAATATTAGTAATTGGAGTTGCGTTGGATTCCTCAGTGTGCTGCAACTTCTGGTTGCAAAAATGTTAAGCAATATTTGTCTAGTGATCGCAGTGCCTCTCCTTTCTTTACAATTAGTGGAGGAGTCACAGGGTGACCCAGCAACAGGGATGTAACTTGAGGGGGTGCAGAGGGTGCAGTCACACCGGGGCCCAGGAGCCTTAGGCGGGCCATAAGCACTGGCATCAGTATTGGGATTGCAGCTTCCATCTGGTCCATAAGCCAAGGAGACCCACAGATCCCCCCCTAACCACACTAAGGTGGATTAAACTCCATAGTACCCGTAACCATCAAGAATTCGCTGTAGGGATGAGGTAGGAGGCCCCGGACTGAAGATTGCATCGGGCCCACAAGACTTTAGTTGCGCCACTCCCCAGCAATCTTTAGTTATAAGACAAGAGTCAAGAAAAGAACCTCAATTTCCTATTTTATTGTGTTCAGGAGCTAGGACTGTGAATCCCATTGTGATATGTGTGCATGGTCTATATCAGATGATGTGGAGGAAGAATCTGTCGGAGAGTCTTTCGTGCTCTTGTGTTTTATTACCTACTAAAGATGACCTCTTGGTTAACGCCAATAAGACGCTACAGTTTCTTCTACCCAAACCCAATGTCATCTGTATCTCTCTATATTATGGGCTCTTCTTAGCCTGTAGTCAGAGAAACGTATTTGTTGACACGTCTAAGAAAAGGTTACGTAATGAGTTAGGACTATTACAAGCTTCAAAGCTATTACTAGTAAGTGTGAGCTGCTCCTTAAGGCCGGCGTCTGAGACTTGACATGTTTTACTGCTACTTCAACACTTCACTTTTCAAAACATTATAACAGGCTAAGGTTTCTAAAAAGGGATGTGGGAGGCAGTGTGGGTAATTCTAGCTAGTATTGTCAGCACTTACAAGATTCTTGAAATGTTTCGCGATGGCCAACAGTACTGTTAACATCTGGACATCTAATGAGACAAGTCCCATTTATTACAGTGAAAGCAGAACATTGTGCAGAGGATAATACAGCTGGCGTTCACTCCAGATTTATCATGTCTTTGCTCTGCCGCGCTCACTTGGGGTCTCTAGACGGTTTTTTCCTTCTGAACTTGTGACTGGCAATTTGGAAACATCACAATCACCGTCATAAATCCTTATGTTATATGGACTGAACAAAGGGAGAGCCGGGACAATGACAATAGCGTGTGCTAATAATACCATTGTGTGTATAGTGTGCGTGTGTGTATATATATATATATATATATATATATATATATATATATATATATATATATATGAGTATACATTTGGGGAACTTGTAAGCAGTCATTGTAAGGAACTTGCGGAGATCTGGCTAGTGAATCAATGCACCCTGGGAAAAAGAATGCAAATTTGTTCTACCGAAGGAAGAAATCAGACTCTCTATTATCCATAAGTCAATGTCGACCCATTAAAGGGATTCTCCAGGTTTTGCCTAATTTATAGCCTATCCTTAAAATAGGTTATAAATTAAAGATCCGTCAATGTCCAACACCCGAGACTTCTAGGAATCAGCTGTATGAAGTATCACTCCTAGAGTCACATCTGATGTGATGTCACATTCATCGGTCACGTGGCCTGATCACAGTTCAGTCCCAGTCGAGTGAATGGGCTGAGACGTGAAATCAATACAAATGTATAGCAATGTGCTAAAGAGGATGCAGCACTCACCCAAATGCAGAAGCCTTGGAAAATGATTTTTTCCGGGTGTCGGCACCCTGACCATCTTTAATTGGAGACCTTGGTCATCAATTACCAGACCTTGAAATTATTTTGTCTCATTATAAATCCAACTCATGTAACAGACTTTACAGTATTTGGACATTGACTCAGGAGCGACCTGTAGGTGGCACTAGAGAGAGAACTTCCTTCCATCTGGAGGAAAGCTAATTTGCATACCCTTTTCCCATAAAGCATTGCCTATAAGCTGGATCTCCTCAATGAAACAGCACCCTATAGTCTTATACAGTATATACTGGGGTATGTTAATAGTGGGAATGCTCTTTATATAGTACAAGATTTCAATTATTAACAGAACAACACTATATAAAATGTCTTATATTTCTATTAGTGTCCGATTTCCATTAGTTTATATGATGTACAAGTGTCCTCTCTGTCCGGCTTTCATTCTGCCACTTCACTCATGGAGAGCGATAGCCGACTCCGCTCCACCGTCCTCTTTGTCTGCAAAACCATAAATTATTCCAAGGCATTAAAAGGGAGAAGTGAAAGATGGGGCAATTATGTGAGAAAATAGATTCCGCTGGATATTTATTCCCCATTAACCGCGTGTTTGTGATGATTTCTCTGCATTGACTTGTCACAGAGGTCATGTAATAGGCACGAGATGTCTGATATCTAATTTATATATATGGAGAGGGTAAAAGGCGCGCCGGGTGACATTTAAGAAAAGACATTCTTAAGTATTTACAATAAATATTGTTTCAATAAAGACGTCCTAATATTCATATTCACTGCGGGAACTATAACCCAACCCTGGAAGTGATGATTTCCTGCATAGGAAAAAATATCCAGGGCTTTTCTTGTAGATAGATAGATAGATAGATAGATAGATAGATAGTTATGAGATAGATAGATAGATAGATAGATAGATATGAGATAGATAGATAGATAGATAGATAGATACTACAGATAGATAGATAGATAGATAGATAGATAGATAGATAGATAGATAGATAGATAGATAGATGTCACTTTACAAAAAAAAAAATAGAACATCCCCTTATTATAATAATTTTAATAAAATAAATATGTAGGTATTAAGATTAAGGATTATCTATGTCCTATCTATCTATCTATCTATCTATCTATCTATCTATCTATCTATCTATCTCCTATCTATCTATCTATCTATCTATCTATCTATCTATCTATCTATCAGCTAATATCTATCTATCTATTTATTTATCTATCTGTAGTATCTATCTCTATCTATCTATCTATCTATCTATCTATCTATCTCCTATCTATCTATGTACAGATAGATCGATAGATAGATGATAGACATGAATTGATAGATAGATAGATAGATAGATAGATAGATACTACTGATAGATAGATAGATAGATAGATAGATAGATAGATAGATAGATAGATAGATAGATAGATTGGGGTCACTTTACAAAAAAAAAAACAGCAACATCCCCTTATTATAATAATTTTAATAAAATAAATATGTAGGTATTAAGATTAAGGATTATCTATCTCCTATCTATCTATCTATCTATCTATCTATCTATCTATCTATCTATGTATCTATCTATCTCCTATCTATCTATCTATCTATCTATCTATCTATCTAACTATCTATCTATCATCTAATATCTATCTATCTATTTATTTATCATCTATCTATCTATCTATCTATCTATCTATCTATCTGTAGTATCTATCTCTATCTATCTATCTATCTATCTCCTATCTATCTATGTACAGATAGATCGATAGATAGATGATAGACATGAATTGATAGATGTTCTAAATTTACAGACACAAGAGATTCATGGTGAGCCTCCACTGATATGTAAATTGGTTTGTTATGTAGTCTCTGTATACTGAATATAGTGCAGGCCCAAGCTCAGCGGTATACTATGTAGGCCAACATGTGCCTATATAGTCACCAGCAGCCTCAAACGTGAGTAACACAACGCAGACATTGGAACTCGTATTAACTATTTTCAGATGTCGATACGTTCCCTAGACCATAAATATTAAAATGTTTACTTTTTGTTTAAGAGCAAACCAGTCCCCGCTTACATATGGAAGCGTTTAGCACGGCTGACATCTGTGAATGGATATCGTGCAATATATTTTTTCCATCTGTGAAAGAGGCAAAAAAAAAAGGCCTTCAGAGCTGACATTAAAGTCATCATTGAGATGCTGATATATTCCACATTGTTTGGTAATGTAAACATCTACGGTACCTTTGCCCTGGAAGCATAGCACACGCACTTATAGCGGCGCAGATAGCGACTACAACTCGCCACAGCTTGGATGAATTAGACATCTCCTACTACTTCTTACATCGCATGGACTCCTGCAGTAGGTCTGCATTACAAATGAGGAGCTTGATCTCAACAACACGTATGGGTAAAAGACACAGGACGAGGCCTAGACATTCTTACATTGGGTCCCAACACTCATGTCAACTGTGAGCGTGATCAAAGGCCGTTGTGTTGGCCCAAGAGACGAGTAATGATATCTGTTCTGCAAGTATGTGTAAACACAGCGCTACATGGTCTAAGGACATGGAAAAAACTAGGCAATGTCCTGAGCTCAAAAGATCCATTCAACATGTTACTGTCTTACCGGGGAAAGAATAATAAAGAAAAATCTCTTGTTTCCCAGTGAATTGGTTGTTCTGTCTCAAGTCCGCCACTTATTGTATAGACCTATTGTAACGTTCTTGTGCAGGGACATATAGCAGACACGCTCGAGCCAAAGTTTCTGACGGGCAAAGGCCCGGCTGCTTCATATAAAAACCCCAATATTTGGAATGGCACATGGTAAGTGGGGAAAATTGCCATTAGGAACTTTACTTTACACCCTTGGTGTAATTCTTACTGTATAGCCCAATTGTGAACACCCCAACCTCTTAAGGAGTCTATGGACGAGAGTTGCTAGTTTCAGGGAGAGGCGGACTGGGTCCATGTTTTCTTAGGGGCCTGGGGGCAACAACCCAAGGGGCAAGCTAAACCCTCCCAGTACGTGTAACTGTATATGGTGGTATTATATAGACATTAAATGCAGTATTATGTCGTTTTTGCAAGTATTAATCGAAAGTATTATTCCTTTTAGGGCTATATAATTATACTGTAAGCTGTACATAACATGAGGCTGTGTATAGCAGTACTATCTTGGCACTATATGGTGGTATTATGGGGCTGTATATGGTAATATTATCTTGGCATTATATGGCAATATTACATGGGCCGTGTAAAGCAATACTATCTTGGTACTATATGGCGGTATTATCTTGCCACTATATGGTGATATTATGTCTGTTGTATCTACCAATATTATCTTGGCACTATATGGCAGTATTATCTTGCCACCATATAGCGGTATTATGTCAGCTATATATACCAATATTATCTTGCCACTATATGGCAATATTACATGGGCTGTGTAAAGCATTTTTATCTCGGCACTATGTGGCAGTGTTATCTTTCCACCATATGGCAGTATTATTTCAGCTGTATATATTAATTTATCTCTCCTTATATTGTGGTATGGCAGCAATTTATGCCCTGTATGTGTACCTATTATCTTGTCATTATACAGTATAGTAGTATATCAGTATTTGCAGTATTATGAATTTACAGGTGAAATTGCATAAAAATCACCAATGTGGGCCATATTGTGTATTTATTCCTTAGTTGGTGGAGAGGTAATACATGTATCTATGGCTATAGGGCTGGTTTTGTCCAAGTCTGTGTTGTAAACCCATTGCAAAATGTTATTGTATTTAAGGTTCTGCCATTGTTAAAGGAAGACTCCTGGCAAAAGTGAAATCATTGGGGGAGTTTATTAAGATTGGCATTTCCTAAAATTTAGGCGCACTTGAAACTTGAAAATCCTGGTGCACCTTGTGAGCCCAAATTTACATCTACACCCCATGACTGGCATAGATTTCAGGTATAACTGGTGCTAGTTATCTGGTGTGAGTTATAGCACGTCTTCAAGACATCCTGTCCAAGCCCTCTTTTATCTCCACCTACTTTTCTAAAGCAGGTCGGAAAATTAAGAAAGTTTTTCGTTCAACTGGTAATATGTCAAAAATGAACCACTGTTGCACCAGAAAACCAGCGTAATTATTTTAGTAAATTGTGTTATTCCAAATGCATAAGTGGGCCATGCATGACACAGGTCACAGACCATCCAAGTAAGAAGTCATAAACTGGCCCCAGTGTACCCGGTCTCCTGGAATGTTCCTTTATAAAACAGCTTGGTTCCTTGTAAAGAATATCTGGGTGGTTCGCTTTGTGTATGCCTCTATTGTATGGAATTGTTGACTTTTCTGTTCAGTTCATGAGTCAGCCACAGAGGGCGGTAGAGCTGATCTGCCACCAGCCATGATTGATTGTCCTCTAGTGGTGGCCTTACGTTCTGGATATTGTCCATCTTAAGAGGATGAGGTTGTTTTTTCTCTTGCTCAGTTGACGTCTTGAATGTTTTCGCTGTTAAGGTGGTTGAAATAGCTTTTTCTTTCCCTTTCCTATAATCTGAAACAAAAGTCCTGGTCCGTTGCCTGCTCTGAACATATTTCTTGAATTTCCGTTCCTATCTTCCACTTCACCAGAGGGTTGTATGTGTGTATGGGGATTAGGACTGACCCATTATATCACCATGTATCTCCATCATGAACTGATTGCTCGGGATGTAAAACGAGGAGCAGATGGTATTATTTTGGCTTCATTTCAATGACCTTTGGGTTTATGTCTTGGTTGGTCAGAATCGAGTCTCCATTCTAAGCTAGGTCTTGACTGACAGCCAAGTTCCTTCGTGGAAGTAAAATGTAATCATTGCCATTCCTCTATTTCCTCAACTTTGAAAAAAAAAAAAATCTCTTGTATGAAACCGAAAACATATTCTAACGTGTTACTCTATTGTATCATAAAAGCAGCGTGCCGTCCACGGCGGTCCATCCAAAGCAGGGCTGGCCAAAAAATCGGAAATGTATCTGTAGAAGTCATGCCAGAGCTATATTTATTGTGCTGTGGCGGGTGGTAATGACCGGTCTAAGCCATCATCATGCCACCATTGTCCTGCCATCTTTTTTCCATTGCCTTCATTCTAAACAACAGCCTTTTACTGGATAATTTCTTAAGAGAAAACAGATTGGTTGGGTGCCGTCCAAATGACAGAATGATGTTTTGTTGTAAATACTTGAATTAGAGGATACACATTGTGCCTTATTCCTGTACAGCAATCCCTAAGCCGAAATCCACTCCCTCCCCTTTACTGGTCCCACATGTTTCGAATCTGGGTATCTGGACAGTCTTTTTCAATAGTTCAGAGTGAGTGTTAGCAGAATGGAATCCAGATGGACCTGCGCTCTCGCTGCTATCTGCAAACTAGCTCTGGCAAATGTCCTCCTATCTTTAATTCCTTGGCAAGAGAGAAATACTTGGGTTTGTTTAGATGGCGCGCATTAATTGTCACCCTTCACTCTGTTGCCGTCTACGCTAAAAGCAATCTATTCCCCGGCTGACAATGAAGCAGAGGTTGGCTGAGGTGACACCGGCGGGGTGATAAATCTCTCACTCACGCTTAATAATAAAGCGTCTCATTATTTTTTATCCATGGATATTTTTACCTTTTAGGGTGGCTTTATACACCGAGGGGTTAATGCCTATGGTTAAAGGCGTTTTGAGTTTTGCTGCATGTAGGCTTAAAATTGTGGTCGGAATCGAAATACGACGCGATGATCTTGAGAATGGACCAGATTGCTACATGTTAAAAATAGAGATGAGCGAACACTGTTCGGATCAGCCGTTCCGAACAGCACGCTCCCATAGAAATGAATGGAAGCACCTGGCACGTACACTTTGCCGGTGGCCGGTCACTTAACCCCCCGCGTGCCGGCTACGTCCATTCATTTCTATGGGAGCGTGCTGTTCGGAACGGCTGTTCCGAACAGTGTTCGCTGATCTATAGTTATAAATAGAGATGAACGAACACTGTTCGGATCAGCCAATCCGAACAGCACGCTCCCATAGAAATGAATGGAAGCACCTGTGACGCCGGCCGGCCGCCGGCAAAGTCAGCGTCACAGGTGCTTCCATTCATTTCTATGGGTGCGTGCTGCTCGGAACGGCTGATCCGAACAGTGTTCGCTCATCTCTAGTTATAAACCATCTATATCATCGGGATTGCAGAATTGAATAATTGATACATGTGAATACCGCTTTAGGATAAGGCACCAGGCCGCTGCAGGAAAACCACGGAGGCAATCATCCCGCACCTATAAGGAAATCACCGGCATTTCCGTAGGTATAATTGACATGCTGCAATTTTCAAAACCACAACGGTTTCGGAAATCGCAGTATATCTGCTGTGCAGTTTTTCCCGCACTGTGTGGATGGAATTTGCAAGGACTGTAAAACGCCACGTTTTTTTTCTTCCGCAGTGAAAATCCATGGCGTTTACGCCACATGGGGTCCCGGCCTTGTAATGGATTGGACGGGTTTGGATTGTGGAGATAATGGTAGCGGACATAAATTTGTATGTATTATAGCGTGTACAGAACCCCCTAGGAAGAGTCAGTTTGGCTATTTCACTAGTGTGAGACAGAGATGGCCTTAAAATCAGCATAACTGTAACTAAACGACATGGACGGAACACGGATGTCTTATACTTCATATACTTTGTCCACTCCATCATACGGTTCCAGAAGGCCACTGTATATTAGTGACCCCCACTCTGGTGGCCCCGGGCTATCCATGAATTACATGGCCAGCCATTTATTTGTCATGTAATACTACATTTGCCCTGCAGTGGCCGCTACAACAAAATTGCACAGCTGGTTGTAAGTTCCCCCAGCGATCCCTGCTGATCAATACCAGTATTTATTTTGGGAACAGTAAATACGTCACTACGGCCTCCCATACTAATGGGTTAATTGATTTCCTATGACAGTGGCTCCAGCACCATCACATTATATTATATTATTACGGTGGTATAGGTATTGTACTTTTCCTTTGTGGATGATGTGTTGTGTAGCTCTTTGTATGAGCAGAGTTGTCCAGTTGTCTGTCTGCAGATTGTACCTATTTCATGTAATATTAGCCTCTTCTGAGTTGCGTTTTGGCCCGGTGCCACGGTCTTCATCACAAGCTGCACACTTCTCCTTTGTGTAGTCGAGGGTTGGGGTTGTTTCTAGTTTAATAGCTCACTGGGAAAATCTAGTACACAGGTGTCAGCCATAATCTCAGCCCACTTCTGAGATCCTTCAGCTAATGATTCCAGATGATGATGCAAATGTTTATTCATTTGAACCAACTTGACCTACAAAGAATGAAGTCGAGAAGCGAAAAAAGGATCTGCGCAGCTTTCTGCCATATGACTGTCAGGCCAGCAGCCTGTATGAGGAGATGTGGCCTGATGGAAGGGATTTATAGGGCCCTCACCGGCTCAATGACTGGAGATTTACTGTCACTATTTCACCCTAAGGTTGGGGTTCACGTGTTAACGCTTGTGTGACTGATGTGAATATGTGGCTTGCATCTCTAAGATGCTGGTGTGACACTTTAAAGGGCCATAGTATATGCGGTCCAGGACTGTCTAGTATTTTTAGGGCCAAAGTCATTTTTACCTGTTATTCCCATAGACTTTATGGGGGGGAGGGGCATAAATGAAAATAGTTTCAGAAAATGCAGTTTTTGTTGCATTTTTTGTGCTTTTTTCCCCTGTATTTTTCAGTTCGCTACTTGAGGCCTTAGGGTAATCTCTGGGTGTTTTTCTGGGTTTCTGTAGGTGGCACTTTAAGAACATTCAACCTGTCCTATCAAATCTATGAGGATAGGTCATCAATATCAGTACAGTGGGGGTCCAACACCAAGCACTCCCGCCGATCAGCTGTTCTTAGCAGCCGATACACAGAGAATAGGGAAGGAAGCAGACAGCACCGTTCTCTATATAGTGGCCAGACCATGTACTGCAGATTGAAAAGAAGCTATGGTGCTGTGGCCGGGTCCAGCCACTACACACAGAACTGAGCTGTCTGCATCCTGCTATTAGTAGTTGCCATGATCTAAGCATGGGAATACATACTGTATAGAGTAAAACATGCTTATATTTTAGTGTTAAACACTTATATTCTCCATAAAATAACGAGTGCCTTTTATTACTAGATTCCTCTGTTGCTCCCCCTGGAAATGTATAAATACATTGACAACCATTGGGGGGGGGGGGGTGTCCCTGCACACTCTTATCCTGTCCAATCAGTGTTGACAATGTTAGACTTGATAGGGAAACACCCTCCTGACAAATGAAATCTAAACACGCAGCCGTCAATTTAGTCCTACATTTCCAGGAGGAACAACAGAGGAGCGATAAAACAAAAAAATTCTACTGATCCAGAACTATTATGTAACGGAGAATGCAAGCACTTAATAAAGCAGACATGTCAGGGAGCTGTCATAGCCTTGTCTTTTTTCCCCCCTAGCGCTGTCTATTTTATCTTTTGCGCTCTATTATTCCGTTTTACATGTGTTCCTGCCTCTCTGCCATCTTGCCGTCCTTCCATATTCAAAGTAGAAGTCTCCCGTCTTTAATAACATGTCTGGTTCTCGTGTTGTCACCAATCTAGACACATAGGAAGTGCAGGCTGTGAATTACGCCAGCCTGCAATATTTACAGTAATTGGAATACACCTGTAATCTTTTCTTTTTAAGCCGCAGTACACACCGGACTATTTGTGCATTTTCCCCCCTAATGAACAAGTATAAACAATCCGCTGCTGTGTAAACAAAGAAAAAGCTTTTTACTATGTGACATATGGTATTTATCTATTGTTGCCTGGAATAAAACAAGAGAAAATAGGGTCGGAGATAGGGCCAGGAGACTCGCAGCATTATACTGACTGTGAAAACAAAAGCAGGCAAGCGGGCAGGCAGCAGGTGCTGCTTACGGGGAAGTCTGGGAGGATGGCGAGCGCTGCCAACAGCTCACCTGTAGAACAGAGCATCAGGTTTTGGTTTGTCGGAGCTGTCATAGGGGATTCATTACCATCTCGCCTTTTCCTTTCTTTTCCATACTTGCATTATAGCTTTCCCTATTGTTTCTTACACTCATTCTGTTCAAGAAGCATCTGGGGCCAGAGGAAAGAAAGCAATCCTCTAAAGATTATGGATCGTGTTCTAATGAGGGCGTAGTAGTCAGACCTGCCTGTATATATACCAATGTATATCCCATTCCTTTAACGCTTAACACGTATTTTTTCCCCGTTCTGCAGATCGTACTGAGAAGCGCTCCACAATGCCAGACTCACCTGTGGATGTGAAGACACAATCCAGGCTGACGCCTCCGACAATGCCGCCTCCCCCGACCACACAGGGAGCCCCAAGAACAAGTTCATTTACTCCCACGACATGTAAGGAATTGTTTCTTGAGAAATATTTTAACCTCTCGCTGTTAATGAAATCCGTTATAGTCCATGCTCGATGAAATGGTGAGGATCTGTAGGGCGCTGTCCGTCACAAGGGCAGATTTTGATATGAAGGTGGGTCTCTTCTATTATGGCGCCATATAGAAGTCATAGCAGTCTACGGGGGGGAAATGTACAGGACCTTGGAAGTCTTTGATTTCAGAGGTTTGTTCTTTTAGGGGATAATACCCTGTAACCCTGTGCTCTATAGGGGTGGTAGATATTGTAGGAGACATAGCGATACATTATGCCTTACACAGAGGAAAATGGTGTGGAATTTCAGCGCTTAAAAAAAAAGCCTCCCATTGACTTCAATGGGTTCCTTTTTCTGCTAATCAATGGGAGGCTTTTTTTCAGCGCTGAAATTCCACACCAAATTCCTCGCCATTTTCCTCCATGTGAATGGACCCTAAGCTGGCCATACTCTTCAGATAGCTGTGAACTAAATCCCTACAAAACACCCTTGCACACTCAGTTCAGCCCCTGTTACATATTTGGACAACTACTGAAGAGGCCTTCAAAATGTGGTTCCTGTAATGTCTTCGTAACCACATGCAATTTTTTTTTTTTTTTGTACACCTGTACTCATAAAAGTTTTTATTTGTGTTGCACTTACATTGTACATTGCAGCAAGTCAACCACAGGCAATTCCCCCATGGCTAACCTCAAGGGGGAAATGTTTTTCTGGCATAGAGAGATGATATTGTGGTGCACGTTTGGCGCTAGATCCCTTCTTGTGCTGAACATGCATCTCAAATCCCAATTCGCTCCTCACCTGCCCACCCCCCACCCCCCGATATACTAAAGGCGTGAGTTAGAATGTACCTGGTGTAGATCTCCATTTTGGAGTTGTGATCTTGGACCGATTTATGAAGAGTCTGCCGTCTTCTCATAAAACTATCGGTCCCTGCACCAGTCGAGCAGGGACCGGTGTACGATACTCCATTCTTAGTATATTTGCCCCACAATGGGTGCTCTTAAGGCTGAGTTCTTTGGTCTGGAATTTGAGACTCCAGATTAGGCCCAAATGAATGGACCTAGTTGGGAGGGATTGTCTTCAGGCAGACGTCCGAGGCTTAACCGGCCGCGGCATCTGCCGGAAAAAATGAAATGACCGGCTCCCATTGATTTCCTGGGAAATCCTGGGAAAATCCTGGCAAAAAACTCCGGGCGAACTCAGCCTTAGTCTTAAGTAGAGATCACTCAAAGATGCCTTTGTGGGGTTTTTTTTATCATATCTGGGCAAAAACTTGCAATTTTGTTTTTTTTATACAATTTTTTTTATTTCCTCCGCTTGTAGTAAATAATTTATTGTACTATTTTTGTAACATATTCACAAAAATTTCATCAACCCTTGTCTTCATTACGTTTCCTTGTATAAAACATGCAAGATTTATCTTTAGCTAAGGAATATGGCGCACGTCAAGGATGTGACCGGTTATTATGATGGATAGGTTAGTGTGACGACACCTTGAAATTCTCGGCCAATTTTTTTACTAACATTTTTGAAATGACCCCATTGTATATTCATGTGAACAAGTGATTATGAAGATAATCTTGTTTCCCTTAGTCCTAACAGCGGCACAATGTGGGGTATTTCTGCCCCTGTGTGCTGGTAGGACAGGCGGATATTTAATTAGCCAATCAAATGCGTGGCTGGCCCTATAAGAGGGCACAAGAACCTCCCCTCTGCGTGTAAATACAAAAGTACCTCCATAACATTTATATACAGTATTATACATAAGATATGATTCCCAGGGTGGGAAATCTTGTGCCGCTGTTAGGACTAAGGGAAACAAGATTATCTTCATAATCACTTGTTCCCTGTCGTCCGTACCAGCGGCACAATGTGGGGATATAGCAAGCAGGTCCCCAAGATGGGTGGGACTAACCCATGACCGAACTTAAAACGGTCTGGGCAAAGGCAGTGGAATCTGCCACTTGGTCCTTCAGGCGGTAATGCCGAATGAAGGTGGATTCAGATGCCCACGAGGCAGCTGCGCATATTTGGTCCACAGACAAAGCACTTCTTTCTGCCCGTGAAGTGGACACTGCCCTGGTTGAATGGGCATGAAGGAAAGATGGAGCCGACAGCCCTTGGGCGGTATAGGCGACTCTAATAGTCTCGGTAACCCACCGGGATATTGTTGCTTTGGCGCCCTTGTTTTTCCCCGTGTAGCTGACCAACAGGTTTTCAGTCCGCCTAAAGGGGCGAGTGCGCTGCAAGTAGATCTGCAGGCATCTAACCACATCCAGCTTGTGCCATCTTTCTTCTTCAGCAGAAGAAGGGAAAGGAAAAAATACTGGAAGGAAAATCAGTTGGTTCCTGTTTACAGCAGATGGCACCTTGGGACGAAACCCAGGGAGGAACCTAAGCTGTACATGGTCAGAGAAAAAGGTGGTATATGGCTCCTCAGCGGTCAAAGCTTGTAGTTCACTAACGCGTTTGGCAGTTGTGACTGCCAATAGCAGCGCCATTTTGCCGGTTAGCGACTTGAGGGAGACCTCTTCCAGAGGTTCAAATGGCTGGCCACATAGGGCGTTCAGGACCGGAATAAGGTCCCATTGGTGGACAGGGGTGTTTACCACCGGTCTCAGCCTAGTTGCCCCTTTAATAAAGGTGCTCACTAAGGAATCCTGAGACAAACGCCTCCCCAGATAGGCGGACAGGGCCGCTACGTGTACCTTGAGTGTGGCCGCAGCAAGACCTCCGTCTAGTCCGTCTTGAAGGAAGTCCAGGATCGCCTCCGTAGGGGGATCGGTGGAGTCCACTTGATGCTGCAGACACCAGGCATTAAAGATGTTACCTATTCAACGGTAGTTCCTGTTAGTCGAATCTGCTCTGGCGCTGGATAGGGTCTTCAAGACGGCTTGTGACAGTCCTCTATTCCTCAATAGGGACTGGTCAACCTCCAGGCTGTCAGGTTGAGTCTCCTCAGATCCTGGCATTTCAGCTCTCCTTGGGTTACCAGGTCTGGGAGAGGGGGAAGCCTCCAATATATGCCCTGACTCATTTGTATGAGCTGAGCAAACCAAGCCCTTTTTGGCCAGAACGGGATTATGGCTATTCCCGAGGCTTGGTCCTGTCTTATTTTTATCAATACCTTTGGTATGATTGGAATTGGAGGGAATATGTAAAACAGCCTGAACCTCCATGGGATGGACAGGGCATCCACTGCCAAGGGATTGTCCTCCTGGTACAGGAAGCAGAAGGTCCCCACCTTGGCGTTGAGTCGGGTAGCCATAAGATCGACCTCCGGGAGATCCCATCTCTGGACGATCTGTTGAAATACGTCTGGATTGAGAGACCATTCTCCTGATACGGTAATACCCCGACTCAGCTGATCCGCTACTATGTTCAGGGAGCCCTTTATGTGAACAGCAGATAACTGGATCAGATTCTTCTCCGCCCAGGCCAATATGAGATTCGTCTCTCTCAGCAAGGTTGGTGACCTGGTGCCCCCTTGTTTGTTTATATAGACTACCACCGTCGTATTGTCTGACCGGATTTTGACAGACTTGCCTTTCAATTCTGGGGCAAAGTGTACTAGGGCCAGGTACACTGCTCTGAGTTCCTTGAGACTGGATGACCCCAGCTCCGGACATCTCCATCGTCCTTGTACAGTTTTGTCTTGACAATGGGCTCCCCATCCCCACTGGGATGCATCTGTTGTCAACAGGGTCCACACTGTCGGGACCGTGGACCTTCCGTCTTTCAGGTGTATCCACCATCTGAGGGAAAGACGGGTAGCAGGAGAAAGGCAGATCTTCTTGTGCAATCCCCGTGGAGACCTGTTCCAGGTTCTCAACACTTCCATCTGCAGGGGACGCAAATGCCATAAAGCCCAAGAGACCGCCCTGGCCGAGGATGACATCAGGCCCAGGACTCTCATGGCGGTCCGGATGGTTACCTGCCGAGTGCGCAATAGGAATCGTGCACTGGCTTGGATTCTTTCCTTCCTTGGACTGGAGAGGAAGATCTGCATCGCTTCTGAATCCACTATAAATCCGAGGAATTTTCTTCGGGTGGATGGAACGATTTTGGACTTCTCCCAATTGATAATCCTAACTCCTGTAGGAAGTTGATGGCAAGGTTGAGCTGCTGGAGGAGGGCAGCAGGAGACTGAGCTTTCAGTAGCCAGTCATCTAGATAAGGGACGATGAAAAGACCCTGAAGTCTGAGGGCCGCGGCGACCGGAGCGATCACCTTGGTGAATACCAGTGGGGCGGATGTGATGCTGAATGGCAGAGCTGTGAATTGATAGTGCTCCCTGTGGCCGGCCATAGAGACGGCAATCCTGAGGAACTTCCTGTGGGAACGAGCAACGGGACATGTAGATAGGCGTCCTTCAAGTCGAGGGTAACCATCACCTCTCCTGGCTGAAGAAACACAGCCACGGAATCCACGGTTTCCATTCGAAATGACCTCTTCCTGATAAACCGATTGAGGTACCTCAGATCTATTATCATCCTCCAGCCCCCGGTGACCTTGGGGACCAGAAAGATGGGGAAGTAGACTCCCAGACCGTGGTCTGAGGCTGGTACCTTCTCCAGGGCGCCCTTGGTAACATATTCGGCGACTGAGGCTTCTAGACTGGCCTGCTGAGAAGGTGGAAGAGTTCGGGTGGAAATGAACCGATCTGGAGGTGGAAGATGAAAGTCGATGTGATACCCGTGCTGTATGATCTTCAACACCCATGGGTCTTGGATATGGGTGAACCATGCTCTGGAAAAGGAGGAAAGACGTCCTCCCACAGGAAGGGGGGCCACAGGGAGCTGCCCCACGTCAAAACTCAGGCTTCCTCTTGGTATCCTCCTTGGAAGCGCCACGACCAGCTCCCCTAGGGCGATATCTAGAACGCCGTTGTTGGGAAGGGCGTCTATAATTAGAGGAAGAACCTCTGCCTCTAAAGGGAGCACGTCTGCCCCTGGATGCTTGAGGTAGAGACCTTCCCCTACCTTCAGCTAATCCCTCCATAATGGCGTCTAAGCTTTGGCCAAACACGCTTCCCGGCTCAAAGGGGAGAGCACAGAGAGCTGCTTTAGACGCAAAATCTGCCCGCCAAGGCTTTAGCCAAAGGGGTCTACGGGCCGCAGTAGACAACGCCATAGATTTGGCGGAGATTTTTAATTGATGGCGGGAGGATTCCGCCAAGTAATCTGCAGCCCTATGAACTCTTTTCATAGAGGCCAGAATCTCATCTCTGTCTACACCCGAGTCTATATCCCGCTCCAAGGCGGCTAAGCGGTTGCGCACAAAGTCACCAACCGTAGAGGAGGCTATGGCCACAGAGGCTTGCGCGGAGGAAGCTGAGTAGACCTTCAGAACGGAGTCCGCCCTACGATCCAGAGGGTCCTGAAGATTTGAACTATCTTCCAAGGGCACCAGGGTTCTGCGGGACAGCTTTGCTACGGCCAAATCCACCTTCGGGGGAGGCCCCCAGGAATCCCACTGGGTAGTGTCAACAGGAAACAAACTCTTGAAGATCCTGGAAAGCGAATGTCCTTTCTCTGGCTGTTTCCACTGCTGAGCCATAAGGTCGGTCAGCGTGGCGTCCGCATGGAAGGCAATATGTCCCCCAGAGGCAGACGTGGAGGCTTCCCCGTCAACATCTCGGCCCACTGTAGACCGGATGGACTTCAGCAGCCTGCCCGTTTGTTCATAATGGAACGCAGGTCTGCTGGAAATCGGAGGAATCATCCTCTGCCACCCGCAGGTGTTCCAAGGGGTGGAGAGACGAGGAACGGTGCTCAGAGCATGGTCTCTTGGTGAGCTGAGACAAGGTGGAATGGATCCCTTTGAGGGAATCATCCTGCAAAACAAAAAGGAGTGTACAAGCAAGGGAAAAACTATTTACCCAAGCGATGCCCAAACTCACCATCTCCTTGACCCAGGCCATCATATCTCTGGGAGAGGGCTCCACAGGTGGAGGACCTCTGCATCTGCGACAACAGGCCCACTCATAGCCTGAAAATAGGCAAGTTATAGGACCAGTAGTACCCCGCAGGGCACAACCTTTCAAGCCGCTACCTACCATCACGGAGCGGTGTGTCGCAATCGAAGCAGGAAAGATGTTTCCTCTTGGAAGAGGTTTTCCTCCTACCATCCCCAGGAGGGGTAGTAGAGGATGACATATCCTGCAGAGAGAGATAATAGACCATGCAACACTGTCACCATGACATCATACCAGCTTTAAAAAAGGGTAGATCTTACCAGGTCCTGTAGACCGGACAGCGAGGTGACGGATCCCAATAAAGTTTGCAAACTGGCAAAGAGTTCAAGATCAATGAACACCACAATCGCACGCCTTCAGCAGATACTGCAGGAAGGTCTCTGACACCAGGCCAGCCAGCCTCTTAATTCTGGCCGGCTGGAAGTGGGCGGAGCCACAATCAAAGCAGGTGAGGCAACCTGCCCAGACAACTACTCCTGTAATCAGGGGTCTGCAAAGATATACATTCCCCCCCACCAAGAGGCCCTTAACCCGGGCACTTACCCCCACATCTCCCCGTCTTTTCCGGCCTTTAATAAGGCCTGAATCTCCCCTGAGCGAGCGGCCGCTGGCACCAGGCCGTTGCCATGGTGCCATGATACTTCCGGCGAAACCGGAAGTGCGCGCTTACAGCGGCGGGGAACAGGATACACAACAGTGTGGTTCCACCCGCCGGCAGTCCGCGAGGCCACCAGAGGCGGCATGCGGAGTCCCCGGACTCTCACCAAAATGTCAGGTAAGTCACAAGGAGCAGGGGAAGCGGAGGAGGGGGGGGAGGGGGGATAGAGGGGGGTAGCCACACATGGCTAACAAGCACCTTCTCCCCGCAGGGCACAGAAGGTGACAAGAAGAAAACAACCGCTCAGGAGGTGAGTGATCCTGCTGAGCTTCTCTAAGAGGACACAAGTCCTCCCACCTGTCCTCTGTCCACACAGGACAGAAAAAAACACGCAGAGGGGAGGTTCTTGTGCCCTCTTATAGGGCCAGCCACGCATTTGATTGGCTAATTAAATATCCGCCTGTCCTACCAGCACACAGGGGCAGAAATACCCCACATTGTGCCGCTGGTACGGACGACAGGGAAAGGCAAATATTACATGAAGCTGTCATTCCCTACGGCTGGTATTTTTGATATCCTGGACTGTAAGCAGCGTATTAATGACATCATTAGCCGGATGATAGGCCGGGGGGTAAGTTCTCCACGTAAATGTGATTGTTATGTGCGGGATAAACTGTGCAAATGGTTTGCTCTTTAGAAATAGGTGCTTTAAACTGGCACCTGAATGGGACGTTGAAAAGTGTATTCCCTGCCGCTTTAATGTCACCGAAGTGGCCTATCAAACCTTTCCTTGTAAGATAAGGCATTTTACTATTCTTCAAGGAGAAAGAATACAATACAAAACCGTGTCGGCGTTGTCTAGGAATTGGGTTTATTATGGAGTTATTACGTAAAAATAGAATTTAGGCCAAATACACACATACTTAGGGGACGCACGCATTAAAAATAGACAGAATAGGCCACGTATATAATATATATATATATATATATATATATATATATATATATATATAATATCTTTAGTATACATGGAAATATATGTGTTCCGTACTAAGTCTTTTAGAGGCAGCTCTGCAGACCAAAACAAATTGTAACAATGGGAAATTTGTTTTCCAAAAAGAGGTAGAATACGTTAAAATTTTTTTAAAAAGCATTACTCACCTACCTATGACCACAGCGGCCATTGGATGCTTCCCGGGTCCCTCTTTAGGCTCTTCTTTCTGGTCCTTCTTCCCTTCTAGCCAATGACTGGCTAAGGAGGGGCACTGATATGGCCTGTGATTGACTATGAAGTATTTCCTACAGGAGAGGGACCAGGAGGAAGAGACCAGCAGGGAACTAAGAACAAGAGATGGGATCAGTAAAGTGAGTAATGCATGGTTGACTGTGCGGCTACTATGGGACCTTTGGAAAGCCCTGGCTGTTCCATCTCCCTTTCTCCTGGGTGTAGAGGACGACTACATGTTAGCAAATAACGTTGTGAAGAATTGACCCAAGGGTGATGAAAAGGGGAGCAGGCCCTTCTACCAGTTGTGGGATATAGGCAAAAGTCCATACTATAAAATGGAGTCTATTTTGATTTTTACTATGAATCCTCCTCTCCTGTATGCCATAGGTCAATGGCACCGATTTAGGTAAAGTTTTAAAGATACCATTTTTACATAGAGATAACAGTAACTCTTTTTATCTCCTCATCAGTAACCAATGGCACAAGTCATTCACCAACAGCACTGAATGGAGCTCCGTCCCCTCCTAATGGCTTTAGTAATGGACCTTCATCCTCTTCCTCATCGTCGTTGGCAAATCAACAGTTGCCTCCAGCATGTGGTGCACGGCAGCTCAGTAAACTGAAAAGATTCCTCACCACGTTACAGCAGTTTGGCAATGATATTTCACCGGAAATTGGGGAAAGAGTGCGCACCCTTGTACTTGGATTAGTGGTAAGACTATACAATATGAATGTGGTACAGTTTCAGCAATACTTGGGCTAGAAAAGAGACAACGATTGTTCGGCAAATAAAACGTGCTCTGAGAAGTTATTCCTCTATGTAGTAATGGCCTAATCTAATCCCACTAGGGGAGGGGTATATATAGCGGGAGGGGTATATATAGCGTGAGTATAATAATCCATTTGCATATGGTGCACTTGTGATGTGCCGGATAATAATGGACGTATGTGGCTGCCTAGTCTCATACCCATGGTGTGTTATTGGATCTTTGTGGAATATTTGCATCATGCGGTGACAGATTTATGTGATTTACTCCATAGCTCAAATAGTTAATTTATGCAGGATGAAAAGAGGAGCGTGCGATATGTGATAATATAATTATATTATAGTATCCCGAGCTTTGGTTTAATATTGCTTTCTCCTAAGAGAGCAGTGACGTGTAAGAGCGCTGGCCTTCACATCGGCAAAATTAAGAAGAAAAGTTGCTAAAATATACATCAAGCTGCAAATTAATGTTTATTCCCAAGGTACGGCGATGTATATATTACTAACAAAAGCAATGATTGGACCGAAACGCAACTCCTCATCAAAGTCTTCAGTAGAAAAGGACTCGACGCTGCTTTCTCAGATTTCAGTATTGATGTCACATTTTTGTGCATACTTTGTGGGGGTGTAAGGATTCATTACCATACAGATCATCATAATAGGGTTCCTTGGGAATACCCAGCACAACTAATGGAGCACAAGACACGTTTCCTAATATACACCGCTTTGATCTCATCCACTACAGGAGGGGGGGTGTTTGTTTTCATAGGTTTCGCCCGTATGGACAGAATACATATATAGATCTCTATAGACACCTCCTTGACTATGAAAACAAGCCACCCTCACACAGTTATGGCTTCCAAGATCATGGAGGGTCAGGAAGTGTGACCTATAGATAAGCCATTTGTAGTATTGAACATGGTTACTTAATACATTTTCAATGTTAAAGAGGTTTCCTTGGAGTAAAATATTGATGGTCCATCTTTAGTACAGGTCATCAGTTTTTGGTTGTTGAAGGTCCAAACCTCAGGTTCCATCATTGGTTCCATCGACCGTAAGTATAACTTAGTAGTAGTTCCAATATATGGTTCTTCCATTCTGCTAGTCTATTGGGGTCCTGGAGGTTGAGCCCCCACCAATGAAACATCAATGGCCCATTCTAAGGATGAGTCATCTGTATTTTCTTCCTGGAAAATTCCTTTGAATGTGTCTATTAAAATTATACACCAATTGTATTGGTTCAGCTATAACAGGGGTAGGGAACCTTCGGCTCTCCGGCTTTTGTATGACTACAACTCTCAGCAAATCAAATCAAACAAGCTTTATTGGCACGTCCAGTTAAATGTTTGGCATTGCCAAAGCTAGTAAAGTGTGTGGGGGTTGGAGTCGGGGGTGTGAGTGGTGGGTACGGGGGGTGGGGTGGTTGATTGGTTGATTTGGGCTATAACAGTCCGTGGAGTCTCATCTTCCTCTTAGTTGGTGACCGCTATATGGGGAGGTGGGGTGGGTGGTTTGGGGTATAACAGTCCGTGGAGTCTCATCTTCCTCTTGTTTGGTGACAGCTGGACACGTATTGGGCAGCGATCTCCACAGTGGCCACGGTGACCTCCAGCATGCATACTTGCTCTGCAGTTCTTGGAACTCCCATGGAAGTGAATGGAGCATGTTGGGAGTTGTAGTTTCACAGCAGCTGGAGAGCCGAAGGTTCCCTACCCCTGAGCTATAAGATGGCAGCCTCTTATGTATATCTCACTACTATTTCAGATATATAGATCCAACTTTTACACTTCCTTTTTGGAATAATTTTCAGCTAAAACCCTTTTCCTACCAGTGATCAATGTGCTAAGCTTTCTATTCTTTTCCATTTTCCATATCCAACAGAATTCTACACTGACAATTGAAGAATTTCATTCCAAACTGCAAGAAGCGACTAACTTTCCACTGCGACCCTTTGTCATCCCATTTTTAAAGGTATTGCACAGTTCATCGATCTGGAAATGATTTCAAACCTTATTGTTGCTAGGTCACAAATGTGTGTTTTACTGTTTTGCTTTTTAAGAGAGAAAATGGAAAATAAATCAGAGATGTAAGGACCGAGCTGTGATGGACACACTTATCTAGGTGACTCTTTGCCCTATAGCTCTCGCTTTGTGTTATTTCTAGTTATGGGGCGTGGAAGTACCATGAGTGTATAATTTAGGATGTTTTAGTTCTCTCCGTTTCTATCTTTGGTGCTGTGGCCGACTTATAAAATGAAGATAATATTCTATGTCCGCTAATACATGCTAATGTTAGATTTCCTAATTTCAACCATAAAATCCAATTGGCTTACGTTTTTCTTTGCAAATTTGTTGTATCTGAAGTATATTCCAATGTTCAATGAGACAATCTAAGAAATTGGTGTATCACATCCTAAAAGGAAAAACCTTAAACCTGAGCCAACTATGACAATACAGTTCTATGAAAAAGTTTGGGCACCCCTATTAATCTTAATCATTTTTAGTTCTAAATATTTTGGTGTTTGCAGCAGCCATTTCAGTTTGATATATCTAATAACTGATGGACACAGTAATATTTCAGGATTGAAATGAGGTTTATTGTACTAACAGAAAATGTGCAATATGCATTAAACCAAAATTTGACCGGTGCAAAAGTATGGGCACCTCAACAGAAAAGTGACATTAATATTTAGTAGATCCTCCTTTTGCAAAGATAACAGCCTCTAGTCGCTTCCTGTAGCTTTTAATCAGTTCCTGGATCCTGGATAAAGGTATTTTGGACAAACAATTCAAGTTCAGTTAAGTTAGATGGTCGCCGAGCATGGACAGCCCGCTTCAAATCATCCCACAGATGTTCAATGATATTCAGGTCTGGGGACTGGGATGGCCATTCCAGAACATTGTAATTGTTCCTCTGCATGAATGCCTGAGTTGATTTGGAGCAGTGTTTTGGATCATTGTCTTGCTGAAATATCCATCCCCGGCGTAACTTCAACTTCGTCACTGATTCTTGAACATTATTCTCAAGAATCTGCTGATACTGAGTGGAATCCATGTGACCCTCAACTTTAACAAGATTCCCGATGCCGGCATTGGCCACACAGCCCCAAAGCATGATGGAACCTCCACCAAATTTTACAGTGGGTAGCAAGTGTTTTTCTTGGAATGCTGTTTCTTTTTGGACGCCATGCATAACGCCTTTTTTTATAACCAAACAACTCAATCTTTGTTTCCAAAATGAAGTTAGCTTCTCCAAATGTGCTTTTTCATACCTCAGGCAACTCTATTTGTGGCGTACGTGCAGAAACGGCTTCTTTCTCATCACTCTCCCATACAACTTCTCCTTGTGCAAAGTGTGCTGTATTGTTGGTCGATGCACAGTGACACCATCTGCAGCAAGATGATGCTGCAGCTCTTTGGAGGTGGTCTGTGGATTGTCCTTGACTGTTCTCACCATTCTTCTTCTCTGCCTTTCTGATATTTTTCTTGGCCTGCCACTTCTGGGCTTAACAAGAACTGTCCCTGTGGTCTTCCATTTCCTTACTATGTTCCTCACAGTGGAAACTGACAGGTTAAATCTCTGAGACAACGTTTTGTATCCTTCCCCTGAACAACTATGTTGAACAATCTTTGTTTTCAGATCATTTGAGAGCGGGCTGTCCATGTTCGGCGACCATCAAACTTAACTGAACTTGAATTGTTTTGTAGAAAGAAATGGTCCAAAATACCTTCATCCAGGATCCAGGAACTGATTAAAAGCTACAGGAAGCAACTAGAGGCTGTTATCTTTGCAAAAGGAGGATGTACTAAATATTAATGTCACTTTTCTGTTGAGGTGCCCATATTTTTGCATCGGTCAAATTTTGGTTTAATGCATATTGCACATTTTCTGTTAGTACAATAAACCTCATTTCAATCCTGAAATATTACAAAATCCAAAGATGAACATTTTGTTGAGCACCATTTTTGTTTTTAATGCCCCCCAATGGTAAATTTGTAGGTGAAATCTATAGTAGTGAATATATAGTAGTCAGTAAATGTGTGGCCTTTGTATACTGTCATTGAGGAGAATAGATGGGGCTACTGTGTCTTTCAGGTGGTGCTTCCAAAAAGTAGGTAGAACTGACAATTCCTCTGAACTTAATTTTTTTATGCAGATTTTGTGTCAGGCTCATTTTTCCCTATCAGTATGTCTTTGCTGTATGGAAGGAAATCCATGCAAACATGGGGAGAACATACAAACTCCCGGCAGATGTTGTCCTTGGCAGGATTTGAACCCGGGACTCCAGAGCTGCAAGGCTGCAGTGCTAACCACTGAGCCACTGTGTTGCTCCTTGAATGTAATTTTTGGTATTGCTGGATGGTAAAGCTGGCAGAATACATGTTTGTTCGGTGATCGGTGGCATAGGACCACCAAATAGAGGCAAATGGATCCAGAGACTGACAGGTTGACTTAACTGGATTTTTCTACTTTGTGAATGTCCCATTTGTAACATATCTACTATCAATTCAGAAACCTTTACTCTTTATGGATTGTCAGGGGGCAACTGCCCCTGGATATGTTGTCGTAGCCCAAATTGATGACGTAATCACGAGCGCTCGGAGAACAGACAGATAGACACTCAAGTATCGTAATCAGAATGTTCCAATTTATTATTCAAAAAGGAAGGGTTTATAAAGTCAGAGTCATCGTATAACTATCACGTGTTACGATGTACAAATATGGCAATTCACATCCGCCGGTACGTAGCACAGAGAGGCGGCGAAAACTGGTCTTTAACTAGTTATACTATAATACGGACATAGCACAGAAAGATCAGCACATTTAGTCAAAAGATAAGTCTCAGGGTTACTGCATCCATCCTGCACCCATCCCCATCCTGGGGAAGCATCTTATTTGTTATTTCTGGCTATACACCCAGAGTTATTGGTTAGCTTCTATAGAAGAATAATGGCTGTATGCTAATTTAGGCATAACAAACTACATCATATAGAAATATGAATTATCATTGGTCAGAGTACAAAATGGGCATTTACAAATGATAAATACGTGCATAAGCAATACATGAGTTAACACATAGTTTTCGGTGCCATCCATTTTAGTGTGTAATTATGTTAGCACAGTCTGATAAAATGGATGCCACGACCTTCCAGGTTTCATGCTAGTGGATGCTACACAAAACAAGAAATTAGAACTGACTTCATATCTTGTGAACATTATGCATCTTGTTATGGAACATGATAAACTTAGGAACATTCCAACCTTTTCTTCTAAATAAGGACAAGAGAGCAGAACTGCAAATCTCAAGGTTTAAGCAAGCTACATGAGAGACAACTTATTATATAATGGAGAATATTCAAACAAAATGGAGATTTTCAGATCAAGATGGTGGAAAAACTAATCTCTCTCTTTACACAGTTATTTTTCCCCTCACAGGATCAATGGGCACAAGTACCCACTTTGCCTAAGAGTATACACAATAGCATGGTTCTTATAATTTACCCAAGCCCAAGATATACCAACACATCTCTGTAGAGCTATACGTTGCAGCGTTTCTGTATGGTGTACACTATATCTACTTATAGTAATGTGAAGTCACCATCTCCAGCAATTACCATATTATTTAGTAGTTGTATAGAAAGCATGTTTTCATCACTCTCATAAGTCATGACCTGTGAAGGGAAAACAATCTCTATAACATAGCTGTGCTGTTAGACACTATGCGTAGACTATCTGCCTACGAAATAGCATCAGTACATATGTATAGCACATTATGTTCTTAACTCACGCTAACAAACCTCGCACGGAACCTGACTCTGCCAAGTAATTGCAGAAAATGATAGAGATGTACGCTCAGAAATGTGGCAGTAAAGTGTCGATGAGTGCTTTAAGATGAACATGATGTGATCTTGTCACTAATGGTATGGTTCCCCCCTCCAGAAATATAGAACGGCGTGTTATAAAACCATCGCGTTTCTCGTGATGGACAATTTACTAATGGAAGTTCAAGAAACGCAACGAAATGTCTCATGATAAAACCAATAGACCTGTAAGTTTGCCCCCTGACTTCTAGTTTTCAATAGATAGAATTTTTTTTTAACGATATAATGGAGAAGCAGGGGCAACATGGTGGCTCAGTGGTTAGCACTGGAGTCCTGGGTTCGAATCCTGCCAAGGATAACATCTGCAAGGAGTTTGTATGTTCTCCCCGTGTTTGCATGGATTTCCTCCCATACTCCAAAGACATACTGATAGGAAAAAATATAGATTGTGAGCTCTATATGGCAAAGAATCTGACTACATCTAATGTAGTCAGAAATTTATAGTTGGACCTAGCACCAGAGGCGCTAAATTGGTTATTCCTCCTTTTATTTTACGCCATTGTACCAGGGCTTTGGAATCGGTAGGCCAAAACACTGACTCCTCTATTCTTCTACACCCCCGACTCCTTTGTGGTTGGCTGACAACCATGGTGGGACAGAAGAGGTAAAGTTACTCTAATTCACGAATAAAATCTAGTGATTAAATTACTATAAACGTAACAATATAACACACCAATAATCTAATTAATTATACAATAGCAATAATCATATAGCATAATTAAAAATAATCATTTTATTTCGAAGGCGGAATCGGTAACTTTTTTCCCAATTCCAACTCTACGACTCCAACCCCGGGGCCCTGCATTGAACACTTGTTATTTTTCTTTAAAAAGGGGTTGGCCGACCCTTTCTTAGACCTGAACTTAATATAAAGTGCTGGAAATTAAAAAATCCCTCAACGCTTGTGCCAGTCATCCAAGAGTGGTCGTTCCTCTCCTGTCCCATGTTCTCGACTGTGGTATAGGACTGGTTAAAGCGACCCTGAATGCTTATGATAGGGTTACTATTCTTAGTACTGTCAATTCGGTTCAGACGTTGGCACCCGCGCTGATTGTTGGCCACCATCCAACAGTAGTCCATTCAGCTAATTAACATAATCACCTTGTTAACATTGTGTGCCAAATGCAGATAAACCTAAGGCCTAATTCATTTCACTTGTCACTGGGTAAGCAGGACTGATTAGGTATGGACTGGTAGGTGGCAGTTAAAGTAGCGTCTAGAGCGCGGCCCATATCCCTCGAAGCGGCGCACTTAAACTAATAAGCAAAGCTGTTTATAGAAGTGCTGGGTATGCTCGCTACATAAAAGGATGCTTTCTCTACGAATTTCATCATGTTAACATCATTTCCTCTGTGAATAACGCTGATTTCTTTGCTTTGTAAAAAAAATAAAAATATGTTTCTCTTCAGGGTCAAATTGGCTGCCACAAAAATTAAAAAAAAAAAAAAAAAAAAAAAAAAAGCAAGCTTCCAATTCCAAGGACACTTCCACATTCTTCTATCAGAGCTGCGCGCCATATGGTCGCCATATCATTTACTTTGGATCACTGGAATCAAAGATGCAACTTTTTTTCTAATTTTAGTGCTTTTCCTCAAAGGAGACATTAATGACAAAAACCATATGGTTGTGGGAACACGGGGCCTTAATAAGTGCATTCAAACGCAGCTGTAACAATATGCATTAAAATCTTGTTTTCATTAAGCTAATGCAACCCGCAGACCCACGATTCCATTCTGCGTTTATGGAGAAACATTTACTGGAAGGATATTAGACACCATCCTAATTACCTAATCTGGCACCAGAACTAGAACAAACAAAATTGCTTTGTATTACCATTTTTTTTTTTCAAATTGAAAGAAGATGTTTATAGAATTGCTGAATAAAAAAAAAAGGAAAAAAAACAAAAAGCCATTTTAACCGTGTCATCGTTACTTTAGGATTTGTCCGAGGCAGCGTTTCTGCTTTTCATTAGCTGTAAATCTATGACGTTCCGATTTTTTTTTGTTGTTGGAGAGATCAGAAGGGAATGGGATTTTTTGGGGGCCGAGTTGTTTATTTTATGTGAATGTTGTTGTACGCCGTGTTAATGGGTTTTACATTTGAATGACACTTTATGTGCCAGCGATTCTTGCAGGGCTCCGTACTGGGCCATCTATCTTCCTGTAACTTGCTAGAAATGGCAATATGTGGGGTTGTTTTGCTTGGTTTTGCTTCACCTATATTAAAGATTATTTTTGCTGCATGGCGTGGTTAAGGTGAAATTACTAGTTGGCGCTACGCCAGACACCCAGTACCTGGAACGCGTGGGCATCTGGGCTATGTCTCTTTCTAAACTCACCGTAATAACTTAAAGGGGCATTCTGGTTACCAATATTAACACCTATTATTTATTTCTTTTGTGTATATAGCACCGGTATATTCCATAACACTTTACAGACATTGGGGGAACTTAATAGGACAAGCGCTTTGGTGCTAACAGCAGATGCTCCAGGAATATTGAGAGGTTCCGGCCTATTAATAACTCTTGTGCACCCTGGGAGGTCCACGGTGCCAGAATTGAACCCTGTGCCACCTTCATCCATGCCTTTCTCCATCCAGGTCAGAAGATGGACAAGGTGGCACATTTTTTGCCGCAAACTGGCGAAAGATGCATCAGAAAAATGGCGCAGTAACTTTAATACCCATTGTCATCACTTACCGTCCCATGTAGGGATCACAATCTAAATTCCTTTCAGTACGTTTTTAGAATGTGGTAAGAAACCGGAGTACTTGGAGGAAACCCAGTAACTATAATGACCACAGAACCACCACGCTGCCCACTACATAGGTGACATGTATTAGATTGTGGGGGCCAGCTTGTGGCTGGAGGGGAGAGGGGAAGTTATCTCTGTAGGTACTAGTGCTAGTGCACACGCCCAGTATACAGTCAGAAGAAACAGCCTAGCTCCCGCGAGAGCACTGTTCTTGGGGAAACTATTACAGCCGCATGTAGAAGAGTCCATAGTTTCTTCTGACTGTCTACTCAATGATTATAGTTGGATTCCTCCTTTAGTCAGTGTATAAGTTAAATCCAGTACTTTCACCAGCTCTCCATCAAAGTAGCAGTGGCCATCTAGCACGGTGGAATGTTATGTCCACTGATGATAGTTGGTGGCAGATGTTTATCATGGATAAAGGACATACAACAGATATTTGTCAAAGCTCCTACAACATTGTCTGATCCTAATATGTTCCATTAAGCAATAAGGAATTTCTATAAAAATTGTATCTATTATTTTATCATTGTGTGATACTATTGACCCAATGGGTAGATTCTATGAGCATTGATGTGGTAATGGCGTTGAATGGTCCCTGACACTGTCTACAAGGTGCAGGCACCATATTACTACACAGTCCGTGAAGCAATTTAATTGCCGCCTCTACATGGTTAAGAGGGATTATTATAATCATTGTAGGAGGAGTCTTCGCATTTTAGAACTTGTGTTCTTTTATATGTTGTTTAGATTGTATTATTATAAGATCTATCCAGTATTTGCTTCGGCATTCTGCATGTAAACAATCTGTAGACAATGTATTGAGGTTGGTCCTGGCCCAGAGCCAGCTGGCTTTGCCAAAAGTCATCTGCATACAACATGGCTAGTAATTTTTCCTAATTATCATTCAGGAATCCGGTCTGTGAGACTGCATAAAATAAATGTATTTTCATAGCGGTACAATGCGACTATCTCCGGCAGTAAATCCTTTAAGTTAACGCACCTGGTTGCTTAGATCTTGAATAAACATTTTATCAATTTGTGTGTTGAGGTGTTAACTACATTTCTTATTGCAGAACCTCAGTCTGTATATGTCTATTTCAGGGGCCCTGCCTAGGCATTTAGACCATCTTAGAGGACCCTCATAGAGTTGACCATCAATAGGCTTATGCCTCAAGCACATGTTTTTGTAATACCTGTCCCATGAGCGTTTTTAGAATACTGTGGGGGAGATTTACTAAGACAAATGTGCCAAAATTCTAGTTGATTTTGAACCAAAAACCTGTCTAACATGTTTGCCACATTTATTGAGGATTTTAGACACTTATCCACTTAGTACAGTCTTAATAAAGGCCCAGACTCAAGGTTCTATAGACTCCTAATAAATGAGAGAACACCATTGCCTCAGAGCGGAAGTCTACACCAGTCAGGAACTGGCATAGAATCAGAGTGGAAGTCTATACAAGTCAGGAACTGGCGTAGAATCAGAGTGGAAGTCTACACAGGTCAGGAACTGGTGTAGAATCAGAGTGGAAATCTATACAAGTCAGGAACTGGCGTAGAATCAGAGTGGAAGTCTACACAGGTCAGGAACTGGTGTAGAATCAGAGTGGAAGTCAACTCTGGTCACGAAGTGGTGTAGAATCAGAGTGGAAGTCGACACCAGTCCAAAACTGGTGTAGAATCAGAGTGGAAGTCTACAACGGTCAGGAAGTGGCGTAGAATCAGAGTGGAAGTCTACACAGGTCAGGAACTGGCGTAGAATCAGAGTGGAAATCTATAAAAGTCAGGAACTGGCGTAGAATCAGAGTGGAAGTCTATACAAGTCAGGAACTGGCGTAGAATCAGAGTGGAAGTCTACTCTGGACAGGAACTGGCGTAGAATCGGAGTGGAAGTCGACACCAGTCCAAAACTGGTGTAGAATCAGAGTGGAAGTCTACAACGGTCAGGAAGTGGCGTAGAATCAGAGTGGAAGTCTACAACGGTCAGGAAGTGGTGTAGAATCAGAGTGGAAGTCTACAACGGTCAGGAAGTGGCATGGAATTAGAGTGGAAGTCTACACCAGTCAGGAACTGGCATAGAATCAGATTGGAAGTCTACACCAGTCCGAAACTGGCGTAGAATTCTAGTACAATTTTAACATGAGTTCCGCCTAAATAGGAAGCGAGGCACAGAATGGGGACTGTGTTGTAACTTGGATGCAAGAAGAGGTCTTACGTCTCAGGTTGACGAGATTACCACATATCTATGCCAGTTTTCTACATTGATAAATTCCCCCCATTATGTTGTGGTGAATGAATGTTTTTGTCGTAGAATATGGTTCCATTTCCAACATACCCCCAGGTAAGTAGTATTTTGCGTGTGAAGGAAGAGATCCATGAGGGCAAAAAAAAAAAAGTTTATTAAATGCCAAATTTTCTTAAAATTTAATGAGTTAAAACTAAAATGAATGTATATTTACCAAAATTACTATGCACGATCCCAACAAGATGTAGCATCAAAGGATCTTACACCTTCAAGATGGCTCACAGATTATCTGCCATCCTGTTTTTTTTTTCCCTGGCAGCATTATATATGCAAAGTTTAGAACCCAAGGAAGTAAAATGATTATAGATTCTGTCAAACTGTTAAGGGGGCTTGGAAATAAAATAACACACTTTTCTGAATTCAGATTTTATAACAATCTGTTCCCTCAATTTTTGTTGTATATTTTATAGGCCAATCTGCCTCTGCTGCAGCGGGAACTTCTGCACTGTGCAAGACTGGCCAAGCAAAACCCAGCCCAGTATCTAGCTCAGCACGAGCAACTGCTACTGGATGCCAGCACAACCTCACCTGTTGACTCCTCCGAGTTGCTTCTCGATGTGAACGAAAACGGGAAGAGGAGAACCCCTGATAGGTAAATAAAACCAAGATCTGTTGACATATATGGGGGCATGGACATAGATGATGTTGGTACAATATACATAGGTCATACCAGAGACTCAATACGGAGAAACCACTTGCTGGACGGGTGCCGCAAAACTAAGAATTTCTTGGAAAAAGTAATCACTTCCTTGACCTAAACTGTCCATCAGTTATAAATAGGTTGGATTCTACAAATCATCTTCACCATCCCAATATATTCATTGCAGACTAAATATGTTATTTTATTTCTAATATCCTCATAAAAAGGTCTTATCTGGTTACTTTACTCACATGGCCCCACAAATGCTTCCAGAAGAGATTCCAGGAAATATGGGCTAAAAATAAAAATCCCATAAAACATGGTTAGAGGGGGGAAAATAGACATGTAAATTACAAGGTCTATTCACTTTCAAGTTTTTCCCTATTTCCAGTAGAACATAATATATAAGTGCAACGTATATGTGGTTGGAGCGGTGCCTACAAACATATGGTTCCAGACTTTTTATTTTTCATTCTTATTATCGAGGAATGCAACGAAATTGCATATCAAATCCACATTCTAAAAACAAAACAGGATGTGGATTGGAACTTTTTGCTCGTAGTGATCTTTCATTTGAAACATCTCTAAAATTTTTATATTTTTCTTTTGAAAGATTTCATGTTTTCAAGACTGGTCATAGTTTTTGCATGTGCCCGTAAAGGCAGACACTTAGATTTTTTTTTTCCCCAAGAATGTGGGGGGAATGACACGCCTAACTATACTAAATATTCATCAAGCAACAATGGTCTGCTTATGTGACAGATCGTGGTAGAATGAAAAGCTTTTTTCTGTCTGAGATAGATTCAGATAGAGTTTCATATAATAGACACGCAGGAGAATGTGAGTAACTTGGATTCTCCCATGAGGCAGCATCTGCGAAAAATGGATGAAAATCAGTTATAGTCCAAAGTTCGATTTTAAGAATCAAGTGTAGAAGTAACAACATTTTCAGGGACTAAAGATGACATTGGGATGACTTGTAAAAAAATAAATCTATGACTTCCAAAAATATAATAATTTAGAACCTAGTATAGCAAAAAATGAACAAGTTAGCGCTTCGAAAATAGAAAAAAATAAAGCGGAAGGAACAACGTTTCATTCCTCTCAAGACCTTCTTCAAGCACCTACAGAGTTATGGTGCGTTCACGCGATGTAACGTGCCGTGTGATATGGCACATATATGGCGTGTGAGAGTTTGCGCAAAATAACGCGGAGTATATGATCCTAACTCCCATTGAAATCAATGGGAGCATATATGGCGCACAAACTCTCACATGCCGTATACGTGCCACATCATGCGGCACGTTACATCGTGTGAACGCACCCTAAAGCTGGCCAAACACATTAGATAATTGGCTGCCAACCCACCAGTATCAGCAGGACTACCAACCACCCAATATGTATGGAAGGCTCTTGAATCTCCTACCATGGCCGATGGAGGCAATCAGATTGGAAAGTTGGAGTTCAACGTCCGATTCCTTTGTTCTCTGGGAAATAAGCCACTACTAGAGGTATCTGGCAACAGCTTCCTACTGAGAACACAACCATAAAGAATATTTTAGGATCTCATCCCTTTTAGCAGAGCTATGAAGGATCTGATCTCAAACGCATCCCAAAAAGATCTCATTGACTCGTAATGGGGTCTGTCATTGACTTGTAATGGGGTCTGTCAGGTTTCTGATGGGGTTCAGGTAATGTCAGAAACACTAGAACCCCGATAAAATACTGTAAGCCCCAATGTGAACAGAGTCTTCTTGTGGAATGAAGCGCTAATTAATAAACAGATTAAATAGGGATGAAAAACACGGTTGTATTAAAAAGATTCCTTCAGCCAGTGACTTTAAGAGAGTGCACTGAAATGGAGCCAGCTTCTAACCGTGCGTCTGTTGTTTTCCCTCCTTTGATGGGGTTATCTGTGCACACTCACTCTCTTCAAGCGTGAAATTAGACATGTCAAAAATTTTTGCCAGGAGCTATTTTTCATAAACTGATCACATGCAAATTTCTCCAACACCATGCTAATAAGAATTTACAGAATATTAAGTAGCACAAAAAAACGACAGAAAAAAAATGGAACCAGTGAACTTATGTGAGTATGATGCGGTATTACTCTCTAGTCTCTGAGACTGCAGGATATATATATATATATATATATATATATATATATATGTTTATTAATATTTGTGTTAGAATGTTCTGAATGTTAGTAATTTTGCTAATTTTTAAAATCTTAGAGATAGTCACCGAATGATTGATAGATATTATCCAGTATCATTTCCGAGTTGAGTTGATAGATTTTACCAAATTCTAGATATTCTACACACCTAAAATAATTCTTTATAAAACAAAATTATTTTGGTAATGTTATACATATGTAACCTTCAGGTAACTTTGAGAACCTTACCTGAATATAGATGGGTTGAAAAATGGAACTTAGAATGTTACAAAATAATCAAAGAAGTAATTCTCAACTTACCGATCCCCCATTGCTCCCATTATGACCCTTCCCGATCCTTTGCTTGTTTCTGTACACTGACCTCCAGCAATGATGTGTTGACATCACCGTGTGACCGCTATAGCCAAACACTGGTCAAAGTGGGGACCTCAATGATGTTGATACGTCATCACTGGAGGCAGAATCGGGAAGCATTGGAATGGAAACAGGCGGCAATCAGAAAAATTCTTATTACGTCTTTTATTATTATATTAGTATCTTTTTAATAAGTGGAGGGCCATGACTGATATGTTATCAGTAATCAAACCCAAGTATACTTGTTATGTGATCTTCTGGGATCCTTTATCTTCAAGTTCTGACCACTGAAATTAACAGAAGAGATCAGCTCAGGACTTGGTGTCGAAGTATGAGATGTCACTTGTATCCCTGGTGACGAAGATAACCCCTTAGTAGTATATCCTTATTAGATAGTCCTCAATTAAATATTGATAGCTCCAAAGATCTTAGTTGGTTTTTTTCCCCATATTTCATCATTAGAAATGAATGTATCCAATAGTATAGAATCTAGGAGAATTCGAGTGCTCGGGTTTTGTCCATTCTTCACCATGTCTACTTGCGTTCTACCAAAAACGAATGTTTTTTTTTGTTAAGTTTTTAGTATATAAATAGATAAGGAGAAGCGGAAAAAATAAATAAAATAAATAAAAATACCTCCCTTTCTTGTCAGGAACATAGCATTAACCTCATTGCACTTGCCAGCAGAACTGTTTCCATCTGGAAGGCTTAGTAGGTTGGAGGAAATAACGTCTACCATGTAACTAAGCGAAAACATATTAAGATCTACATCACTATTGTGTTGTTGCTTTTGATATATGTTTCCATTATGTGCATATTTTTATGCAGAAATGTAGATTTAGGTTTATTAAGTTTTCAGCAGTCTGACAGTGAAGCTTTATGTTTTACTGAATGTTTTCTTGGTGCATATGGTCTAACACGGATGAGCAGCCACGGTGAGATTTTGGAGTCTATTAAACTGGCTCATTAAAAAGATCAATCTGTTTCAATAATAACACTGGGAGCCATCAGTCACAGAAAGAGTGAAAAAAAAAATCCTGACACGTGAGTGGAAAACACAACTGAGTAATTTGTCCATGACATGTCATGGCTGCAAAGAACTCATAGTATTTATCTCACTATTAGACTCCATTCCCAGCAAGACTGATAATTTGTTCTACATCACAGGTTTTGTTTACTCCTTTTTTCGGCTTAGTGTAGAGCCAATGTAGGGGTTATTAAACTTGTAGAAAAGGTCTATATGGCAGGATACAGCTTCTCTTATAGTCACATAGCAGATGAGGTTGGATGAAGACATCAGTCCATCAAGTCCAACCTATAACGCTATAATCCCTACAGTGTTGATCCAGAAGAAGGCAAAAAAAACCATGAGGCTCATGCCAATTGCCCCATTTCAGGGGAAAAATTCCTTCCCAACTCCAATCTGACAGTCAGTATAAAAACCCTGGATCAACGTGTCCTTAAAATTTAGAGTCCATAACCCGTCATGTTCTTCTTTTCAAGAAAGGTATCCAGTCCCTCTTTGGACTTGCTCAATGATCATTTTTCTCCAAAGCCTGAGATGTTGTTGGTTGTGGTTGACTATGTATCTAGACCAGAGCACCCGAAATGACCAACCCATGACCTCCATGATGTCAAGCCTACGTAAGATCAATAAAATACACCTAGATTACATTTGTAGTACATTACACATATTTTCTTTTCAGAACCAAAGAAAATGGCTTTGACAGAGAGCCTTTGCACTCAGAGCATCCAAGCAAGCGGCCATGCACTATAAGCCCCGGCCAGCGGTACAGTCCAAATAATGGCTTATCCTATCAACCCAATGGTCTGCCTCACCCTACCCCACCACCACCTCAACATTATCGTTTGGATGACATGGCTATTGCCCACCACTACAGGGACTCGTACAGACACCCTAACCACAGGGACCTCAGGGACAGAAACAGACCTATGGGTAAGAGAATTGGAGATCTTTTTGTATTTCTTCCCTTTTTTTTAGCATAGCTTTGTGGAGAATATTAACTTGATTATATTGCAGTCATTATGGTCATTGTTATAACACAATGCATGGTAATATTAAAAATGCAAAATCTAAGTCAATAAATCACATTTGCTATTGATTTAAGTGTAGGAGAAAATCACTCGAAATAACAGCCGGTCGCTTTCTGCGGTGAAAGTGGTAATTAAACACTTGGAACTCCCACCGAAGAACTGACAGCCAAACTAGAGACGCTTATCTCCTACACTTGAAATCAGATTTATTGATGCCGGTGGGGATGTGACTACAGAGACCATGGTGGGCACCAATTGCTTGACAGCTAGGAATTCAATCCATTTTGACATTGTGTGTTGCTTTTGTCTCTCTCGAGCAGTATGTTATTTTATTATCCTTATGACTTTTACAGAATTTATTAGTGATTTGTGATTCTTTTATGTGTTTTTTTTTCCACTAGAACAATTTTATTAACTCCACCAATTAGAAAAAAAAAAACCTTTAAGGCTATTGCTGAAAGACTTAATCCATTTTTCAGAAGGGTGTTAATTGGTGTTACATGAGACTTTACATCTGCTTTGTCTAGGGTTGCATGGAGCACGTCAAGAAGAAATGATAGACCACAGACTAACAGACAGAGAGTGGGCGGAAGAATGGAAGCACCTTGATCATGTAAGAACCTCGTAATGTTTCCAAAAGAGACAGGGGATCCCGCTGTAATTCATAGGAGAAGTAAAATAACATTATAGGTTTGAGTACGGAGTTGTGTTAAGGAATATCTGAGCACTAGATGGGCTTTAAAGGGGCTCTATCAGCAAAACCTAAAAAAGAATGATCTACTTACGCATCGTGCACGCTGGGTGGGCATTCAGGGTTTGTCTTCTTCTTCTTCCACGCCTCCTCTTCCTCCGATGTCCTCGGGTCCCATCCTCCTCCGGCGCTTGCTAACTGACATTGATAAAAAAAAATGGCCTGGGCGCAGTAGCATGCGGCTTCTACTACGGCTACTGCGCATGCGCCCAGGCCATTTTTTTTTATCAATGTCAGTTCGCGAGCGCCGGAGGACGAGACTCGAGGACATCGGAGGAAGAGGAGGCGTGGATGAAGAAGACAGCGCACCCTGAATGCCCGCCCAGCTTGCACGATGCGTAAGTAGATCACATTCTTTTTTAGGGTATGATTTTAAAACGGGGGGGGGGTAGTTTAATATAACATTTACGGTGCCTGAATAGCCTTTTTAAAGGCTATTCACGCATATGTGGGGCTCTATCAGCATGATTTTACTGATAGAGCCCCTTTAACCAAGGGTCGCCATATGAAGTATCCTGGTCCCATACAGTCAGATGATCAAGACCTCCGAGGCTCTCACCTCTACTTCTCCTTCTCCTTATGGTAATTTATTATACATGTGGTGAGCAAATGGAAGAAAGAACATATGGAATAACACGTTCTCTAGGAACATAAAGACTAAAGGTTTTAAGTGAAGAAAAGGGAGTGTTATACCTTTAGGCTGAGGCCCCACGGTGCGGAAACGCAGCTTTTTTTGTTGCGGTTTTTTGAGCCAAAGGCAGGAATGGCTACAAAAGGAAGGGGAAATATACATGAAGTTCTTATACATCTACCTTCTGCTCAATCCACTCCTGGCTTTGGCTCAAAAAAACCACAGCAAAATCTGCAACCAAAAAATCTGTGTTTCCGCAACGTGAGGCCTCAACCTAAGGGGGTTTTCCAAGACATATATAGATGACCTGTTGTTAGGATAGGACATCAATATATGATTGGTGGGGGTGTGAAAACTAGGATCCCTATCAACCAGAGACTGCAGAGTTCTGGTGAGCACTGTTGCCTCTTCACTGAATACCAAGCACAGTGCCATACATATAGCAGCTATGCTTGGCATTACAGCTGTCCTTCATTGACTTGAATGGGACTGAGCTTCTGTTCGACCATGTGACTGATGAATATGATGTTATTGGTACAGAGAAAAGGCTGCAATGCTCTTGAGTGCTGTGGCCTATTCAGACAGCTGAATGACAGAATCCCGAGGATAAGTCTTCAAGTCACAGAAAACCTGTTTAAGGGGGAACAGAAGACTAATTTGGTCCTGTAAACCCTTTTATATGTTATTGCCTATTAAATCGTATCTGTTCATTTAGTATAAGTGTTACTGCATGGGTTCCATATGGCAACACTAGGCCCATGACTGTAGCACCGCCCACTTATGGCCAATAAGATGTGTCCTCTATTGGCCAACGGTGCAGATATTGATCGCAAACAACTGGGCCACCCCTAACTTACATAGTCAACTTATAGCCCCTCGGAGTATAGACCACATCTATAGAGGATACTTTCCGTCCTCATAATAGATGTATTACAGTGTGGGAATTTTTAATTTTTGATGAAAGGTAATTTATTTATTTTTTGAGAACGGATTTCATGTATAAACTTGGCGAAAAAAAACAGAATATGTATTATAGAAAAATAAATCCCAATGGGGCTTTGATATGAATTTGCTGCCACATGTATAATAGAATTATTGCCCGGTTTTCTCTATAGAACGTTATCTTGTTTGGACAATTTTTCAGCACTTACCAACGTAGCTGCCTGAATTGATTTTTTTCCCTCCGCTATGCTTCACTTGCCTAACTCATTTACAATATATCATCTTTATATCTCGTACATTGTCTTCACGTACTGTTGTCGAGAGCTAAATAATGGCATGCATTTCCATTGCAGTTTGGATCAGTCCTATGCAAATTTCAAGTATGCAAGATTACCGTCATAATATATTTAAAGCGAATAACTCTACCATCATCACAGATGGCAGATGAAAGTACTTTCCAAGTGTTTGGAAGCTGGGCTTAATGAATGTTGCATGCTCGTAGACAGATCTTGTGTCTTTTTGAGCCGCGTTTCTTTTATGTTGTCGCAAAAGAGAAAAATAAAATGCAAACCGTGAGATACAGTTATGGTATTGGCGCATACAAATGATATATGTATCCTATCTACCTTTATATTTGTTGGATATGTTGCTTTTACGACATTGACAAGTAAGCTTTTCTTCTGATCTTGTCCTAACAGCTGTTAAACTGCATAATGGATATGGTGGAAAAAACAAGACGATCCCTCACTGTGCTACGGCGGTGTCAGGAAGCCGACCGGGAAGAGCTAAATTACTGGATCAGGCGGTACAGTGATGCGGAGGATTTAAAAAAAGGTAGCAGTAGCAGCAGCACCAGCCATTCCAGACAACAGAGCCCTGTGAATCCAGATCCTGTCCCCTTAGGTATATTAGCATAAGCAACGATGGGTCCAAAGGTTCTTCAATGACCATTCTATCCTTAATAGAGATGAGCGAGTACTGTTCGGATCAGCCAATCCGAATAGCACGCTCCATAGAAATGAATGGATGCACCTGGCACTTTCGCTTTGACGGCGGCCAGCCGCTTAACCCCCTGCGTGCCGGCTACATCCATTCATTTCTATGCGAGCGTGCTGTTCGGATCGGCTGATCCGAACAGTACTCGCTCATCTCTATCCTTAACTATGTGTGTGACTTTCATTTCATGATGGGTTTTATACATTTATTATGTGATGCTATGTTTATTTCTCCTTCGTGTAGCACTAGGGTAGGCAACCATTGGCACTCCAGCAACTCCCAGCATGCATACTTATTTTACTGTTCTTGGAACTCCCATGGAAGTGAATGTATCGTGTTTCGAGTTGTAGTTTCACATCAGCTGGAGAGCCGAAGGTTGCTGACCCCCGGTGTAGCAAAATCTAAGAATTTATCGATGACATGAATGTGGCCCATCTAATTGGGGTAGACAAGGGCATGATAATGGCCCCTGCCATGCCCTGGCACAAGTCTGTGTCCAAGAAAAATGACATTGAAAATATGTGGGCCTAATAGAGTTGTCACCTCGTATGCCAAAAGTTGGACCCAAAGATTCGACATGTAGAAGTAACAGTGAATCTCCATCCTCATCGTCATTTCTAAAGCACCAATATTTTACCAAAATCTGTACGTGCATAGGATTATATTTTAAAAATTTCAATGGTACCATGTATGAAGTAGAAGTGTGTATCTTAGGCCTGGTTCATATCTGTGTTCGGTATTCCATTCGGGGATTCCACTTGGGAATCCTCTGAATGGAATACCAAACGCATTAAAAAGTGGTGATCAATGAAAGCACACAGACCACAAAGACTATAATCGGGTCCGAGTGTTTTCCGTGCAGTGTCCACACTAATCATGCGGAGAGAAAAGTGCTGCTTGAAGTACTTTTCTCTCCACATGACTCAGGCGGACACCGTGCGGAAAGCACACAAACCCATTACAATCTATGGGGTCCGTGTGCTTTCGTTTCTCACCGCTTTTTAATGCATTCGGTACTCCATTTGGGGTTACCCAAGTGGACTCCTCAAACCGAATACCGAACGCAGATGTGAACCAGGTCTAACTCATAGAAACTTATAAACATAGTTTATAAAACATGAAATGTGAAGTTATCCATCATGAAGGTATTAAACACATCCCTTGTAGATCTTCCTAGTAGTCAATGCTCAACCTTTACAGGAAATTTTTGTGAATTTCTGTAACTCTCTGTTAACTCCTGGAGTGATTCGTCGTGGTTGCTCGGAAGTCCCAAGCCCTTATCTGCTAGTAACAGGGTACAATTGGTAGTGGATTATAGTATGGTATTCTTGGTTGGACACCCAAGGCTCTCGAAGAACCCATAGACATCCAAATCTCTCACCTTTAACAAGTGTAGGCGTTGGCAGTAAAATTTTGCATGTACCTGTAAATAAACACACAGCTACAACTAGTCTTCCTATGAACAAGGGATCATAGTGTTGGCAGTGCCTGCCTACTCCCGGTGAGGGAGCCTACCGACTGTACCCCATGACCCTTGGGTTTGGCAGCATCCTAAGTGCATGATACAAATGCAATATTGAACCCCAACCTAATACTGTAAATTTGCTAATT
Source organism: Leptodactylus fuscus (assembly GCF_031893055.1). NCBI lineage: Eukaryota > Metazoa > Chordata > Amphibia > Anura > Leptodactylidae > Leptodactylus > Leptodactylus fuscus. Next base: position 38,176,621 of record NC_134268.1, read on the forward strand.
CAGCTGATAATAAGCCCCTTTAAAGCCTAGTAGGGGCTCCAATCTTCATTTAGCCCAGGACCCATTTGAGCAATTTACAGCAATCTATAGCCTGCAAATATCATGTATTCAACTGTACAATAATCTGCGTTGATCGTTTTAACTCCATATCAATATTTCTGAACCATAACTGGTATTTACTTAACACTTTGGCACTATATTTGGCATAGACTTCGGAAAATTCTCCTGACATATACATCTAACATGACCGCAGACTTTGATCAGACAGACATCAGCCAAGACAGAGTGTGTTTGGTGTATATTTTGCCAGGATATGTCAGTAAACCACTTCCTCTACTGTACTGATAAACATACTTGGCTACACCTACATCTGTATGCATAAAAATATACCGCACAGCATGCAATTTTTTTTCCGTCCAATGGCAGCCGTATACAACTGTATAAGCATCTGGATGATACATGGCACACAGATGTGAGATCTTTTGTAAATGTAATATATTTTTTTGTGTGTGTGTGTGTTAGACTTGGATTACATTTGCTAAAATCTGCCAAAAATCCCAACTCATTATCTGATTTTTGATGTTTTTTTTAACCATTACATGTTTTATTGCCTTTATGTTGGCTCTTAGCTCCTTATTGGGCCGCAACACTCCCATTTATTAATCTAATATAAACATGACGTGGAGATGGGAACGCAGGCAAGCCATCCATCCGCTTTATTTCCCAACCTATACTATGTTTGAGTCATGATATTTGGAGAACAGATGGCCGCCATTTCCTCCCCTCGATAAAGGATTGAAATAATACATATGCGGATTATTCCATCGCCGCTGTATTTGGATTCCCTAAACTTCGCGTACAGAATTCTTAAAATAAAGCTGCCCACATTTTTATGATTTTCCTCAAACTTTTAGGTGAAATAAGGTTTAACACGTGTTATTCCACAAAATATAAAATAATCGATAGCGCAGGCAGTTTTGTTTTTCTCGGAATTTTGCAGCGAGCAATCGGTGCCAAAATAAATACTTGAACTTTTATTGTCTATACCATTTCCTCAGCCGCCTTCTTTCCATAGCTTCGCCCATGTGTTGCTTTCTGTTAGATTCCATTATTTTCTGGAGACTGTGTTACTTTTTTTTATTACGGTATGATTTATGATTTAAAGGGCCGGTAAGCCATAAACAGAATGTCTGACATTAAGAAGCTATTAGTCACATTCACAAATTAAAAATTCCCATACTGTCACAGGCCTTGAGACATTTCACGTTTTACTAACATCTGCTGTGTAACTGAATACAAAGTAAAGTTGTATTTTATTAGCCATTCTAATCCATTGGTTTCAATGGGAATGTAAGAAATATCCTCCCCAGACATCTCAGTTTGATACGTTCTTGTCACTCCTTTCTTTGTTTTTTTCTGTGTTTTGAAGAATCCTGTCCATTGTGTGGAGTTTGATCCATCATGTAACATCTCAGGCTGAAGCCTTACGTGGCGTTAACGCCGCCGTAAAAAAACACTTTGTTTTATGGTACCTGCAAAGTGGATGGAATTCTAGCAAATCCCATCCACACGTTGCAGAAAGATACCCGCAGCGGAAATGCTACGATTTCCAAAACTGTTGCATTTACAGAACGCACAGCATGTCAATTATACCTACGGAAATGTTGACGGATTCCCTATAGGTATAATGGAAGCAGAAAGTCTGCAGAAGAAAACTCTGTGGACTTTCTGTGAAACGCGGCGCAGGTAAAACCAGGGAGCAGAGGATTATTTTATTATTGTATTATATGCCAGTCTTAGGGCTCGTTCATCTGCGCCCGGTCTCCGTTCTGCAGGTTTCCGTTTCCTGCACAAAACAGAGCAGGATACGGAAACCTGCAGGACTCTTTCTCACCCTTTCATTTGAATGGGTGAGAAAGCTGTCCGGCCGTGAGCGCCGGTGAGCGTTTTATGCTCTCCACTGCGAAACCGTTTTTTTTAAATTCGGACACAGAGTCGGACATGCAGTACTCTGTGTCTGGTTTTAAAAAAATGGTTTTGCGGCGGAGAGCATAAAACGTTCACTGCCGCTCACGGCCGGACCCGGTCTGTGGTTTGGTTTCCGTCTTCTGGCATGCAGAAGATGGAAACCACAGAACGGAGACCCGAACACAGTTGTGAACCTAGCGTTAGCAGTCTTAGATTTTATTCGTAAATTCGTAAAAGATGCATGCATCTTTTTACTAATAGCTCCACCCACCCCTGACCAACACACTTTGAGAAGTGTAGTGAGGGTGGCATAAGAAAGCCACTCTTTTAGTCACAGCTGAGGTTATAAAGTCTTTCCAACTTTTTTAATCCAAATTCTTGGTGAATCTACACCATTGTGTTCTTTCCTTGACCTTGTGGTAATGTTTTGTGACCGTTTTTACTTCTGAAAGACAGGAATAATCCAGATACATCTCTTATCCTATGTTAAAATTACATAATCTAGTCGTCCTTTTCCCCAACACTTACAATTGGTAAGAAGGTGGGACATCCCCATATCCATTAGATGGTTCAGCCAATCCCTTTCAATTCAATTCTTAGGAAACGTTTCTGCCCTACGGGTAATTGGTGACCCTTTTATTCTCCTAAGCCTACTATTTAATTTACCTAACAGCAAAACATTGGTGATCCCTTTATCCTCCTAACCCTACTATTTAATTTAGTAGCAATACATTGTCTAGCGTTGGCATTCTGCCATTGAAGAGTTTACTTTGGGTTGAGTGTACTTTGGTCTAGAAAGCAATATCCCAACTGAGACCTATATTAATAGAGAGATAAAGTATAATATCATGGTGACAAGAAGTAGACCCATAAACTTACAAATCGCTCTATTTTCCTTGTAACTATCTTTGGACGGTTGCAGCAGTCCCATGCCACCCCCTTATCTCTTTGTTAATGAGAAAATATGACTTTCTTGGTGGAGCTAAACGTTAACTCCAGTATTTTGGCTAGCAGACTCCCGGGTAGAATAACACAGCAAATAATCAGATATAATTTGAGTCTGATGAAAATCACAACAAAGTATTTTTAGTGCCTAATTTGTAATACCACATAGTTTTGTCATATATTTTTCACAGCTGTTCAACAGCTTGGCTAATCTGTTCTTGGAAGAGTTTTCTCTCCGCTCTGAAATATTTCTATGGTTACAACATTTCGTTTTCATTCTCATGGAAGAGCAGTTTATGTGGTAAAACCCTTTATCGGTGAAGGCATCTTCACTTCAGACTACCTATGGTGCCAAACCATCCCGACTACTACATGGCATCATTCGTTTGTACTAGTAGGGTGACACCAAAGCAGACAGATTTTTGTGCCACAAAGTCATCTTGATATGGTGCGATCCAGTTTATTATGAGACACAAAGTGAAAATTCCTTCTGTATTTAATACCTCTTGAATATTTTGTATCTTTTTGTCAAGATATATTTTGGCACACAATAACTTGCTTTTGGTATAAAAAATCCTAATCGGTGAAATTATAATCTATTATATTTCTATTAAATGTATTATTATTATTATTATTATTATTATTATTATTATTATTATTATTATCTTTATTACTCATTTTAAGGTTAATATTTTTTACCATGTAGAACTTTAAATGGGGTGCCTAATATTAAAATATTTCAACAAACATTCCATTGAATATTTATTTCAAACATATTCGGTAGGAGCACCCAAAAGGCTCTTGCTTCAAAATGGACACTGTAGCTAGAGATTGGCTAGGCCACGTATCCCATCAACCCTTCATTTCCTTTGGGAAATGGCTGTCACTTCTTCATGATGGAAGAAGTATTGTTGGCTACATCAACATGATATTTTTCCAAATACATCTTTGAATACAAGAATGAAAAATGTATAACAGTCTGAAATACAGATGGCCCCATTCTTAGAGGTCCACATGTCTCAAGAGATCCCAAAATGAGTGATACGAGTGTTGTGTGTAACACAGTGGTTTGGGGTTTTTTTTTCGTGAAAGCTGGTCATCTCACACCACTCATCTTGGGATATCTAGAGCCAAGAGAAATGGTAAGGGGGTCAAGTATGGGCCCTTTGTCCCATATTTTCATCAAGAATATACTTTACTAGATTTAAAAAGTTCTGTAATGAGGTCCATTGGATTTCCATGTTAGTGTCCATCTTTTTACTAAGATAAAATAGGGCATAGCCTCCAATGTAGATAAGAACATAGCCTAAGAAGTATACCATTATATGGATGTGCACATGCAGTTCCATTCTAATAGTTTCTTTTAATGTTGTGTCCCTTTAATTCTTTTCTTAATAAAACACGAAAGCTAAAATGTTGGAACTTGTTTGGATAAAAATGTAACACAGTTGTCCATGAATAAGTACCACTCAATACTTTAAAGGCTATCCCCACCTTTTTTCCCCAATGTACATCTGATCTGAAAAATTTGTACATAGGCTTCATTAAAATGTTCCTACCATTTTGTGTCCACAGCTCATATCTAACCTTTGTGTCTCCATAATATTGGCTAGGACAAGTGCTGTGTATTTTGATCCTACAGTCGTATTAATTTCTTTCGTCTACATTTTGCTAATAGTCATTACACTAAAGCCATACATATTCAATAGCTGTCAGTCTAGTGTTTGTCGGCCGACAGCTGTTCTTCCTGATCCTTGCCTATTCACGTAAATGCTCAGTTTGTCCCAAGTTTTTCAATGGCTACTGTCAGACACCTCCAGCAATGGTGAGAGCAAAGAATTCGGAATGTTGAAACGCAACATGTCCAATGGTTAACTTGTCATAGGCCGAGCCAACATGGGCCAACATTTAATACCCATTCGATGTCATCAGGTCCCATCAAAATTGTCAGATAATTTGTGTATGGTGACAAATGGATAGCACTATAACTGCAAGGTCAGACTACGCAGAGTTTGTTTGTAGTCTGTAACCATGAAGACACACTGGTCTAAATAGGAGCTGTAGGCAAAGTCTGTAGGACTATTTGCAAGATTATCTCGTTTTTTTTTTTATATTACATGTGTTCGATGGTTATAAAGGTGGACATACCCTATCTACAGGCTTCAGAGCAGCCTACTCCAGTCGTAAAATTCTAGGATGACCTCTGAGTCGTAAATGACAAGCAATGTTATTTTATTTAGTAGAGCACAACCTATTGTATTGTCCATAGATCAGGACACGTAGATTTGATGCTCCTATAGAATTTTCATGTCCATTATTAACCAGTTAGAATCCCCCAGTTAATAAATAAAGATTGTCGCCATTCTTGAGCCAGCCATGCTTGACGTTGATATTTATGAACCCGGGCTCTCACACAGCTCAGTCAGTGCTGCTCGCTGTATAAAATTCCATTTTCATTAATTTCTTTGGAATATTTGCAATCTGTCAGAGAATGTCATGGTGTTATGCTGTCGACATTCCTACAGAAGGCATGAAACAGCTGTGACAATGAGATTTTTGTGTACAGTAGACAATACTTGCAGCGTGATATCAGAGTGGGCTTTACTGTCAGTCTCAAGTACTAACAAATGAGCAATACTCTCAATGTGTTCTTTTTTTCTCTCTCTCTTCCTCCTCTGCAGAATCGCATCGGGAATTCCTTCACAGGCCCGCTTCTGGATACGTGCCAGAGGAAATTTGGAAGAAAGCTGGTAAGGATTGTTTAAAAACACAGACCTAGTGTTCTGGCAGATGTGTGCAGTTGTTAATGCACTGATGTGAGGAATCAAGAAACAGACTGATTAGTAACAGAGCAAAATTGCAATAATCCTCAATAACTGCTCAAAATTATAATATGGGTTACTGCGGAATTCCTTTGTAGAAAATCTTCAACCCCAGGAGATACTATTGATCTTTTATGTTTGCTATGTCATTACTATGCATGTACCCATTAGGCTGTATTGTTGAGATGAGTCCCTAATGTTTCGGGAACAAATCTAAAATGGTGAAGTTTGCTTTGAATTAATAGGCGGAACGTGTGCCCTTTGTACCTTCCATTATTTTTTTTTTATTTTATTTTATTGTGTGTAGTATCTAATTTTAAATTGTGTCCATAATAAAGAAAATAATATTACTCTGCATTTTATTTTTAAAAAATTTATTTTTATTTTGATATTTTTTATTTATTTTTTGTTATATATATTTTTTTTATTTTGATATTGATATTTTTATTTATTTTTTATTTTTGTTATTTTTTTTAAAGTTTGATATGGATATTATTTATTTATTTTTTATATTTTTTTATTTTGATATTGATATTTTTAATTTTATTTATTTTTGTATACCCCATAAAACAAAATTAACTTTTAATATATAAAAATATAAATTTGAGCTATTATTTATAATTTTAAGAAAAATCCATGGCGGATAGGTCAGCCATAGTATTCATTAAAAAATAATTTATGCCTACTGTCCTTTGGAATATGTAAATCAAGTCAATATTCCACATTTATGCGCATAGGAAACTGCGCTGATTGTAAAATTTCTATAGAATTTTTAATTTTATATTATTTTAGTATCTGCTTTTAAACATCATGTCAATAATTAAAAAATATTTCTCTACATTTTATTTTTTTATTTTTTTTTATTTTGATATTGATTTTTTTTGTATACCCCAATAACACAAAATTCACCTTTAATATATAAAAATATATTTTTTAAGTTATTATTTAGAAAAATAATCCACAGCGGATAGGTCGACCATAGCATTCATTAAAAAATAATTTATGCGTACTGTCCTTTGGAATATGTAAATCAAGTCAATACTCCACATTTACGCGCATAGAAAACTGCACTGATTGTAAAATTTCTATTGAATTAATCACTTAATTTAACAAAAAAATGTAATGATCATAATAAAACCCGCCTGGTATCACATTCTATACATATATAGATTTCTTTTTCAGTAAGCAAGGTTTGTTTGCATTTGGTAATAAATATGCAAGCACCTTGTGAACATCCTATCAATTCTCTGTGCAGATCTGTGTGTGCCTGTGGGACTAGAATAGGAATGCATAATTTAAATATAAATTGCCTGATTAGCATATACAATTAGTCAAGCTGTAGCTTTGATCGTAAGCAAAAATTATTGTCCTGTATTGCCACTTAGATGGAATTTTAATTCACCTTGAATATTCAAAGTAAATTAGGCTCAGGCTGCATTGTTCTCACGGTGATGGTAAGAACCAGCACCTTCACCACCTTCAAGAACCTTACATTAAAAAATAAAGATCAAAATTTAAAAAAAATTCTAAAAAAAAAAATTGAGTCCTTTTTCTATATTAGATATTAAATTCTAATCTTCTTTACGATTATTTTCAACTGTATTTCATAGCAAAAATTTTTTTAATTTGTGGAAAACTAAGAAAAAAAAATGGCCGTGGCATTTTACTAATTTTACCAACACCTCCGCCCCTTCAAACACTTTACATTAAAAAAATAAATAAAAAAAAAATTCAATAAATATGAACTTCAAAGTAAAAAAATGTAATACAATTAAAAAAAAAAAAAAAAAAAAAAAGTACTTTCAATTTTCAATTAAAATTTCTACTATTATGTTGAACTGTTGTTGTGTTTTAGAGTCTTTTTTAATATTGAGCAAAATTTGAAAAAAAAAATTCTGGCGTTTTACTAATGGCGTGTGGGAAAATTAATTTCTTCGGTGGTTTGCAGATAGTGTCTTTAAAGATCACTTCCTGAAGCGTATTCACTCATTCTTAATTTTTAATATCCGGTAATATGATTCTATTAGAAATCTATGTCCTTAATTAAACAGAACATTTAATTAAGGTGCTTTTTAAACGAGTGAAACAATTAGGTGAAAACACTTGAATGAAACATGTCATAATTAGTTTTAATAGAGTGTTAATTGGTACAACGTTTGCCAAGTTAATAATTACTGCTTATTAAATTTTCAATTATTCATTGTCATTTTGGTTTGAATAAAGATGAAAATTAGATAAACTGGATCAAGTGGAAGATATCTTTCCATGATAATTAAATTAAATCATTTCCTTAAAAGAAAGAATTTTAGCCTTTGTTTATGTCATGAATAAGAATGGCACAGACAATGGAAAATTCTAAATTCTTTTTTTTTTGTCTATTTATTTTCTATTGTTATTAACATTTTTTTTTTACCTATGTTAGAAACCAGACTCCCATCACTACACGTATCCTTGTAGAACAAAGGATTTCTTTGTTAAATGTCGTGATGGAAGAAAAAAAAACAAACAGATGACAGATTCTACGGGCATGTTTTAATTAGTGCCAGCAATTAAAAAAATCTGTCATAGGTGGAAAATATATTGCAGACAGTGTTATATACCTTGTCAGTAACGTGTTTACCAATGATATATGCTGGGGATATGCTGCACTGAAAATGAAAAAAAAGAACAGAACAGTAAATTCTAGAAAGGTAATTTTATGCGTTACCCTCTTTAAGAGAATGTCACATTGTTGGGTTCTGAATATGGCTTAAAGGCAATGTGTTGGCAGAAAAAAATTACTTATTTTTAAATCAAGTTTTATGTCAAACATAGAATGTTTGGTGAGGCTTATGAAACAATTTCCATGTTATTAGTTGTACTTAAAAAATTCCTAAAAATCTTGCATTGCATTAGACCATATAATATGGGGAGACTTCTAACTTCTCAGTATACCTATGATCATAGCCATCATGTATATGTGGCTAAGACAAGGAATCCACCAGTCACAATAAAGGATTCCTCATCTTATCTCCCTACTCTGTGCAATGACCTCTGTACAGGTCATAGTGCATATCTAGAAAACCCATGCAAGTGAATAGGGTCTGCCCCAATGGTATATGGGAAGGGGGAGTTATGGAATGTCTTAGGAATAGGGGGAAAAGTTTTATTTTTTTTTTAAATATGGCTATTAATTTGGAAAATTAGCAACATGACCAAGAACTTAAAAAAAAAATGTTTAACATAATAACATGATTTAAAGAGGAACTTTCATTACTTGGGGCACATGTGGTTTTATATACCGCTAGAAAGCAACAGTGCACTGAATTCAGCGCACTGTCTGGTTTCACGATCTGTGCCCCCGGTGAAGAGCTAAGTACCATCTATCTTGACTAGAGATGAGCGAACGGTAAAATGTTCGAGGTTCGATATTCGTTTCGAGTAGCCCCTCAATATTCGACTACTCGAATCGAATATCGAACCCTATTATAGTCTATGGGGGGAAAATGCTTGTTTCAGGGGTAGGCAACATTCGATCAAATTATACTTACCAAGTCCACGAGTGAGGGTCGGGCTGGATCCTCCGAGCAGTCTTCTCCTTGCAGCATCCCCGCGACATCTTCTGGCTCTGAATTCACTCTGCCAGGCATCGGGCCTGGGCAGAGCCGACTGCGCATGTCCGCACTACAAGCGGACATGCGCAGTCGGCTCTGCCCAGGCCCGATGCCTGGCAGAGTGAATTCAGAGCCGGAAGACGCCGCGGGGAAGATGCATGTAGAAGACTTCTAAAGGTAGGAGAAGAACCAGCGTTGATTGGCCGACTGTATAGCATTCAGCCAATCAATGCTGGTTCTGCATCGAACATTTGAATAGCGAGTGGTACTCGATCGAGTATGAGTATTTCGAATACCGTAGTATTCGATCGAATACCTACTCGATCAAATACTACTCACTCATCTCTAATCTTAACCACTAAGCCTTGTAGTAAGGCTGACACTTCCTGGAGAAGTGACTGCTCAGTTATTTAGTTATCATCACCAGGTTCCAGTGAGATAGTAGTAACTGTAATATAACAGTGGAGACAGACAACTAAGATATCCTCTTCCTGTCTACTAACCTCTGCACATGTCATAGAGCATGCCCACTACATCCTCCAGGGCCTGTGTCAGCCCCAGACCTGGGTGCAGTCGGAGTTACTGCAAATAGTTACCAATTTTGACTTCAAAATCAAACTATTTTAATTAGATTTTACTGTTACAGGTATTGTATAATTTAGATACATAGTTTGTTGCATATTTACTTTCATAGGAATTAGGTAACTAGTTATTTTTTCCCATAAATTAGAGCGACTTTACTACTTCTGTCTGACCATGGCGTATAGCCATTTATGAAGGTGTCAGAGTCAGGAGTCAGTGTCAGCGCTTTGGTTTATGGACTCCGCAGCCCTGGATAGGCAGTATAGGCAACATAGAATGCAAAACATATAAAGAAAATAGAATTAATATGTAAGGAGAAATTAAGATAAGATAATCCTTTAATAGTCCCACCATGGGGAAATTCAGTGTTACACCAGCATGGATAATACAGTAATATATTTCAAGAAAGAACACGTACAAGCTCATAGCAGATAGAAAAGATACTAGGAGTCCTAACAACTAGGAAAAAAAGACTTCAGGATCATTTAGTTCTCCGTGCGGAGTGATCTTAGCTTATTCTGATGTTGGTTATACAGCCTTACCGCGGTTGGGAGGAAGGACCTACGATAGCGCTCCTTCTCACAAAATACATACAAGTTACAATCTTTCAGTGTATATTTATAATAAGTAACAAAATAAGGTGATTTTTATTAAAGATGGATTATGGTGAAATTCCGGAAGATCCCAGGGTTAGTCGTCACTATTTATACTGGATGGAAATGAGGTGCTTTTCTCACACGGTAGCTTCTTATAAGGGAACAGTTCCAGGTCTCAGCTGCTTTTTGCAGACCTCAGCAGAACTTGTCTATTTACAGAAAATATTCTCCTTGTCTTACAGAAGAAGCCGTAAACGAGGTGAAAAGACAAGCAATGGCAGAATTGCAGAAAGCAGTGTCGGAGGCAGAAAGAAAAGCACACGAAATGATCACTACAGAAAGAGCAAAAATGGAAAGGACGGTGGCAGAAGCAAAGAGGCAAGCGGCAGAGGACGCCCTCTCCGTTATCAACCAACAAGAAGACTCAAGCGAGGTAAGACAAAGATAGATACAGCCAAAGACGACAGACTCCACCTTTATGTGGCATCTTTATAGACGTCGAAATTGTATCTTAAGAACATATTCCAGAAAATAGACTATTCCGTGGTCTATGTTTATGGCAAAGGATATCTTTTTTATATTGAATTATTATTGGTAAGATAAATTTAGAGAAATAAGGTTAATAAATATAGAGTAGATGTATAGATATCCATAGATAGATAGATAGATAGATAGATAGATAGATAGATAGATAGATAGATAGATAGATAGATATTTTCTCAGGATGCTTCATCATCTCAGCATCCATAGATTTAATATGTTCAGGAGATGCTACCACCATATCATGAGATCATGGCCTGGAAAAGGGGATGTGGTCTGCCAATGGTATGTGTTTATGACCAAAATGGTCAGAACCCATACCTCCCGGTTGCCAGTCTTCATAAGTTGGAACATATGAGATAGATAGACAGATAGGCCAAAAGAAAGATAGATAGATAGATAGATAGATAGATAGATAGATAGGAGATAGATGGATAGATGGATGGATGGATGGATGGATGGATGGATGGATAAATAGGTAGGTAGATAGATAGATAGATAGATAGTTGGATAGATAGATAGATAGATAGATAGATAGATAGATAGATAGGAGATAGATAGATAGATAGATAGTTGGATGGATGTGTAGATAGATAGATAGATAGATAGATAGATAGATAGATAGATAGATAGATAGGAGATGGATGGATAGATAGATAGATAGATAGATAGATAGATAGATAGATAGATAGATAGATAGGATAGATAGATAGATAGATAGATAGATAGATAGATAGATAGATAGATAGAAGGACAGATGATAGATGCAGAAGTAAATCTCCTATCTTGTTACTATCTTCTACATCATTATCATCAGCTTTTACATCATTCCACTGAACATTATCTGTCATTTAGAGAATTATACATAGAAGGATATGTTTATAGACTCCAATTTAAAAACTATGTAAAAACAAAAAAACTGGCATTGAGCTCCAGATTCAACGTGTAACTGTGTCTTAATAGGCAAAGTTAGAATTTAATTTGTTGCAGACGTCTTTGAGGATGAAAGACTGTTGTGGGATCAGTAGATGCCCAGAGTTTCATTTTAATGCATAGCAGATGAGTTCCCAAAGACAAAAGGAATTGATTTGCAACATCTGAAAGTTTCTCAGGAAGGGAGTTAAAGGGAAGCAAAATGCTCCATGCAGGAATCAAATGAGACCGGCCCATAATTGGCTTGGCATCTTCATGTTAACAAGTCAGATATTGATGAACATATTTGTACACATTCAATCCCGTCTTTGTTCTGTAATCGTGGGACGCTTTCCTTCTAGAATTACTTGCCTTAAAGGGGAAGTATGAGAGTAAAATTGTATCCCTCTCTGGTATTTGTGCATATTAGTGCATAGTATGTGATATAGTAGTCTGGGTATATAGTGTAACTGTAGACAGTTCAGTATAATTCAATCATTTTGGAACATGCCAGAATGGGAACTAGTGCAGGACACTTTCATATTTTTTGGTGCCATACGTTGACACTTGGTCCTCGGGTAGTCGCTATCTGCAGAGGTTATCCAGTTTCAGCTATTGATGTCCTTAGCATAGGCCATATGTATTAGATCTGTGGGGTCAGACACCCACAAACTTGTAGATCAGTTATAATTAGGCAGCGCGGTTTCTGATATTGTTCGCAGACAAACTGTAGCGATGGGTGTCGGTTAAAGTCTATCAATAATCGAAACAGATTAACCCCTTTATCTTTCCCTGGATTTTTTTAAGGGCTCAAATTTGTCACTATACAAGTTCAGTATATACTAGCAAAACCCTCCACAGGCTACTATCTACATCACAACCACTAGCAAATCCATATACATGTCATGGCAGAGCATCAAAAAATAGTGTTTTTCTAAACTGGTCCTTCCATGTCAATGCAACGTGGAATCTGTTGAGCTAAGAGGAAAGGTAAAGATGGATACATGTGCTCTTAGACATGGGATAAGAGCAGTTCAGTGTAGTATATTATGAGTTCCCTGAATGCCTAAATGTGACTAGCCATATAGGATGGTTTAGAAAACCTATTGTCATTGGGTTAAGAGGCGGTATCCAGTTCAGAAGCACTTCAGTAAAAAAAAAAAAAAAGTTTCCCCTATTTGAAAATGACCCTCCACATAGTAAATGTTTTACTGTAAAGTTATGTGCTTTCTTCTGCAGCACTGACCTCTTCTCTGCTCCTATGATGCACACACTGTGGGGAATTTATTAGGACTAGTCTTCCATATTCTAGTCTTAATTCATTTTCCCGCTATCACTGTGTCCGAATTATTAAAAGGGTTTCCATTTTTGCATGCCCCATTTTTGTTACAAAGATGAGCCACAATTATTCCCATCTATGCCGGTTTTCTAGTGTAAGGGAGCCTTCACACGGAATAAATGCGCGTGTATTTTTGCAAAATACGGGTGCATTCACACTACGTATACGGCAGCTTATTCTGAACGTAAAACACGTTCAGAATCATCAGCGTATAAAGCAGCTCCATTCATTTCTATGGGAGCCGGCATACGAGCGCTCCACATAGAAATTAATGGGCTGCTTCTTTCACTGCGAGCAGTCCCATTGAAGTGAATGGGAAGTGCCCGTGTGTATGGCTTGGCATGAGCAGAGCTAGCCGTACACGTGGGCACTTTCCATTCACTTCAATGGGACTGCTTGTAGTGAAAAAAGCAGCCCATTCATTTCTATGTGGAGCGCTCGTATGCCGGCTCCCATAGAAATGAATGGAACTGCTTTATACGCCGCTTATTCTGAACGTGTTTTACGTTCAGAATAAGCTGCCGTTTACGTAGTGTGAATGCACCCTACATGTGTAAAAATACGCCTGTAAAATGTCATTGAAGTCAATGGGAGTCTTATTTTTACACGTGTATTTTGCAAAAATACATGCACGTTTACTCCGTGTGAAGGCTCCCTAATAGTAATTTACATGAGCTACAAAAATTACATCATAGATTTAAATGGGTACGGTGTAATACTATATTGCCTCTGTGGTGGCGCTGCAGCAAAATTGAAGACTTCCTCCCAGTTTCATCCTTACAAACAGGAATTTTTCACAGTGGCCAATCCCTTTAAACATTTTACCATAGATTATTTTATTTTATTTCACATGTTACTCCTACAATTTCATCAGTTTTCTCCTTGATTAAAATTGCTCCGTATATTTATTGGATTGGATTATTGTTAGGTTCTGTTTCCTGTTTTATTATCCAGGATATTAGACCTGATTAGACAGGTCATAGACAAGATGTAGCTCTATGGACTGTCGTTATATCCATGTAATAGCCCATTATTATTGTTAATAGCGTAGCATTTCAGAACAACAGGCAGTCACCCTAATAGGGGCTGACCATGTAGGAGCAGAACATGGGGTGAGTCATGGCTGGTGAATGTGGTCGCAACACATTAGTGTCCTTATATATGTGAGAGGTGATCTGTATCCAATATTTAGATTGACTCGATGCATATACATACTGAGCTCATATACTGCCTGCTGCATTGTAGTTACCTCCATATGTGCTCTATAACATACCTCACAGCATGAGTAATTTACGCTCCCATTGCTACATGACTGGTAATTCTATAGAAGAGAGTGCCGATCCAATACCAAAGGCTGAAAACATTCTTAATACCTAGAAAGCGTCTTTGCAGAGAGGAGAGATTACTATAAGAGCTGAAGGCAGCAGCGGGGATATGAAATCCCATGTAGCAGCTCATATATAGTGATTTAGCAGTATATAATACTGACAGCCATCATATCACACCCTCTACTTTCTCCACTCACAGAATATGAACTGATCTGTATAGGCCTGTTGTCTATGCGCCAAGGGTAGTCTCTTTATTGTGATCTGAATTCATTATTTTATTACATTTTTCAACCAAAATATTAATGTACTATTGTAGGCTTAACCACCAATGGAACATGACAATATCCCAAGAAATTGTCCTAAATGAATATATCCATATTGTGACATCCAATTTACCACTTCAAGAATATGACTATCACCCTCCTTACACCCACCATTCTGCTGAACCAAACTTTGGTCATCCTAGATCCTTACGGTGGTCTGATTTTGGTTTGATACAATCGCAGAACCTTTTAATCTTGTGGCTATCTTACAACCATGGTGTACCGATTGAAGGTCAATGTAGAACCATATGCTTGGTTCAGTAGAGTCGCACAAAGCCTGGTTCTTGGAGATATCTGGGTGATGCAGTTATCGGCACTGGTTAGGTTTCTATAAAATCTTGTAGAGAATTTTGGTTACTGTAGAATCCTACAGTGATCTAGGTTTGGTTTAATATGTAACTGGGAGGTCCTGATCTTGGGACTGTATTATAACCATAGGAAACCAGACTGCACTGATCTTTATCACCATAGAACTCTATGGTGGTCCATGTTTGGTTCAGTAGAGTAGCAGTATTTTTGTGTCTTGTAGTGATCTTAGGTTACTGTCTGGTTATATCAGATATCTGAACTGAACATAGATCACTGAGGGGATTTATAGTAACCTATGTTTGGTAGCACCACAATAGATTTAGTTCTTGTAACTATCTGAACCAAATTTGAGTTCCTATAGATCACTACAGTGATCTATGTTTGGGTTTTGTAGTTATTTGGGTATCTGAATAACTAGGTTATTAAAGATACCATATAGCTATCTAAGGATCAGAAGAGCCACAGAAGGTCTGGATCTTACAATACATTTAGTTTACTGTAGAATCCTTTGGTGATCTATGTTTGGTTTAATATACTGTATATCCAGGAGGTCCTGATCTTGGGGCTATATTATAGCCATATGAAACCAGCCATATGAAAATGCACTGATCTTATATCACCATAGAGCTCTATTCTCGTCCATGTTTGGTTCAGTACAGCAGCAGAATGTCTGGATCTTACAATAAACTTAGGTAACTATAGAACCCTACAATGACCTATGTTTGGTTTGGAGCCACAAGGTCTGGTTCTTGAGGATTTTTTTTGGATCTTACAGATATCTGAACTGAACTTAGATTACTTTGGAACCCTATGTTTGGGTCGATAGAATTGCAGGAGATCTTGAACTTACATTTATCTGGGTCTGCATATAGGTTATTATAGAACCCTTTGGTGATCTATGTTTGGGTCTTGCAGTTATTTGGGTATTTGAACCACTGAACCTAGGTTATTAAAGATATCTACAGCAATCTATGGGTCGGGAGAGCCACAGAAAGTCTGGGTCTTACAATAAACATAGGTTACTTTTGGTGATCTCTTTGATTTGGAGCCAAATGTGATCTCTGTTTTGGAGTCGGCCAATCAACACTGGTTCTTCTCCCACCTTTAGAAGTCTTCTCTGTGCAGCTTCCCCGCGGCATCTTCCGGCTCTTCATTCACTCTGCCAGGCATCGGGCCTGGGCAGAGCCGACTGCGCATGTATGCTTGTAGTGCGGGAATGCGCAGTCGGCTCTGCCCAGGCCCGATGCCTGGCAGAGTGAATGAAGAGCCGGAAGACGCCGCGGGGAAGCTGCACAGAGAAGACTTCTCGGAGGATCCAGCTCGACCCTCACTCGTGGACTTGGTAAGTATAATTTGATTGAACGTTGCCTACCCCTGAAATGAGCATTTTTCCCCCATAGACTATAATAGGGTTCGATATTCGATTCGAGTAGTCAAATATTGAGGGGCTACTCGAAACGAATATCGAACCTCGAACATTTTACTGTTCACTCATCTCTAGTCTGTATTCTAATTTTATCTGTGGCACTTATCCAAGGATGACCTGTTATTCCATTACTACAAATAGTAATAAAAGCCATGAATATTCTTCAGACATGGAGCAATCTTACACTACTGAACAAATCAAATAAATAATTTCCATGCATTACTACAATGTCTGGTGAATAGTAGCATTTATGTGACTCCCAGCCTATAGATAAAAGCCCATTGTTGCGTGCTATATGGGAAAAAAATTGCATGCTATGGCAAAAGTAAATATATCCTGAATCCATTTGCTGCGTGTTGTAATAGGTTCTGACATCTCCAAAACTCGGCTAAGTTTAGACAATGTAAACCTGAAACCAGAAGGAGTGAATTAATAGCAGGTGATGCCAGACATCCAGTCTACAACCTCAACGTTTAACTACCAAAGAAAAAAAAACCATCTGTTTCTGCGTTTGGAAACTTTTTTTTCTTCTTGGGATATTTTGAAGTGTTTTGAAAAGATGGGAACAATTTTAGAAATTGAAAAAAAAAAAAAAAAAGTTCCAGCACATGCATTTGTAATTATCTGGTTGATTCTGTATACTCGATGCTTTTCAATGGAGCCACATCTGACTTTAATCTGATGGAGCCAGCAAGTATTGGACAGATACCATATTTCCACATGGCAAACTTTCCAGGACCTTCTAAAGTCTCGATCAGACCGTTCCATCGCTTTACAGGCAGATATAGATGCTTTTAATCAACTATTTATATTCAGCATTTCTATAGCTTTATTACATATTATTGTTCTTACTTAGGATTTTAGTATTGTACTCGTTATTATGGCTCCATTCTATAGATTATAGATGTACATAAGACATCTGCCTAAAATCTGTATGCCTCTCATTTCATATATAGGAAGAGATATAATGGCACGTTCCATTGCTTTACTTCTATGGCATGGTATCTCAATACATAATGCAAAACTAGTTCAAAAAACAGAAAAAGCACAATATAGAATAATACAACCTTTTATTTAGACAAGAAACACGTTACAAATTCTATACTAGTAGCCCATGCTACGACCAAGCATATTATACAATAGTTCCTGCCCCCTCACAAATATACGAGACTGAGACCCCTTTTTGTTATTAATGCAAATAGTAGAAACACACAAATCAGTATGTAATAATCCATAGTTTTCATAATACCATATAATAAAGCACTTCACACCGGAGCCTAAGGGGGCATAAGCACTGACATCAGTACTGAGATTGCAGCTTCCATATGGCCCATAAACTAAGGAGACCCACAGATTCCCCCTAACCACACTAAAGTTGATTAAACTCCTTAGCACCTGTAACCATCACTATTAAGAATTCACTGTAGGGATGAGGTAGGGGAGCCCAGAGACCAGGGCACACAAGACTTTAGTTATGCCACTGGCCATAGGGACTATATTTCCACCACATAACATCACTCTTATGTCTTCTGTCCTTTCCAGAACTCCCAACTTCACGCCATCCACCATTATCCAACCCTCCAAACGCATCCTAACTGGAGTCACCTATTCCAGCAAACTTATTATCACGGACTAGCAAACTTATATGGGTCATATGGGTCCTTCCACCATCGGTGACTGTGAAACTTATCAGTCCAAGGTTTCCCTCAACTGGTGTTCCATCATGGACTCCTCTGAACAACGAGAGAGTGTCTTATTCCTTTGCAGAACTCCCCTATTCCTTACAGATTGTAAACTAGTGTAGTCAAGGTTCTCTATCCAAATGTATATAGTCATATGGTATATACGTCTTGTTTCTTTATATTCATATGCTGTATATCCCTTGAGACATCTCACTGTAAATGGTCAACTCAAAGAGGACCTGTCCAATCTCCAGTCATGTCTGCTGTAGACTGACGCCCCATGTTGTTTTATAGTAGTAGATTACCATTTCCCTTGTCTAAAGGGGTATCCATGCACAGTCTGGAACTGGCAGAAATAATGGGACATTCCAGAATGTCTATGGACTGGTATTTCCCAGTTGCAATCTTTTTTCAAGAAAGAATGGTTGCTTCGTACCATATTAGATATATTATTGGAAATGCAAAGATTTACTAAAATAGATGTGTCAGGAGAGGTGACGAGTCTTCTTTTACGGGGTCGAGTGATCATTTTGGCTAGAAATTGATCCCCCAAAATATAACTTTTTGAAGTCCTTAAATTCTGTGCTAGAACAAATGAAATTGTAACTTACGATTGATAATTTGTCATTATAGTTGTATGTTTATTGGTATTTCCATCTGGGTTTACAAAGGTTCCTTTGATCCTAGTATTACAACAGGTCCCTTTTAGTAACGTACATTGTCTGTGGCGCCATCAAAGCCGGTTCCAACTTTTCTTTTAAGACGCCGTTATCAAAGATTTGCAAACTTTCAAGTAAAGTTTGGCAGATGAAGGAAAGATGGTAACATATCAAATGTATTTTATAGACTTGAAAAAAGTAGCTCAAAAGAGGGAAAAAAAATTAAATTTATTTTTGAAAGTCAGAACATGTCTTTGCTGGTAGCATCTTCTGTCATCTGCTTCAGAAAAACCGGAGCAGATTGTTTACATAGCATTTTGCAATTTCACTATAATAAGGCAAATTCAGTGGATTTGCACAAATGTCTCACCATGTGTTCAGAACACATTTCGTACTTTTTCCACCTGTGCTTGTAATTTACAGTTCGTTTAATGTTACTCTTTGAGGCAATGAACATAGTTAAACCATTAAATGTTCTGACGGAATTTTCTTGTTTTTTTTCCTGTTTTTGTAGAGTTGCTGGAACTGTGGACGGAAGGCGAGCGAAACCTGCAGTGGTTGTAATACCGCCCGGTATTGCGGCTCATTCTGTCAGCACAAAGACTGGGAGAAACATCACCATATCTGTGGACAGACTCTTCAAGCCCAACAGCAAGGAGAGACCCCGGCGGTCAGTTCCTCGGTCACACCAAGCAGTAGTGCAGGAAGCCCCATCGACACCCCACCAGCAGCGACTCCGCGATCGACCACTCCAGGCACACCGTCCACCATAGAGACAGCTGCCCGTTAAAAAAACAAAACAAAGACAAAAATTTCTTTGAAAACTTTACAGACTCAATGAAAAACCAAGTCCTCATTCTCAGATGTTCAAAGATTTAAATGAAGTATCATATTTCATTGCTACAATAACTAATGGACTACTTCTATCTCGCGGTAGTCGTGTCATAGCGAAGGCCAGTAACGGGTCACAATGACTTCTTATGGAAATCAAAGATATCTTTTTCTTTAGAAAACTGAAAGAGAGTACAGAATATAACGCAATGCTAGATTTGACCTCCTCCCTGGTATTTTCCAGTAGCTGGGATTTAAAACTAGATGACCTCATATAACAAATGCTTTACCAAACAGCAAACCAAGAGATTGCTAACTGCTGTTGAGAGCAAAAAAACTGCTCACATGAAAAAAATAAAATCACATTGTTCTTTATAGCAACAAAGGGAATAAAAATAAGTCAAGATGAACCCCTCAAGGGCATAAGCGTTGGATACAGCAGTAGACATTTTAACAAGAAGATGAATGGCGTCCATGGGTTACTAACTGAACTTTGAAGACCCGCTACAAAAACTCAACAGATGTGCAGCAGATTGGAAGAAACCACAGATGTTCATCATATTTTTTTTGGGTCAAGACGATGAAAGATGAGTTGCAGTGGGATATACGAAATGCCATCCTAGAAAAAAATAAAAGCTTCTTTCCTTTGATATGGAATGGTCTCATCCAATAGTAGCAAGTTGGCAATCACAACACCAAGCAGTTGCCCCAAAAAATAAACTTTTCGATGCTCAATCTCTTTTTTTTTTTTTTTTTTTTTTTGCAAGGTTCCACAGAGACAATCGGGTCTATTCTAATATTTTTTTTTATGGAAAGTGAAAAAAATGCTAAAAAAAATAAATAAAAAATAATAATGATGTATACACGGTGGCTTCAGCTCCAGCCCACTTTTAAACAGAAAATTTTCCATCCCATACTGTTTCACCTTAAAAGCTAGTAGTTCTCTCGGTGTTTTCAAACACTCCTGTCCTGTGAGGTTCCCCAATGGTGTTTTTTCTTGTAAATGTGATGGACAAATGTGAAGATGCATCGTAGTTCTAATCATGCCCACATTTAACCTCTTTCTTCTTAGCTGGTGAGAAACCCGTCTCTTTCTATGCTGCTTTTATATCTGTAAATGTAAGTGATAAATCTCTAGTAGTACAAACAGCCCTTTTTTTTTTTTTTTTGTCTTTAAGAAAGGAAAAAAAAAAAAATTAACGCTATTTACCGGAGCTGCTAATTCACTCTGTTATAAGATTTTTTTCTGAAAACTAGCATGCTTCACGGAATGCTAACCTATCGGTGTTTTTGTAGGAGGGATGTACATAAATGTATTTTTGCACTGTCACAATGACTCCCTAGGCATGCATTTTTTTTATTTTTTTTTAATTTTTGGAAATTTTTTAAGGTCCGCCTCACCATTCGATCTACCAGTAGCATAGAACCATAGTGGATTTTTATTTATTTTTTTTGTTGTCGTTGTTGGGGTTACCTTCTCATTTTTAAAAAATTTTTTTTCAAATTTTAGCCTTTTTTTTTAAAAAAGATTCACAAATAGGGACTTTTTAATAAAAGTGAAAAAACAAAAAGAAAATATGACGTAAATGTTAAAGGGCAGTGCATGTGTATTGCTGTAAGACTATGTATTTCTGATTTTAAGTACGGTCATTAGATTTCCAAATGCTGAGGTGTAGATTGACGGCTTTAACTGCTGAATGTCAGGTCATACAGTATTAAACATAAAGGAAAGTCAGCCAAAGACTGATCTTAAGGACCAAAATTAAAATTTCTTAAAGCACCAATACTATATTCCAAAAGATCAGCAGGTTAAACATGTCCAGTAAGGTACAGTGTGAATTCTTTGATTTTTTTTATTTCCAATGTCCAGTGTCCAGACCAGATGTGTGCGTTCAATGAAATAAAAAAAATAGCCTAAGACAAGAAGAATCCAATGTATCGGCCCATCTGTACTATGAGCATGTACTACGCGTTGGAGGGAAATATGTCTACTGGATGGTCATGGGACTTGTAGACATATTTTATTGGTATATATATATATATATCCCTTGTTAGGGCCTGGTTCTGTGCTTTACGGAGAGTATTCCAAATCACGTTTTCGGGGTCTCGGACTATATACTCATGTTACAAGTTATGGGTATATTACCTGTAGGACATGATACGATACCATACTGCAGTATTTTTACACTACTATTTAATGTTTTTATGTTGTTTGTCATTTTTTTTCGGTTTGTACTGCATTCTGAATCGGGCCGTCATGGGTCAGCCAAAGGATAAACCTACAAGGGATGAAGCACATGACCAGGGCCTCCAACAAGTGATTTCTTACCATGGTGCTCCCAGATCCATTGACTTTCTCTGTGTATTATTATTGTCTGTGTAAGACACTGGACAGTCTTTTCTATTTCTATCGGAGCTCTTGTATGTTCAGTGTAGGAAGGAACGAAAAAATCTAAAAAAAAAAAAAAAAAATCTGGTAATTTCCATAATTCATATCATCTGTCAATGAACCAAAGATGTTGACAGCTGTTTTTTTTCCATGTTACGATACGTCTCATTACTTTAATTCAGGGCACCCTGAGTGACATCGGATACTACTTCCCTCCTCCTAACTTCGAGCTCTTCTTCTTTCCTCTTCTTTCTTTCCTTCTATTTTGCTACAGTCTCCTCAGTGGCAAAAAGTTTCACTCTACCTCTGACAGCATGTATATTGCACCAGTAGCTATCGAAACTGGTCTAGTCAAACCAAATGGGCATAAAAAAACAGATACCAAAAGCAAAGCTCATACAGCTGCAAACCATATCACTTCTTGGTAACAAAGCAGACCTCATTATCTTAAGAAAAAGAAAAAAATTACTTTCCTTTTTTGCTTGTCACTTATATGCAGGCTACGTGAGAGTATAATTTGTAGGTATAACACATTAAAAGTAAAAAAAAAAATGTTCTCTTCATTGGATATAACTAAATGGTGGTCGCTGATAGGCTTAGGGCACCCTCTCTCTAACTCTTGCCCCTCTACTTCTTCCTTCTGGTCTTTCTCTTATACCCTATCACATGACCCTGTGATGGGGCCGCCTATCGTCTTGCTTTATTTTTATTTCCTTTTTTTCTGTTTTTTAAGCTTTAATTTGTGTAGGTGCATGTCTTGGGGATTTACAATACAAGGCTGGTTTACTAATGCAAAGCATGCCTAAGTCTGGAATACTTAAAGTTGGGGTGGGGTGGGCTAAGGTGACTCCATGTTGTCCGAGTTCTTCAGAGGACAGTAAATCAAATTGGAGACTGTTGAAATGCAGATTTGAAGTACTTTTTCTAAATCATTTTTTTTTTTTTTTTTGGGTTCTGCAACGTTATTGTGAAAAAAGTTGTTGTGCAATACTTAATTCAGACATGTACCACAAGTTAATGGTAGACTAACACTGGGTGAATGGGGGGGTAGACATCATGCTTTTGTCAGCATAATCTTGAGCTTTCAAGTCTACTATGTCTGAACTGTGGGTTCTTGTTTATTCTTTTCCTTTAGTTGGACTGTAATGTATGGTCTGTCAACCTGTGAATCTTTAAAGTATGATTCAGGTATTGTTGTATTCTTTACTGTGTAATAAAAACATGAAAATGACATTATATTGTTTCATTCTTGTGGTTATTATCACTAAATTGGTACTTCTTTAAGTGCCAAGTGGGCATCTTACCGGTGAGACTTGGCACACCTCCCAGCAGAAGACATTCACCACCCTGGAGACAATGCTTCTGTTCCTACAGAAACAATCCTTTGCAGATACCGTCATACAGGAGACCACGGGATGAAAACACTAAGTATCAAGTTAAGGTTCTTTGTAGAAGAAGCAAGGTGGTAGAGTCAGAGTGGTGAAGTCCGAGTCGGAACCAATTTTGAGTGAAGTCAAAGTTGGAAAAAAAGTTACTGACTCCGATTCCAGCTTCAAAATAAAAATATTAATTATTTTTAATTATATTATACAATTATTAATATTGTATCATTAATTAGATGTTTAATTTATTCAGTCGCTGTATTTTTAATGAATTAGAGGACTTTTACTGCTTTGGACTGACCAATGAATGGAATGGCTAATTTATGAAGGAGTCAGATTTGTAGCAGGAGTTAGAGGCAGAGTCAGGCTGTGGAAAAATAGAGGAGTCAGACTCCGAGTTGGTGGTTTGGGCTACTGACTCCACAGACCTAGAGGGACATAATATATACTCTTACCTTATCCAGAATGTGGTCAATTTCTCATTAAACCAATTTAGAAAAATTTTACAATATGCTAATAAACCCTTGACATTCTTTAACCCATAATCGCTGGATTTGGGGCAAATGTAAACCATTACAGTATAGACATCTTGTGACACAATATCATAAAATCATATTGCTTTGAAAAGCTGGGTATCTGGACCTTTCCAACAAAGAGGAACGATAAGGAAGGACACATCTGTGCCAAATGATCCCTCTGTGAATAGTACTTGGAGTACTGAAGCTAACACCTGGGGAATTGTTGCCGGCACTGGTGAAACTCCACATGCCACGGCTGGTGAGGACCTGCACAATTTGCCGAGATCTATTATTCATAGCGTAAAATAAGATTTATCATTGGATGTACTGCAACTAGGTACTTTCTATGACACATACTGGAAAAGGGATTACCCCAAGCACATTTTTATGGATCAGTATTGTTTGGCTATGAATGGTTTTTCATGGTTTGTCTTTCATGGAGGAAAGTAGAGCGTGAAAGGTAGACAAACAGTATCGAGCAACACATGAGGTCAACACCACCAGGACAAGAAGTAGGAAAAACTCTCATAAAATTACAACACACTGCAAATTTGATATTTAACTTCCAACTTCTTCTACAGTCTACATATGTTACAGTTTGAAAAGGGATTTGCAAACTTTTGGATGCAGAAAACACACTTGAGGGTCATCCAAAATACACATTACATGTTATAGCGAAGTTGATCCCAAAGGGTCAAAAAGATCAACCCCTTGAACTGTCAGTTTATCCTCCTGTTGCTAAAACAATGCAACAGAACCGCATTTATATTAGCTAAAATTGATCTTATTTAATGTAATAATATACCAGATATATACACCTTTTCTTATATATTATATAAACTCCTATATGGTAATCTAATGCAGTATATCCTTCTCAAGTATTCTTGCATATTTTATTCTAAACTGTTTCCTGTGAATGAGAAGTAACACATGTAATCATAATTTTTTTTTTATCTTGCATATCCACAAAAACAAAACTGACTAGAATAATCTGGTTTTCTGCACCAAACAGACTTTGCAGGTACTATAATAACATGCCACACCAATTGCTGCAGTTTTCTGTATTAGATTTGGTGAAGGGTAAGGGTGTACTGAGTAAGTAATAATGGGATCACTGACGCTTTTGCAACTAAATATATAACCAGGTCCATGCCACCGAGCTGTTGTAATGCACGCTCCATGTAACCTTGACAAGGTCATCTATGTAGCTATTGCTCTGAAATGTACATACATCACGTTACATGTACATACCTAGATATCACAAAGGAGCTGTCTGCTAAATCACTTATAAATACATACACACTGGATGGATCATCCACATAATAAATGTTACATTATAATATTATTACAGTTGCATGTTCGTGCATGTATACAGCTCACCATATCTTACACATATAGGAAACGGGTTTGGCGAGCGCCCGCTAGCACAGATATACCCCTTCCGACCAACAAACAAACTGAATTGTACCTAATACTATAAGTCAACCCCATTTGTCATTTCACAAATAAAGGTTAAAATACTAAATATTAATTTAATAGTAAAAAGTTATCTAAAATCAACACAAAAAACATAAAAGAAGGGATATCCAATGAGCACTGAGCCGTAGATGAAGGCTGAATAGTGGAGCATGGAGCTGACTGCTTTGTGCTTCACTATTGTATTAAACCTCTATCTGTGTCCTAAGGAAACAGACAGAATTGAAATCACTTTCTTCCACCCAGAACAGCAGGACAGTCCCCGAATGGTTGCGGGGGCCCCCTCAGTCGACCCGGATTGAGCACAACAGCTTCACATTTCGGGGGCTGTCCTGCTGTACAAAGCTGCCAGCTCCATGCTCCACTATTCATCCTTCATCTGCGGCTCAGCGCTCATTGTGTTCCCCTGCCATAGACATCAGTAGTCTGATAGAACTTTCCAAATAGAATCCAAATATGCCTATGGCTGCACCATTGGCCCTATGGTTAAAACGGCCCTGGTTTTGGCAATTCTTGATAGTAATGGTTATGGAACCTAAGGAGTTCAATCAACCCTACGGTAAGTTCACACAGAGGTTTTTGGTCAGGGTTTTGAGGCCGTAATCGCCTCAAAACCCTGACCAAAAAGACAGCTCCCATTGAAATCAATGGGAGCTGCTCAGAAGCTTTTTCTGGGAGCTGTTTCTTCTGGCTCCTGGAAAAAAGAAGCGAGATGCTCATTCTTCAGGCCGAGTTGCCTCGCGATTCGATCTGAAGAAACTTGCTCCTCCAGACTAGGCCCAATCATTGGGCCTAATCCAGAGCGGAGCACGTGGCTGGATGCCAGTGCAGTGCATTGGCTTTCAGTCGCGGCGGCCTGGCTTTTGGATCGGAACCCCGTAAGGCTCCTGGGCCCCGATGCAACTGCACCCTCTGCACCCCCCCCCCCAGTGTATGGTCCAGACATGTCCATTAGCAACTTCCATTGAAAATGAATTAAATGGAACTGACTGACATACTTTAGTTATAGGATCTTTAGATCCTCTTTTAACTGCTTGTATAGAAGGAATATTTGCCTAATATGACATGCTTACTTTTTTTAACAGTACAGTATTTGGGTTTGTACCATCTGCTTCAGACAATGTACCATATGTATTGAGATGTGTGTATATGTCTCAGCATCTTCTCCTAAATTAGGTAATTAATATATAATAAAATGTTTATTAGTTTGTTACAGAACATTCCATATCCTGAAATATATTTCTGATTAAACGTAAACTTACAGCTTCTACTGAAATCAGTGACTCTCACAGTCTGGAACAGGTCAGACTTTTTTGTCACTGGAAATCCATTTTAACGCCCAGTCTGCATAGGGAACCATTGCTCAAAAGATGTGTAAAAGTCAGCCTTACCTTGAGACATTGCTCCACAAGACAGTTTCTGTTGAAATATCTCATTGCTATTATTCCTAGATCTTTAACACAAGGACAGTTTTAGTAATGTCAAAGTGACAGCAACAGATATGGCTAGGGGTTGGTTAACATATGGTAGTCAGTGACAATGTTTAACATTTCACTGTTTGTTACTATTGGGTTTCCGTTCGCTGTCTCTCTCCTCCACTAATTTACAGGGGCAATGTGTTATTCGACCCAGCTGCAATTCAACAACATTATTGGTGCCATTGTAGCTGGCAACACTGCCGAGCTGTAGTTGGCGAGGAGCCATCCAATGGGATACTTGCTGCAGGATACACCGAGAAGGTGTGTGGCTCCTCTAACTGTAAGCGAGGGAAGAGGTGAAATGGAAGCAATGCCTTGCCATGGTGAATATGGAGATGAGAAATGATTCAGACAGGAGAATCCAGAGGACGCAGATGTGCCCTGCAGGTGTTGGAACTGGGGCTGCATAAAATCTAACTAAACTTTGTCCTATTTCTCCTACTCCTATGATTCTCTAGATCTATTGCATGTTTTGCTGCTTTGTATTGCCGCATAAATTGGAGTGATTGCTTTGGATCATGCAGTGGTGAATTCCACATCCATCTCCTACTTCCATCATCACTGAAATGCCTCGTGCTCCTGTACACAGCATGTTATATACTGTATATGACTAGAGATGGGCGAGTAGTACTCGATCGAGTAGGTATTCGATCGAATACTACGGTATTCGAAATACTCGTACTCGATCGAGTACTACTAGCTGTTCGAACTTAAGATTCGATGCAGAACCAGCTTTGATTGACAGAATGCTATACATTGCCAATCAACGCTGGTTTTTCTCTTACCTTTAGAAGTCTTCTCCCTGCGCAGCGTCCCCATCTCCTCTTCCAGCTCTGAATTCACTCTGCCAGGCATCGGGCCTGGGCAGAGCTGACTGCGCATGTCCGCTTGTAGTGTGGGCATGCGCAGTCGGCTCTGCCCAGGCCCGATGCCTAGCAGAGTGAATTCAAGGCCGGAAGAGGACGCGGGGACGCTGCGCAGGGAGAAGACTTCTCGGAGGATCCAGCCCGACCCTCACTCATGGACTTGGTAAGTAGAATTTGATCGAATGTTGCGTACCCCTGAAATGAGCCTTTCCCCCCATAGACTATAATGGGGTTCGAAACCCGTTCGAACAGTCGAACAGTGTGCGGCTGTTCGAATCGGATTTCGAACTCCGAACATTTTAGTGTTCACTCATCTCTATATATGACCTCAGCACTGTAACGTGTCCACCTACCATTGACTGTTGGCTGAGAGGCTTCAGATAAAGCCAGAATGTCACAGTGACTCAAAGACCCGTGTGCCTTCTGTATTTTCACTTTGCAACGCATATCGCAGAGACCGTTTTAGTTGATTATGATTCACCATTTATTTAGTTTTGCTAAAATCCAAACAATTTTGAATATTCAAGTTGAACCTGACTTGGAACAAATCATTTCACCCATCTCTACTTGGGACTGATGAGAGTTAGAAAAAAAATCCAAGTGCACGGGAAGCAGTAGGGGTGCACCTATTGAAGGATGCAAAGATATGGAGCCGGTGGAGGTGGTGAAAGGTCCTCTGTAATATAAAAAGAAATATACTTTAATTTTACAATGTATTTTTGCTCATTATAAAATATTGCAATAACATGTTTAGTACTTTTATCTCCTGTGGTTTCCAAATTTGTTGCTGCGTCTTGTGCTGCCAACGCTATTATGTTATTGAGCAGAAGTGCACACAGTTTTCATCTTGAAGAAAATATGAGTACGGTGATTTCTTATTTTAGATCATGTTCATCTTTCAAGTTACATGATATTATGGAATTAATAATTCAGTGACACTACCTAATGTTCTCACTCCAATTATATTAAAACTTGTGTTAGCTGTCTTAAGCTGAGTTCACAAAGGGTTTTTTTGGACCGGATTTTGACACGGAGGCCGTCTCAGAATCTGGTCCAAAAAATGGCTAGCCGTGACTGGATGCCGGAACAGTGCACCGGCATCCTGTCTCAGCATTCCACATTCCAAATGAATGGGCCTAGTTGGGAGGGAGTGTTGCGCCCTAGACGCTGGAGTGGATTCAGCTGCAGAATCTGCATCAAGATAGGGCAGCTCGCTTCTTCATTCCATGAGCAACAAAAAAACGCTAGCGGAAGTCATTGGGAGGCGTTTTTGGAAGCCAGATTCCGAGGCAGATTCCACGTCAAAATCTGGACCAAAGAACCCCGTGTGAACTCAGCTTTGTCAGCACTTTCTCCATGAGGTTGTCATGATGAAAGAGTCCCAAGCCTGTCCACAAATGATGACAACAGTCAGGCACATGAGCTGATTCTGCTGGATATATGAGTGACATTGGATTCGAAAGAAGTCCACGAAGTTGAGGAAGTCACAGCTGATGAAGAGATAAAGATAACAGCGCATTCATGGTTCGCAGCTCCGCCTAAAACTGTTTTTATAAGTGAATATGAAATATTTTTGACACATGGACAAAGTGTTGAAAAGCAGAGAGATTATGTCAAAAAATTATGTTTTTCTCTTTTCTGAAAGTTGATTAAAATGCAACTCATATCATCACTGATCATTCTGATATTCTTACCTACAGCATTGATCCACCAATATAACACATGGGGGTTTTGTGGTTTAAAAAAAAACCCTAAAAACATTTCCAAATATGCCACTATACTATTAACCAGAGTAGAGGGTCGTCATTTACTCTAGAGGATCCAGAACTGATATGCATTACATGGATAGTCCATTGAATTTAATAGAGTATTGGTAATGCTTGATCTCTCCATGGTGGTACTGCAGATCCCCAACATATTAAATATCAGTACTGTATATGATATGGTGGGGTTATGATACCTATACCCCACACCATGGGTCCTCAAACTTTTTAAACAGGGGGCCAGTTCACTGTCCCTCAGACCATTGGGAGGCCGAAATATAGTTTTAAAAAAATTAAGATTATACACTCCACAGTAGCTCCCCCCGACAGTATTATATGCTCCACCGTACACCCCCCAATGCACAGTATTATATGCTCCTCAGTATACCCCCCCACGATATTATATGCTCCTCAGTACGCGCCCCTTAGTATTATCTGCTCCTAAGTACACTCCCACACTGTATTATATGCTCCTCACTGCACCCCCATACAGTATTATCTGCTCCTCAGTACTCACCCCCAAACACTGTATTATATGCTCCTTAGTACGTCCCCCCAAAAACACACAGTATTATCTGCTCCTCAGTACACCCCCACACTGTATTATATGCTCCTCAGTACGCCACCCCCACCCCCACAGTATTATATGCTCCTCAGTACACCCCTCCCCTCACACACTGTATCATATGCTCCTCAGTACGCCCCCAACACACACACACACACACAGTATTATATGCTCTTCGGTACGACTTATGTCATCGTGCCAGCGATCACTCACTAAAGGGGAATCCTGTACCAGATTCCCTATTAGTAAGCGATCCGGATGAAGGCACGCCCCTGCCAGTGGGCTGGAAAAATGTCCTGGGCAGGTTGTATGTGGCCCGCAGGCCGTAGTTTGAGGACCTCTGCCCCACACCAATTAGCTTATCCAGCTCCTTGAAGCCATATGCGAGGTAATTCTGCTTCTATTAAAGCTAATGGGAGCAGAGTCACAGTCCCTTCCCGCTCTTCTTCCATTCACTTGCATAGGAGAAGAGCTGCTTTTGGCCATATATATCATATAGAGCTTTCAGTAGCCAGATCTGGTGATTGGGGCAGGGTCCAGATATTGGACTCCCCAGCGATCAGATACTGATGACTTATCCTGTGGGTTGGTCATTAGTATCCATTACCCTTGGGTCCCAGAAAATCCCTTTAACATTTGCTGCCTGGTCCATCCAAATGCAGAAGACTACTGGTTGACTCATCCAAAGCAGGGAGGGGTGTCTAAGACCACCTGAGCACAGTGTTCACAGAGTGGTCTCAGAAGCTACTGGCCATCTCACAGAAATGTAGAAGGAACTGGGAATCAGGTGACCTGCACCAGACATATTAAAAGATAGTTATCTATTTTACATATAATACTCCTGCCACTTACGTCGGATGGATATCTCAGACGTATATAACTACCATTCAGTAGCATACAGTGCCTATAAGCCACCACTGTAAAAAAAAACAAAAAAAAAAAACCATGCTTTTTTTGTGTAGGCACTTTACTAACCAGCGAAAAAGGTATATCAGCAGCATATACCAGCCCATTGGATGCCAAAAGGATACCCTTGGTGTCCATCAGATCAATAGGAGCAGATAGGGGGTGTACCCAGAATTAGCGAAATCCACAAATACTCGTCCATCTGTATACAAAAACCCAATCCCACCCCTCTGACAGCAGACTATTTCCGATGAGCAAACTCCACCCCTGATTTCTTAAGAGACCGCATCTTACCTGCTGTTAACAAGTCCTGATATAGGAGAGCAATGCTCATGTAGAGAATTAGACCACCCCTCTACAGGAGAGCAGCGGCAGGGATGGTATAATGGAGGGCAGCAGCAGAGGGGACATTGGCAGGGGAACCATGCCATCGCATCATCATTCTGCAGAGCAACTATGAAACCGTGTCCCTGTATGCAGAACATACACTACAAATACAGTGTAAATAGGCGCATAGAACAAACAGCAAACGGAAGGGGAAGGACCTTTATGCTGGGGACTTTAGATATTACCGTATATACTTGAGTATAAGCCCAATTTTTCAGCCCAGTTTTTGTGCTGAAAAAGCCCCCCTCAGCTTTTTTTTTTCCCCTTTAGGAGGGGGGTGGCGGTCTATGACCAGCCACAATATCAATGTATAGAATCTCCCATAAAATAGTGGGGGGGGAAAAAAAAAAAAAAAAAAAAAAGATTTAAAAAAATAAAAGTTGTAAATCCCTCCTTTCCCTATAATACATATAAAAGTAGAAAATGACTGTGACACACAAACACATTAGGTATCCCTGTGTCTGACAGTGCCCGGTCTACTGAATATAGGGGATCTGCAGTGCAGCTGTTCCCTCGGGAAGGGGTTAATAGGAGCACTGCAGATCCCCTATATTCAGCCAGACTGAATTCCAAGTGGGGGGAAAAAAAACTCAGTCCTGAAGCTCAGGGAAGGGGCAGACAGACAACCAAAACACCCCCTCCCCTCGCCAGCAACTACTGCACCCAAAAACTCCGACCATTTTCATTTTTGAAATTTCCCAGTAGCTGCTGCATTTCCCCCCCAGATGGAGTAAGAAATGATAGCAGTGAGCGGCACATCATGGCACAGCCTGTCTCTCCCAATTAATTTCAATAACGTCAGCTAGTTACTGCCGGATTAATCTTGAGACGTGTCACAAAATAGCAGCGAATCTCCTTGTAGTGCTTTCCCATGCTCTATCAATCGTTACAATAAATTCTACTCCAGCTGTAAGGGTAGCCAAGGTTTCCTGTGATCTGGAGAAACTAGCCATGCGTGCGTATTTTTTAATTAAAACTGTATAGTAAATATTAATTGGAGGTAATTAATAATCCATAGACAGCTTTCCCGAGCACTCGCAGGCATAAAACTGAGAAGTCGATTTATGAAAGATGGATAAATTACATTGACATTTCTGGCTTGTTAAGAGACCTTTATCAAGGCCAAAGCTTCAGTGTAATTTATACTCGCTCTTAATATCTCTAGTAATCTGTTTAAGACTGGTGAGCGCTCCAGCTGACTTATCTATTTATATCGACATAAATACATTTATATTTTACATCTCTGTCATCCGTGTGCCGGCGAGAGGATGGTAATTGGATGGACAACTAAATGGAGCGTTACATTGCAGCCCGCCGGCTCCTTCTTAGGTGTACCTAGCCTAGAACAGCTGGGCGTTTCTAAAGACGTTTTTCCTATTTTTTATTTTTTGGGTGAATTTTTGAAAATGTTTTATGGAAAAAATTAAAAAAGTTAATATCGAGTGGGCAGCTATGCTAAAAAAATTATATTCGGAAACCGTTTAGTGAATTTTTTAAAAAATAATAAAATTTTACCTAAAACACGTATAGTTGGGCACCTTGACATCCTATTATGTCAACGTGATCACACAGATGATACTTTAGGTGTAACTTAACCGCTTAATGCTTTGTTCCGTATTACGTCGTCCTGAGCGTAAAGTCTAATTTTATATAGATCCGGGAAAATACTCCGTCTTCTGATAAATCATGGAGTTGTATGGCTGTATGGTACACTATATGTGTTTTACAAGGGTTCACATCTGCGCCCGGTCTCAGGTTTAACCAATCCTGCCGATTTCCATCTTCTGCTCCGCAAAACTGGACAGTAGACAGAAAGCCGGCGGTCAGCTTTCAAAACCATTCACTTGAATAGGTTTGTAAAGGTGACCAGCCGTGAGCGTCTTCTTCCTGTCCACAGGGAAACCGTTTTTTTTAGCTGGACACAAAGTCGGACATGCAGGACTTTGTGTCTGCTGAAAAAAACCAACCTGCCGGATTGGCTAAACCGGAGACCGAGCGCAGATGTGAACCCGCCCTGAAGTGGTTCATTGGCATAGACACAACAGTTTAACCCCTCAGAAACCATGATCAATAGCAATCAGTGCATCAGTGTGGTGTGAGAACACGATGGCAACCATGGCAGCAAAGCAACGGCCTCCTGGATGCCTATCCCTATCGCACATAGGAATACTATGTACGATTGTATTGCAGTACATTAAACTGGGGATCAGGAGATTTCGGATTCCAGAAAAAAGCAAAAAATTATTATTATTTTTTAAAAATTAAAAATTAGAGATGAGTGAGTACTGTTCGGATCAGCCGATCCGAACAGCACGCTCCATAGAAATGAATGGATGCACCTGGTACTTCCGCTTTGACGGCGGCCGGCCGCTTAACCCCCCGCGTGCTGGCTACGTCCATTCATTTCTATGCGAGCGTGCTGTTCAGATCGGCTGATCCGAACAGTACTCGCTCATCTCTATTAAAAATAAATCCTATTAATATAAATGTGAAAGTTTGTGAGTTTGTGAGTTTGTGGGTTTGTGTGTTTGGATGTTTGTTCCTCAATCACGCAAAACCCGCTCGACCGATTTGGCTGAAAGTTTCCACAAACATAGTTAATACACCCAATTGCGCAATAGGCTACTTTTCGTCACAATAGCGCACATACGTTTGTGCCAGGACCCCCACAAAACCCAAACTCACACCACCATCTCTGCAATCTCACACACTTTGGACCATAGCAAGCCACAAAATTCATATTACCCTCTACAGCCTCGCCCCTAACCCCACACAATCACATATACATATACTTTACCACTTTGCCCCTCACTTTAACGATACTCCAGGAGGCGCTCTATAACGCTCCGGAGCAGCAATGTTTGCCGACCCCCACCGCTCTGACAATCCGTGACACCGCCCACCCATGTCAATACCCCTATACGGTCATATAATGCCGCGATTTGGCCGCTGCAAAAACACTGCGGGAAAAATCACGGCATTTTACAGTACTTGCTAAGTGGATGGGGTTCATGTGAATCCTATGCCCACTTTGTGGAAAAAAAATCCAAAATTGTTGTGGTTTTGAAAATCACAGCATGTCAATTATATCTATGGAAACGCCGGCGGCTTTCCCCTAGATATAATTGTAGCAGAAAGTCTGCGGAGGAAAACTCTATGAACTTTCTGTTCAAAGTGCTGTGGGAAGAACCGCAATGCGTATACGCTGCAGTTGTTGCACAGCGGTTTAGCGCGGCAGTTCCGACCCGTGGGGTCTTAGCCTCAACCAAGCAAAACAGTGAGTTTTTGTCTGCAGATTTTGATGTTTTTCTGCGGCGTTTCTGTGGAGTTTCCGCAACACATTTATCATGTTGCATTTTTGCTGCGGTTTTCATACTTTCCATAGAAACCTATGGAAGGAAAAACTCAGCCTTTACGCAACTATAATTGAGATGCTACATTTTTCAAAAACGCAAACGTTTTTGAAAAACGCAGCTTTTCCACAGCGTTTTTTTTTCCACAGTGTGGGGCAAGGATTAGACAAAATTGCATTCACTATGCTAGTACTGTAAAACGCAGCGTTTTTTTCCTGCTTCATTTCCGCAATGCCCAAAAACGCTGCATTTCTACCCAGTGGGGCTTTAGCTTATGGCTATGGCCCCACATTGCAGAAACGCAGATTTTTTGTTCCTGATTTTGTTGCGTTTTTTTGAGCCAAAGCCAAGAATGGCTACAAGAGGAATGGGAGAAATATATGAAATACTTACACTTCTACCTTTTGCTCAATCCACTCCTAGATTTGTCTCAAGAAAACGCAACAAAATCTGCAACAAAAAAACTGCGTTTCCACAACGTGGGGCCGTAGCCTTACAGTTATAGACGTCAAAATATTATGATGGCAGGACACTAGTTCATTTTTGACAAAAGACATTTTCTTCAGTAATGCCAGTACAACATAATAAAACCAATATACATATGGTATCGCTGTAATCATAATGAGCTGTCGCACAAAATTGGCATGTCATTTTTAATACAGAGTGAAAAATTAAAAAAAATTAATAAAAGCTAATCAAAACGTTATAGGTACCCAAAAATGGCACCAAATCAAAGTACAACTCGTATGTTAACAGAAAAATAAAAAGTTATGAATTTTGGAAGGTGGTGATGGAAAATATAAAAAAAGTTGCCGAGTATTAAGGCCCAAACTACCTTGCGTCTTTAAAGGCTTAACGTTCTTACGCTAGGATCACACTAGCGCCCGGAGTCCGTTCTGAGCATGCAGAAGACGGAAAGCTGTCAGACCGGGTCCGGCCGTGTGCGCCGGTGAGCGTTTTATGCTCACCGCCGCGAAACCACTTTTTTAAACCGGAAACAGAGTACTGCATGTCCGACTCTGTGTCCGATTTAAAAAAAAAATCGGTTTCGCCGCAGAGAGCATAAAACGCTCACCAGCGCTCACGGCCGGACATCTTTCAAACCCATTCAAATAAATGGGTTTGAAAGATGCAGGAAACGGAAACCTGCAGAACGGAGACCGGGCGCAGATGGGAACGAGCCCTTAAGCTCCAGTGTAACATCTGTAACAGACTCCCACCTATCAGGTGTCTTCGGTAACGGCCTCTTCTTATGTGGTGGGGGTCTTTGGTCCTCCTCTAGTACTAGGGCTTGGATGTGACTGGCACATCTGTGAGAATCCTATAACACTCTATTCCCAACAGAAATTTATCTACATTATGAAGACAAAAATAATAACACAGTTTGATGGAATATATTATTATATTATTTATATGTTTTTAGTAGAACCTAATCCCGAATTCTTATCAATGTGTACCATAACTATACCTATATAGTACTGTTCATAAAGTTTTAGGCAGGTGTGGAAAAAAATGCAGTAAAGTAAGAATGCTTTCTAGAATAGAAGGGTTCGTCAAAGGAGAAAAGAGGAATCTAAGTCCCATTAGGTGTGACCATCCTTTGCCTTTCATCAGTTCTTCTCAGTACTTGCAGATGGTTTTTGAAGGACCTCAGCAGGGAGGTTGTTCCCACCATCTTGGAGAACTAAGCACGGATCTTCTGTGGATGTAGATATGCTCCAATCCTTCTGTCTCTTCATGTAATCCCAGACAGACTGGATGATGGTGAGATCAGGGCTCTGCGGGGGCCGTATCATCACTTCCAGGACTCCTCCTCCAATGGGTGGTCACTAGGGTTGAGCCGATCTTGACTTTTCAGGATCGATTTTAAAATCCGATTTCCCATCATTTTTCATTCGAACCCGATCTCGATCCCAATGCAAGTCAATGGGATTTTTTAATTAATCGGAGATCGGATTTTAAAAGCAAACCTATTCACTATACAGCATGGAATCTAAGAATTGTTAGAATCCACACTGTGTAGTGAATCTCTAAAGTAGCCAGAGGATTTTTTTTAATCCTCTGGCTACATAGTCCCCCCTGGTGTCCACTTACCTCCATGGCTGGTCCGATGCCTTCCTTCTTCTTTGCTTCGCTGCCGCTCCACGCTGCTCCCTGCCCCCTCCCTGCCAGGTTACGAGAGTGTGGGAGGGTTAGGAGAGTGTGGGCGGGTACTTGGAGGGAAGATGTCACGTCTCCCCGTCCTGTACCCGCCCACACTCTCCTAAGCCACAAGCCCCGCCTACCTAGCGCTTTAAACACTAACCTAGGAAGCGGGGCAGAGAGGCAAGAAGAAGGAGGGCACTGGAGCAGCCATCTCTAGAGGTAAGTAGCTGCTAGAGATGTTTAGTTTAGCCTCCCATTCCAATGAATGGAGGCAGCCGGCACGCAGGTGGTTAAGGCTGTATGCCGGCTGCTTCCATTCATTCCTATGGAACTGCAGCGGAGCCTTCATACTGAGTATACAGCGTATACACTCCACTTCTTTTTTCCTGTTCAGCCACAGGAAAATGGCGGCGGACATGCACAGTGGGCGCTTTTTGAAGATGATGTGACGGAACAAGGAAAAAGAGGCAGAGGCGGTAAAAAAGAAGAAGGCGGTGCTGGATTGCTTTCTCGCAGCACTGGGGACACCCGCAGTGCAGAGAGACAACTAATTAGCATATGGACGAAAACTGTAATATCTAAGGAACGGTGGTGCGGATCAGACATCTAAACGTAGGGGAAGAATAGCCTTTCTTAAGGCTATTCCTACGTGGGTTTACCTTAAAACGGGATTCTATTGAACAAATCCCTTTAACACTCCTTGTAGAAGAGACTTCTATAACTTTATAGCTTGAATGCTAAAGTAACTTAGATATGAAATATCGTTTAAGCCCAAGAAGTGACCTTGGATTTTTTTGTCGATACGGAAATGCAATAAATTATCTCGGTGTAGAAGTTTTTATTACAGCTATTACCATATTTATATAAATCTATTGCCTTACCGCCTTCTCCAGAAGGAATATATGGAACGTAGACAGTCTTACCTCATAACTCAGATCTCCCAAACCCATACGAGCCCGCTATACTCTGCACTCTCTCTAATTCCCAGTACTGGAGTATATATTCAAGATATAGACAAACTGGTAAAATAATGCATTCATCTCTATCAGCATAAATGTTACATTATATCAACTAGTCACATGACCCTACTTTAATAATTAAGTAATTTAATAATGAAATCAATTTGAGTATTAACTATTGAGATAGCTGACCCTCACCAGAAGCTCTTCTAGATAGTACTGATATCATACAGTCAGTGGGAGTGACTTCCTAGGTAATAATACCATGTAGTGAAGTAGTAGTTATATTAGTAGTATTATTACCGCTATATAGTGATAGTGATATTGTGCAGTGTAAGTTATATTAGTAGTATAATTACCGCTATATAGTGGTAGTGATATCTTATAGTAACAATGATGCCATGTTGGGGTATTAATAGCATAAAGTGATGAGGATGTTGTGAAGTGACAGTAATGTCCAATTACTCTATAGTACTATGCATTTAGGGCTCGTTCACACAGGCACTAAGGGGGCGGATTATGGCGCGTAATCCACGTCATAATCTGCCCCCTCACAATGATGGTCTATGTAGACCCCCAGGCTATTTTTTTCCATGAGCGGCATGGTTCCCTTTCTTCAGGCAGCTTCCGCGGCCCGTTGAGCTGCGGCGTCCGCCTGGCGGCAGCAACCTCCGCAGTCGGCCCATTCATTTGAGCGAGTTTTAACCTGAGAGTGACACAGCTCCCGGTGCCAAAATCCGCCGTAACCCCCGTCCCCCCTCCCCGTGTGAACTTAAAGAGGTTTTCCATAACTTACATATTGATGACCTATCCATACTCTAATTCATCTGTATATGATCGATGGAGCACTGACACCTCAGACCCCTGACCCTTGCCAATCAGCTGTTTGAAGAGAGTGGTGCACTCACCAATGCTGCAACCTCTTCCCTGTTCTGATGATGCTTACTGGTCACATGGTACAGCAGCAGCTTACTTAGTCCCATTCAAGTGATCGGGGCTGAAATGCAAAAACAAACAGAGCCCCTGTACAATGTATAGTTCTGTGCTTGGAGTGTAATGAAGAGTCCCAAGAGCCCAACCAAACGCTGAGGCCTTTTCAACCAACTGATCAGTGGGGGTGCTTGGTGTTACTATCGAACCCCCACCGATCACGTACTATTGTCTTATCCTAACTATAGGTCAATATGTATTTCCTTTAATTTGGTAAGGTTTCTAATAATTTTCTCCACTGGATTATCAGACTAGTGGATTATGAGTAATATAAATGTTTATAAAAATTAGTGGAAAATCGAAGTAACGAGGATCTGGGCGCACAATATATTACCATTCATTATACAGAATGTTACAGGATTCAGTGATAAATTCCCGCATAGAGTATAATGGACCCTCTGTTCCAGGCAACATGTTCCTCTATGGTGTCACGTCTTATTATATCAGTCATGAGAGATGGGTACTGCACGTGTGGCAAGCATGTTTGTAAACATGAGTGCAGATCGGGGGGAAAAAACAGCTTGCCATTTGTCACACCATACTCCGACGTTATATTTCGAGAGACATAAAGAGGAGAGGAATGTTATATGTTGTGACTGTCTCGCCGCAGAAGGTGTTATCTTTCTTACAATCTCCATCCTACAAATGTCCTATCTTTTCCCACTTCTCGAAACAAACTTAAAATTGGCGTGCTGCTGGGCTGCCAGAGAGAATGGGCATATATTTCATTTTGGTAAGAGGTGATGAAGCAAATGACAGGCACAAATTATAGCGGTAATAGGGGTAGGACTGAGAGAATCTGCAAAGTCATTACGGCTGTTTTAGAGCTCTGTTTGATGCCACCTCCTGCAAAGTCCACTGCCGTTCCTGCCACAGACTATTGCATCAGCGCTATAATAAATGACACAGACGTACGGTGGGGTTTCTGTGTTCACTATAGGAGCGCTCAAAATCAACTGTCACCAGAACTTGTAACACGCATTAAGGAAATGTATGTTAATGTTGATGATGTCAAAATACACTTCCATGAATATCATTCATTGCGGTGAGGCCGACATAGATCACACTGTGCAGCGAGCGCTGAATGGACTAATCTCGGGAGGAAAACTATGGACAGATAAAGGCTTCGCAGACACAAATAGGACTCCAGCATAAGCGCCTCATTATATGCACCGCCATTTACGGAACTTAGGCAGAAAAATAATTGTGTCCATATTCCATTTTTCTTTTAGGAAAAAATATAGCTAAGCAAACTTGCTTTTTTGTTGGTGCAGGTTTTTGAGCCACAACCAGTGGATTCTACAGGAAGGGGAAGTCTAGGCCTGTCCTTTATATTTCCTGTTCCTGTTCCGATTACAGGGCAGACAATGGACCTCCCTGTACCAAAACACTTCTGCCATCAAGATCATAATATCACCGATCACATGAAGATTTTGATTTTAAGGGGAAATTTCAAATCTAAGAGAGACAGAGGAGTATGGGAGTATAAACTCATGACCACCTTTGACCCATTCCAGAGGGGGTTACATCTGTCGCATGGATTTATGTCCTTCTATAAGAACTAAGCATCACATCAACAATCAAAGGGACCAGAAAAACTCACAGGGCCATCCTTTGAACTGATAATTTGTTTTTTAACCACTTCAGTACCGGACCAATTTGTGGTCCAGGACCAGACACATTTTAGAGTTTTTTTGTATGTGCGGTTTTGAGGGCTGTAACATTTTTCTCGTATGTCTCAGTCAACTAATTTTTGCGTCTTTTTTCGGGGACACATAGGGCTTTATTTTTACGTTGTTTTTATTTTCGAATGTGTTTTAATTTTTTTATATCTGGGAAAATA
The DNA here is from genome assembly GCF_031893055.1 of Leptodactylus fuscus. Classification (NCBI taxonomy): domain Eukaryota; kingdom Metazoa; phylum Chordata; class Amphibia; order Anura; family Leptodactylidae; genus Leptodactylus; species Leptodactylus fuscus. Next base: position 38,217,496 of record NC_134268.1, read on the forward strand.
TAAACAAAATAGGAGGGAAATTGTGTCTGGTTTTCAATTTATTATTATTTTTTTTTAATTTAATAACAAAAAGTGTCACTGAAAATAGTTTTTCCTCTCCATTACGGTAATTTTTATTTTGTATGTTGTCATCAGGGGTGGGGCTATAACCTTTAATAACGGCGTTTTATTAGCGTATTATTATTTTTATTTACATTTTTTTAAAACTTTTTTATTATATATATATATATATATATATATATATATATATATATTTTTTTTTTTTTTTTCAGATTATGTCCCCATAAGGTCATAAGAGACCTTTGGGGACATCTGATCAGTGAACCAGTGTAACAGTGGACCAGTTGTAGGGGCTGGTACATTTAGCCCAGTTGCAGGAGGAATCCAGCCTCCTGCACACTGTATATACAGCTTACTGAACTGATCTGGGGTCCTGTAGGACCCAGCAGCTCTTGTAAGATGCTGCTCTCAGCGGATCACGTGACCGCCGGGTCAGAGGGTAGCTGAATTATGGCAGCGTCTATAGCTGTGTATACAGCGCTCATTCAGTGCTGGACCTGCCTCCAGATTTTGGACAAAGACGTTAAGGACTCGTTCACATCTGCGCCCGGCACTCCGTTCTGCAGGCTTCCGTTTCCTGCACAAAACAGGGCAGGAGACAGAAGCCTGCCGGCACCTTTCCAAACCCTCTCATTTGAATGGGTTTGAAAAGTGTCCGTGAGCGCCGGAGAGCGTTTTATGCTCTCCGCGGTGAAACTGTTTTTTTTAAACCGGACACAGAGTCGGACATGCAGTACTCTGTGTCCGGTTTAAAAAAAAAAAAAAAACGGTTTAGTTGTGGAGAGCTCAAAACGCTCACGGCCGGACTGCATGCAGAAGACGGAAACCTGATAACGGAGACCCGAATGCTGGTGTGAACCCAATGTAACTTACATTGCAATCCTTCCTGTAATGGTGACATGACTGCTGCTCTGGTTCCCAGTGTATACAGCACAAGCTGAAAAGTGATCTCTACAAAACTTGAGTCGTCCTATTGCAAGGCCTATTCCATAGTGTGAAAGCTGCACAATGTTCCCATAATAGATAATGACATAATACATTGAAAAAACCACCAAATATTGTTTACAAAACTTTGGTTTTTTTACATAAAAGCTTAAATGAAACAATAGATCATTTTCTGATAATAAATGTGTTTTACTGTCATCCAGTAGTCTGAGAACCTGCCCGTATACCATGATGGCATTTACTGTGTAGATGGATCACGCATACAGTTCTTCCAGAGGCTAAGCTGTTATTACACTGACATTTTATTATATCTATTGTATTGATTTTCTTTAACTGTACTTAAGTTGTCCCTTTATCCCATGCAGATACTACGGAGATGATCTAATTGCTATTGCTGTTTCAGATAAGCCTTCTCAGTTATTTCTTCCTAGAATAAATATGTAATGACATTACATTAACAACTTCTCTATTATGTCAATGTAAAAATTGTCTATGGAAATAAAACCTTTTTTCCTGAAAAGTATACTGGGGGCGTTTTAGGTCACAATGAGACAACACTTAAAGAAAAAAAAAAAAAAAATATATATATATATATATATATATATACACTGTATATTGTAAGCTGATGGCCCGCAAAATAATGGAGGGAGTATACATCTCGCCCAGACTACTCAGGTGGGCAAGATGAGAGAAAGTCCATGGATGACTTGTTCTCAGCAGACAGCTTTTATCTGCTGAGCATTTTGTTACATGCTCAGTATTGGGATGGATTTTTTAGGAATGGCAGGTAGGATTGGCAGTGGACCTGTCATTCCACACACCCTCCAGTCCATGCATTGTGGATGTTTCTACAGCGTGTCAGCTGTTGTGGATTGTCCTCATCAGTGAGGTTTAAAAGGTCAGCTCCAGCAGCAAGACTCTGGACAGAGCTGGGCTGCAGGGCCAGCTGGAAGGTCACACTGTGGGAGCCGTGTCTTGTACCATTCAATTTTGCTATTGAATCTGCTATTCTATGTGAGCTAACCTATTGATGTGTTTAGTCAGAGCCGAGCCGGGCAGGGATTTATTTTGTATTGTTTTTCTTTTTCCCTTTTTGGTTGTTGCACTGTCTCATGTGGAGTAAAAATAAAACTCTACCTCTGTGGACTAAAAATCTGGACTTGTTTATCTATGCCTATATATATATATATATATATATATATATATACACATATATATATATATATATATATATATATATATATATAGTGGTAAAGTGTACGGTAAGGTGGTGGAGGGAGTGTATATCTCTCCTGATTTCCTCAGAGCAACCATATTCTAGCAGAGAATAGTCTGCTGGAACTCTTGTTCCACATTATGGGCTGGCTTTTCTGGACTGGAGGGCAGGTTGGTAGTGGGAGCCTTCCAGTCCACACTTACTCCACCACGGGTTTTGCCCTGAGTCCGGGGCAGTCACAGGTGAGGCTTCCTTAGGGCTATTTTACTGGGGAAGGAAGCTCAGTTAGGACCCTGGTACACACAAGGAGTGTGTGAGGAAAACAGGTACCTTGTGGACTTTGACTAGCTCATATGGTGACTCAACCTGCTGTAGGTCAGAGAGGTAACCTGCTGTATAGATAGAGCTGGACAAGGCTTAGGTTTTGTTTGTTGTTTTTGTTTCTTTGCTGGCACCGTGTTTTATGCCGAATGCTCAAATAAAACACTGGACTTATTTATTCTACTACCTGTCTGCAGGGTGTCATTGCCGTTCCCAACCGTGTGAGCTGAACCCCTTACAATTGGTGGAGGACGCGGGGCACAACGGCAGGACAGAAGTCTGGACAACTGTGTGTGGCAGACATTAAAGGAGCCAGAGGTAGATGTCCTGGGTGAAAGCTGCTGCAACTTTGCAAGGACAGTCCAATACCATGGAAGAGGTATTAAAGCAGCTGATACAGGTCCAGGCGCAACAGCAACAGGCCCTGGCGCAGCAACAGGAAACAAACCGCCTGTTAATAGAGCAGATGGCTGCACTCCGAGAGTCTGGCACGACTCAAGCCCGACAAATGGAGGTAATCCCGCCTGAGACTGCCAAGGTAAAGAGGGCTGTACAGCAGGTCTTGCAGAAAATGACATCTGATGATGACGCCGAGGCCTACCTCACGGTGTTTGAGAGAGTGGCAGAGAGAGAGGGTCTGCCGAGTGCAGAGTGGGCAGATGTGATTGCGCCCTTCCTCTCCGGTGAACCCCAAAAGGCCTACTATGACCTCAGGGAGCAGGATGTCCGGGACTATACCAAACTAAAGTTTGAGATCCTTGCTCGCCTGGGTGTCACACCAGCTGTCCGCGCTAGGAGAGTTCAAAGTTGGACCTACTCCATTGACAAACCCACCAGGTCCCAGATGTACGACCTAATCCATCTGGTACGCAAATGGCTGGAACCAGAGACCTGCACACCCGCCCAAATCGTGGAAAAGGTGGTCGTCGATCGCTTCTTCAGGGCGCTGCCGGCAGAGCTACAACGCTGGGTCGGACACGGGGACCCCAAGACTGCTGATCAACTGGTCAACCTGGTGGAAAGGTATATAGCGACCGAGGACTTCCTCCATGATGTTCCCACGGCACCAATCCCTCTCAGGACTGCCAGCCCCGTGACGTCTGTGGGTAAGAGGGGTACAATGTGAGGAGTGTGGAAAACTGCGAGAGGGAACAGGGCTCTGGACCTCGGGCGAGGGCAAAATACTGAAGTTGAACCTAAGCGGCCCACAGGTCCTAGAAGGGACTCCCTGTTGAAAAGGCCTGGGTCCCTCCAGTGCTGGAGGTGTCATGAGTGGGGACATGTGGCTGCCCATTGCCCTCTTACTTCAGAGCTTATGGAGTGTGACGCTAATAGGCGGCAGTCGCTATTTGCTGTACCGGTGTGTACAGCCATGCCAGGGACTGAGCCACATGCATGTATGGTAAGGGTTAATGACCGCTCGGCAACAGCCCTGCTGGACTCTGGTAGCTCAGTGACTTTGGTTAGAGCCAGCCTTGTGACTGGGGACTATATACCAGGCAAACAGGTGAAAGTGTTATGCATCCATGGGGATATTATAGCTTACCCTGTGGCCTCAGTTAAACTGGTAACTCCCTCTGGGACTGTGACCTATGAGGTCGGTGTGGTAAAACGGCTCATGTATGAGGTAATTTTGGGCCGTGATTTCCCATTGTTTTGGGAATTATGGAAGAAAGGTAACGCTCCTGCTGCCAGTGAAGTAACTCCAGCAGAATCTGTTCCTTTCTCTGAAAATAATGGTTCATGTGCAGGGACCCCGGGAAATAGTAAAACTAATTTGGGGAAAAATGTGAATGAACCTGAGGTGTGCAATGATGAATGGTTCCCCCTGCAAGTGTTAGCCGGGGAAGAAGAAGAAACTTCCCCACCAGGGCCGCAGGTGCTAGATTTAGGAGTGTCTCGGGGTAACTTTGGGACTGAGCAAGCGAGAGACCCCACTTTGAGTACTGCACGCGCCAATGTTACGGTAATAAATGGTGTACCACAGGGTCCCGAAGCTGACCACAAATTTCCATACTTTGCTATGAATAGGGACCTGGTTTATCGAGTCACCAAGTGTAACAATAAAATTGTGGAACAGCTTTTGGTGCCAAAACTGTACCGTCGCATGGTGCTAGATATGGCACATAATCATGTGTTGGGTGGTCATTTGGGGACTAGTAAAACCCAAGAGAGAGTCTTCCAACGTTTTTTTTGGCCTGGGGTATATGAAGAAGTGAGGAGGTACTGTGAGTCATGCCCCACGTGCCAATTAAGTGCCCCCACACCCCACTACCATAGCCCGTTGGTGCCACTTCCTATCATTGAGGTACCATTTGAAAGAATTGCAATGGAGCTGGTGGGGCCTCTAGTCAAATCCGCTAGGGGACATCAATACATTCTGGTTGTGTTAGACTATGCCACCAGGTACCCGGAGGCAGTTCCCTTAAGAAACATGGCCTCCAAGAATATAGCTCAGGAGTTGTTTTACATGTTCTCTCGCACAGGAATTCCCAAAGAAATACTTACGGACCAGGGTACCCCTTTTATGTCAAAAGTTATGAAAGAACTATGCAAATTGTTTAAAATCGCGCATATCTGTACCTCAGTGTACCACCCCCAAACTGATGGATTAGTGGAGAGGTTCAATAAAACCCTCAAACACATGTTGAAAAAGGTAGTGGAAAGGGATGGCCGGGACTGGGACTGTCTGTTACCGTATCTTATGTTCTCCATCAGGGAGGTACCCCAAGCATCTACAGGGTTTTCCCCCTTTGAGTTAGTTTATGGCCTGCATCCAAGGGGTTTGCTAGATATTGCCAAAGAGACCTGGGAGACTGAGGCCACCCCATATAAAAGTATTGTTGAACATGTGGCCCAGATGCAGGACCGAATAGAGACGGTGATGCCCATTGTCAGAGAGCATATGCAAAAAGCTCAGGAGGCCCAGAGCAGAATTTACAACAGGTCTGCCCGGGTGAGGACCTTTAATCCAGAGGACCGGGTCCTAGTTCTAGTTCCCACCGTTGAGAGTAAGTTTCTGGCAAAGTGGCAGGGTCCCTATGAGATTGTAGAAAAGGTGAGTGAGGTGAATTACAAGGTGCATCAGCCAGGCAGGAGAAAACCCTTCCAGATTTACCACATAAACCTCATCAAGCCCTGGAAGGATAGAGAGGCTTTGGTAGCCGCCCCGACTGTGGTTAAAGAAGGGTTACAGCCAATTCCCCCAGTAAGAATAGGAGAGGCCCTGTCAGGACACCAGAAACAGGAGGTAAAGGAGTTCCTGCAGCGCAACAGGGGCAAGTTTTCTGACCTACCCGGCCGAACGCACCTGATAAAACATCATATTAAAACTGAGCCTAATACTAAAGTGAGCCTGAAGCCGTACAGGATACCAGAAGCCCGCAGAGTGGCGGTATCCTCTGAGGTCAAGCGCATGCTTGAACTGGGAGTCATTGAGGAGTCAAGCAGCGAATGGTCAAGCCCCATTCTACTAATCCCAAAGCCCAATGGGACATGGAGGTTCTGTAATGACTTCAGGAAATTAAATGAGGTTTCAAAATTTGATGCGTACCCCATGCCCCGAGTGGATGAACTGATTGAGAGGCTGGGGAGTGCCAGGTACATCACAACACTTGACCTTACAAAGGGTTATTGGCAGATACCATTATCTGATGCGGCAAAAGAAAAGACTGCATTCTCCACTCCTGAAGGCCTGTTCCAGTATGTAGTGATGCCATTTGGGTTACATGGGGCCCCTGCGACATTTCAGAGGCTGATGGATCTGATCTTGAGACCACACCGTGATTATGCCGCTGCCTACCTGGACGATGTGGTCATTTTTTCGCCTGATTGGAAAAGTCACCTCTGTAAAGTACAGGCCGTCCTAGACTCCATCAGTGATGCAGGCCTGACCATAAACCCTGAGAAGTGTGCAGTGGGTCTGGAGGAAGCAAAATACCTGGGCTACATTATTGGTAAGGGATTGGTTAAGCCCCAGATAAATAAAATTGAGGCGATACAGAATTGGCCTAGACCGCTAACGAAAAAACAGGTCAAGGCCTTCCTGGGTATTACTGGATATTACCGCCGGTTTGTGCCCAATTTTGCCTCCATTGCATCACCATTGACGGACTTAACAAAGGGCGGTAAGTCAGTCATGGTAAAATGGACCCCAGAGGCTGAGAAGGCTTTTCAGAGTCTAAAGTCTGCTCTGTGTGAACAGCCAGTGCTAATCTCCCCAGATTTCACAAAACAGTTTCTGGTTCAGACTGATGCATCGGATACAGGGTTGGGAGCCGTCCTGTCACAGGTGGTAAATGGGGAAGAACACCCAGTGATGTACCTGAGTAGGAAACTGACCCCAGCAGAGAAAAATTATGCCATAGTGGAGAGAGAGTGTCTGGCCATCAAGTGGGCCCTAGAGTCCCTAAAATATTATCTGCTGGGTAGAAAGTTTGTGTTGGTGACAGATCACGCTCCACTGGCCTGGATGAAGCAAAATAAGGAGAGAAATGCCAGGGTGACCAGATGGTTTCTCTCCTTACAAAACTTCTGTTTCAAACTGGAACATAGACCAGGGAAATTACAAGGAAATGCGGATGCATTGTCCAGGGTCTGCTGTCTCTTCAGTAAAAATGCCCAGACCTCCGGTCTGGAGAAGAGGGGGGGGATATGTGGTAAAGTGTACGGTAAGGTGGTGGAGGGAGTGTATATCTCTCCTGGTTTCCTCAGCCAGGCGAGATAAAGGAAAGACAGAGCAATCATATTCTAGCAGAGCATAGTCTGCTGGAACTCTTGTTCCACATTATGGGCTGGCTTTTCTGGACTGGAGGGCAGGTTGGTAGTTGGAGCCTTCCAGTCCACACTTACTCCACCACGGGTTTTGCCCTGAGTCCAGGGCAGTCACAGGTGAGGCTTCCTTAGGGCTATTTTACTGGGGAAGGAAGCTCCGTTAGGACCCTGGTACACAAAAGGAGTGTGTGAGGAAAACACTCCTGAGGATAACCGGTACCTTGTGGACTTTGACTAGCTCATATGGTGACTCAACCTGCTGTAGGTCAGAGAGGTAACCTGCTGTATAGGTAGAGCCGGACAAGGCTTAGGTTTTGTTTGTTGTTTTGTTTCTTTGCTGGCACAGTGCCGAATGCTCAAATAAAACACTGGACTTATTTATTCTACTACCTGTCTGCATGGTGTCATTGCCGTTCCCAACCGTGTGAGCTGAACCCCTTACAATATATATATATATATATATATATATATATATATATATATATATACCTGTTATATATTGTAGTTTACAAAAGGCTAAAGTTCCATATTGCAGAAATGCAACTAAAAAACATTGAGTTTTTCATTGAGTTTTTGAGCTATAAAACATAGTGTAGAACACTGTCAGGGCTCCTAGGAATCTATCTATAAAACATAGCAGTCACCAACGAAGAGGAAGATGAGACTCCATGGACTGTTATAACCCAAACCACCACCCCATACCCACCACCCACCCAACCCAACTCCCCCCCCCCCCCCCCCCCCGCCCACTTTACTAGCTTTGGCAATGCCAAATACCTATTTGGACGTGCCAATAAAGCATTTTTTGATTTGATTTGATTCTGTCAGGGCTCTTAGGGGCCTATCTATAAAAGATAGTGTAGAACACTGTCAGGGCTCCTAGGAACCTATCTATCCAATTTTTAGGTTCTCTAAGGCAAACATAGCTGAAATTATGTCAAAGTGAAAATTGCTATTATAATACTTTAGGGTCCCATCAGATTCAGAGTATAATAGATGGATGCACAGGTGAGGTGTAAAAAAATAAAAAAAACATTCATACTCACCTTCTGTTACCTCTCTGGTCCTCCTTGCATCATGCGGCATTCTGCTTGTGACATTGGGTGCTCTTCTGTGACTTACCGTATATACTCGAGTATAAGCCGACCCGAATATAAGCCAAGGCTCCTAATTTTACCACAAAAAATAGGAAAACTTATTGACTCGAGTATAAGCCGAGGAGGGGAAATGCAGCAGCTACTGGAAAATTTAAAAAATTAAAATGGTCGGAGTTTTTGGGTGCAGTAGTTGCTGGGTGATGGGGAAGGGGAGGGGGTGTTTTGGTTGTCTGTCTGCCCCTTCCCTGAGCTGGAGGACTGTTTCCCCCCCACACACACTTGGAATTCAGTCTGGCTGAATATAGGGGATCTGCAGTGCTCCTATTAACCCCTTCCTGACGGAAAAGGAGCACTGCAGATCCACTATATACAGTAGACCGGGCACTGCCAGACACAGGATACCTAATGTGTATGTGTTTCACACAGTCATTTTCTACTTTTATATGTAATCTAGGGAAAGGAGGGATTTACAACTTTTATTTACTTTATTTTTTTATTATATTTTTTTCAACCTTTTTTTTTCACTATTTCATGGGAGATTCTATACATTACTATTGCGGCTGGTTTTTTTTTTTTTTTGCTTGACTCTAGTATAAGCCGAGGAGGGTTTTTCAGCACAAAAACTGTGCTGAAAAATTCAACTTATACTCGAGTATATACGGTAATTGACCGTGGGGGGAGGTCACGACTGAGGCATGCCCAGGTCACCAATGATGCCCAATCACAGGCCTTGTAGCTGAGCCCAGGCTGATGATGTCACCAGGAAAATGCTGAACACTGTGAGGAGGCCCAAGAGAAGTAACAAAAGGTGAGTATAGGTGGTTTTTTTTCACCTTCACTGGGCCTCCATTTTAGTTTCTCCGAGACAAATCTCCATTTGTTTGGTTTAGTAAAAAATTAACAATTTGGAATATTCGGGTGGAATTCGGCTCAGGGCAATTCTATGAGAAAAATGTAGCGTTTCTGCAGGTAGGATTACCATGCTGCAACGCGTGTATGAGATTGTACAAAATGTTATTCATTTTGATGATACTGTAAAATGCCGTGTTTGGAGGTGGTGGGGGGTGGGGGTTCGCACTTGTGTTTCCATTAGGGTGCGCTCACACGATGTAACGTGAAGCGCGATCTGGTACATATACACGTGTCGGCAGATGACGCGCTCAAAATGCTCCCATTCATTTCAATTGGAGTTAGGAGCGTATACGCCGCGTTATTTTGCGCCCGTGATTTTGCGGCCGCAAACAAGGCCGGGCCACTAGAAAAAGACATCGTAACGATTGTAGTCAGTTACAACTGTTTTTGTTGATCTTTGGCAAAAATCCTAGAAAACGCTTTTATTGACCTCAATGAGTCGGCTCCAGTCTATCGTTGCCTATGGGTATGACTGTGCAGTAAAGCATATCACTAAATGTTGTTAACACAGCAGAAGAGACGTTCAGGCAAGATGGCAGCCGCATAATTGTTTACAGAAAATAGAATAAAAAATCTACCATCAGAAATTAAAACAGATTACCAAAAAAGTATTTTATTAAATAAATACATTTTAAAAATTGGCTATGCTTTCCTTTAAACACTCTGTGCCATGCAGTCGTAAAACATTAAGGCTAAGGCCCCAAGGGCTGTAAACGCAGTGATAAAGTGCTGCGGGAAGAACCGCTGTGTGATCGCATTGCCGTTCTTTCCGCGGCGCTTTTAAGAGAAAGTTCACAGAGTTTTCCTCTGCGAACTTTCTTAACATTATATCTATGGGAAAGTCGCCGGCGTTTCTGTAGATATAATTGACATGCTGCAATCTACAAATCCACAACAGCTTTGCAAATCGCAGCGTGTTTGCGCTGCGATCTTTTCTGCAAAGTGGGGATGGCATTCGCATGAATTCCATCCACTTTGCTAGCACTGTACAACGTTGCAATTTTTCCCGCAGCATCTCCACTGCAGGCAAATCGCGGCGTTTCTGACCCATGGGGCCCCGGCCTAAAGGGTTTGTTTTTTTTTACTAAAGACAGTTCATTAATATTAAATGATGAAGGGGAGGACATCTAGGACCCTCATTGATCAGCTGTTTTCAGTAGCTGAAACACAGAGAATAGAGCAGGAAGTAGACAGTGCTGTTCTCTGTGTTGTGACCAAATCAGTTTACTGCAGTTCAGTTTGCTTTTATTTAAATATAAAGTATGCTGTATGTCTTTGGAATATGAGATGGAAATCCATGCAAACACAGGGAGAATATACAAACTCCTTGCAGATGCTTTTTTGCCCTTGGCAGGATTTGAACACCAGGACTCCAGCGCTGCAAGGCTGCAGTGCTAACCACTGAGCTACCATGCGGCCCCCTGAGGCATGCTCTTTGTGCAATGAATGGGGATAAGCTGTAACGCTAGGGTCACACAAGTCTCCACCATTTGGTTCTGCTGGGGGACCCTATTGACTATAATAAGGTCTGCTGGGTGTTCACCAGTTTTAAACTGAGAGTGGTTGAGAGAAAAGTCCTCCGTGCTGATTTTCAGCGGCCCCCTTGAAAGAGTCTCCAATGGTGAACACAGTCTGACATCATGTATTGACATCAGTGGCTACATTGGTGTTATCTATAGAGGTGTTATCATCTATTGAAATCCTATCTGTGATGTTAATGAGGTTACCGCAGCGAAAAATCCCTATAGTGTTAGACTATTGTTAGGCTTAGTGGCCAGAGTGAACATTTCTGGATACAGTACTTTTAAAAGCATATAAAAAGCATACTTATATATAGTGACATGGAAAATTAAAAATCATCAAAAATTCTTTAAAAATCCTTAAAAATTCTACTATTATAAATGTAAAAGTTTGGATGTTTGTGTGTTTGTTCCTGAATCACGCAAAAACAGCTGAACGGATTTGAATGAAATTTGGCCCATAGATAGATTGTAACCTTGATTAAAACATAGGCTACTTTTTATCCCTAAAATGACATGGCTTCACGACTGTTAGGAATTTATGACCGCATACTATATTACACTGCTCCTGCAGCAGCCTTATCTCAGGTCCCAGGGCTGTTATCTCTCTGTGTAAAAACACTTAAAGGGGTTGTCCCACGTCGCATACTCACCACTCTTCGCTGCAGTAAATTCTTCTGTCTTCCGGCTTTGATGCGTCATTGGTGGGCGGGGTTACATATGAAGAGCTCAACGGAAAAATGGCCTAAGTCCAAAAATCAATATTGTGAGAAAAACGAAATTTAAAGTTTTAGCCTAAAGCAAACGGGCATTATTGTGGAATATATCTATCCAATGTAATCAGCTAATGAACACCGTTAATCCTAATCATAAATTGTATTATTTATTAAAAAAATTGCAGCTTCATGTATAAATATTATTTATTTAATATTATTAATTAATTACTACTATTATTAAACGATGAAGAATAATAATTACCTGCCTCCCTTTTCGGCGCTAAATATGTGCAAAAGTCGATTTAGAGCCTTTTAAACAATAAGACAAAGTTTTTACACTAATATAAACAACAGACCGGAAGTCACGATTTCAATGAAAAAATGACCAACGAGAGTGAAGTAAGTAAGTTTGTATTGGACTTAGGCCATTATTCCATTGAGTGTAAATTCTTCTGCATTGAAATATATGGACTTAGGTCATTAATCCTAGGTACCTTGTAAACCCAATGCATAGAACGAGGTACAAAGAAGCTTTCTAGGTAATAATTTGAAATATGACAAAATGTGGACATAGGCCATTTTTCCGTTGAGCTCTTCATATGCAAAGCCAGCGGTGAGAAGTCGTCGCTTCTATGCCGCTGGCCCTGCATGTGCGCTGCCGATGCACTAGGCATTGGACGTACAGCCTTCACAATGTAATAGAGACCCGGCATCCGCTGTAACAGAGAGGCGGATGCCGGGGAGTGTAGACGCCGGCACAGGTGAAGGCAGGAGCGATGCTGCTATTCCGCTCCTCCGCCCCCTCCTCCCCTCCGGAATAGAAGCATCGCTCCTGCCGCTGCTGGCTTCACCTGTGCCGGCGTCTACACTCCCCGACATCCTCCTCTCTATTACAGCGGATGCCGGGTCTGTATTGGTGGCCCCTTCCCTCCCCCCAAAGTGTAAATTACCCCCCTCCAGGCTGGCTCCTGTGCACTTAGCCCCTCCTCCCTCCCCCCTCAGAGCAGCAGATACATCACTTGACTTATGAGCAGATAAGTCAAGGGATGTGTCCCAAAAAAATGAATAAAGTAATATAGTGGACAAACAAAGCAGTTTTGCTGAAGCAATGTATTTAGGAAAGGTCTTACATTCACATTAACAAGCAGTATAGATAGGATCCTTGTGATGGGACAACCCCTTTAACCCTCAGTGGAATGTCTACATACATTTGCATATTATCTGATCTGCTACAGGCAGTTCAGACAAACTGACATGGGCAAACTCCTTTAATCCAAATTGGCAGTTTGTCAATTTTAGACATGCCTGGAAAAAGAAAATCTAATTTGTCGCAAACAACGAGAGTTATGAAGGTAGCCAGAAGTCACAGAGTTCTCCTCAAGCGGAGCTGAGGTGGATGATCAACGCCAAAAACACATGTATTATATGGCATCGCAGCGAGCTGCTGAGATGCCGAAACAATTGCAGGCACGGTGCAAAGTACAACTTCAGTGCCAGGCCAGCTTGAGAGCTATCGAAGCTATGGATCATCAACGCCAACAACATGCTCATTATATGGCTTCCCAGCGAGCTGCTGAGATACGGGAGCAATCCCGGGCACAGCGCGAGGAACGCGTTCAGCGACAGACCAGCTTGACAGCTCTCGAAACGCCGGAGCAGCTGGATCATGAACACCAAGAACACGCTCATTATATGGCGTTCCAGCGAGCTGCTGAGATGCCGGAACAATCACAGGCACGGCGTGAGGAACAAGTTCAGCAGCAGGACAGCTTAAGAGCTACCAAAATGCCTGAGCAGGCAAACCATCGACGGCAGCAATTTGCTGAATATAGGCGGATCATTCACTCCAACAAAACGCAGACGAAGTCGTGGGCAGAGGCTAGTTATGTTCTAAATAAAAGTAGGTCATGTTTGTGTGATACATTCCCTTAAAGTCAACTCTTTCAAAGGTTTTGCAGTGGCTTTTGTTGCCTTCTATGATAAGATACATTACAATGCTGCAGAAAGTTACATTATTCTTTATTTATACACGTAACGTTACATTAGTAGAAAAGCTGAATTTCCACATCTGGCACATTTCTCTAAGAAATACAATGCGATCCAATAAGACTTTATGACTTTGTTTCGTATCCATTTATAATAGACTATTTACTTGTATGTTCTGTGATCTGAGCTCGGTGAAGAAACCTTCACAAACAATTTGGAATATTGACTAATATGAGAAACACGAAGAATAAAGATAACAAATCATCACGATAATAACAGCGCCAAGAAGCAGGGAAGGTGCTCATTTTCAGTCCGCCCTGTAACCTGTCTCATGGAAAAAAATTCTATTGTTCCTCACTTAAAATACAGTTTTAATACGCCCTGTCTTATTCTTGGCTCCTAAATCCCCAGAAGCGTGAGATTGCCATGGCAACACCTTCCTTAGCAGACGATCCGCAGAAGAGACAGTTGGGAGATAGGAGACGAAATAAAGTCTTAGGTGAGACAGTAGAGAAGAAACGCCGGCAAAGGAAGCGCAGAGGAACAATAGATGAAATATTACAATGGGTGAAGTCTATAGAAATGTGATATTACTGTATCGGGAGAAGTGATGGAGCCTGGATTAGGATAGCGATGGATTCAGGACAATACCATGGAGTGTTTGATTTGCAAATAAAAATGTAAAGAATTTATGTGAATGTATTAATGTATTTGATATTTTTATATAGTAGATACATTATTGGGGATATTTAGAAATCGCATTAAAAAAAATTGTTCCATGTAAATGAAGCTTCATCTCATTGACGCCACGTTCACATCAGCGCTGGTTTGTCCATTCTACTTGTCCATAGCAGGTCCGAGGGACGCCATTCACAAAATTGGGTCCATTGGGTATCTGAAATCATCAGACGAAAAAGTTGGCCTTTTTTAAACCATTGATTTATATTAGAGATGAGCGAACACCGTTCGATCATATATCAGACCGTTCGATGTATTCGTTCCCAATCGAATATCACGCGGCATACGCAATAAAAGTTCGTATCCCCTCCCACCTTCCCTGGCGCGTTTTTTGCACCAATAACTGCGCAGGGGAGGTGGGACGGGAACTACAACAATGGAGGCAGTGAAAAAATTGAAAAAACCCATTGGCTGCCGAAAACATGTGACCTCCCATTTATAAAAACGGCCGCTGCCCTATTCGCCAGATTTGCGGTCAGAGATAGGGAGAGAAACATATCTGCTGAGGGCTAAATAGCGATTAGCTTCAGATAGGCAGGGAAAACCGAAGAACAACAACAGCTCTTCTCAGAGCTATACACTGCAGGGACAGGAGTCCAGCTTTACACGGACGGTGGAAAACAGGAATACAGAACAGTTACCTCTTGCTGTATACGTGCACACCAGCTTTTGTTAGGGGTGTCCCCCACAAAATAGCAGGAATACAGAGCAGTTACTTCTTGCTATATACGTGACAAACAGCTTTTCTCAGGGGTGTATAGACCATAAAAAGGGCATTAGTATACAACAAAAAATGCGTAAGGCTAGCCCAAGAGGACGGGCACGTGGAAATGCAGATGGGGAGCAAGGATGCGCTCAACCAACAGCGTCTACTGTGCCTACTACTCTGCACAGCAAGCATTGCTCTTCCCCACAGTCTCCGGCTTGATGGCCACATTAAGTAGGGTGCAGGGTACAATTTTATTCCGGTAGAGGGGAGGGCCAGTCGCATCAGTGATTTCCACAAGCAACTGGTGCAGAATATGGTGGAGATGTTTCCATCAACTTTCGTTGGCGGCACACAGGAGAGTTCCTCCAACAGGCGAACAACTGTCATCCAGTCCACACCCGGCAGGGGCACACTCTCCAAGGTCTGGGACACGTTAACGGCACCCCGTGGCCAAAGTACCACCACTGAGGGGCCTAGTGTCACCAGGAGGGACAAGTATAGGTGTATGTTGCGGGAGTACCTGGCCGACCACAGCCCTGTCCTCTCCAATCCCTCTGCGCCCTATACTTATTGGGTCTCCAAGATGGATTTGTGGCTGGAACTTGCACTGTACGCATTGGAGGTCCTTTCTTGCCCTGCCGCCAGAGTGCTTTCGGAAAGGGTCTTCAGCGCAGCCGGTGGCATAATTACGGATAAGCGCAGCCGGCTGTCAGCTGACAGTGCTGACCGGCTGACACTGATAAAAATAAACAGCCTAGGTACAAATCCTGCCAAGGGCAACATCTGCAAGGAATTTGTATGTTCTCCCCGTGTTTGTGTGTGTTTCCTCCGGATACTCCGGTTTCCTCCCACACACCAAAGACATACTGATAGCGAATGTAGATTGTGATCCCTATATGGGACAGTGACTGACAATATCTGTAAAGCACTGCGGAATATGATGGCGCTATATAAGTAAGCATAATAAAATAAATAATAAACAGCCACTGGATAGACCTATCATTTTCATGTCCACCGGTGTCAAGCACCCCGACATGAAGTTTCATGTGGGTGCTCACCCTCTACAACTCCTCCTCCTCCTCCTCATACTCCTCCACCATCAGCGTTGCACAATTGTGCTCCTACTAGGCTCAATCCACCCAGAATTCCCCCCAACTCTGCTGGTTAGAATCTCAATCCACCCTGATTCCCCCCAACTCTGCTGATTAGAGGCTCAACCCACTCCAAGGGTCCAAAACACTGCCGGTGCAAGGCTCTACTCACTCTAAGGGCCTAAATCTCTGCTGGTGCAAGGCTCTACTCACTATAAGGGCCTAAATCTCTGCTGGTGCAAGGCTCTACTCACTATAAGGGCCTAAATCTCTGCTGGTGCAAGGCTCTACTCACTATAAGGGCCTAAATCTCTGCTGGTGCAAGGCTCTACTCACTATAAGGGCCTAAATCTCTGCTGGTAAGAGGCTGAAGTCACCTAAAGGGCCTAAATCTCTGCTGGTAGCTCAACTTAAGGGCCTGTTGCAATGCAGAGGTGTTGGCATCATTTGCTGAGGTGTGATAGTGGACTTGGTGACCCTCCTGAGGCGAATGGTGGGATCCCCTGAAGCGAAGCATTTTTCCCCATAGACTATAATGGGGTTCGATATTCAATTGAATAGTCGAATATTGAGCAGCTATTCAAAATGAATAACGAATATATTACTGTTCGCTCATCTCTAATTTATATGAACTTATAAAAAACACAGCACCAAGTATCCTGTTAGGGGTTTTTGAGTTGTTATCAGGGACCACCTATTCAAGACCCTCATATATCAGCAAGAGCAGAATGTAGTCTATTAGGGGTAACACCCACCACTACTCTTCCTACGTACATGACTTTTCATACATAGTCTGCGTTGACTTTACATTTCTCTATACCTGGAACCACAGGATACCATATTCTACATTAAAACAGGGTTATGTATGTCACCATATGTCTGGATAAGGCAGTGCTAAGCTGTATTAAAATCATCTGGGAGGAAGCTGAGACGCAACGTGTCTTATCTTTCAGAGCTATAGTAGTCTATGATAATGTTACCATTAAATATATATATAAATGACAGATGGTTAGAGTCAGACCTTGTGGAGGTGTAGTGTGTACTGCTGACTCATCTGCTGCTCCAACTGTTCGACTGGATGGCAAATCATGAATTTATAAAGAGCATTACCTGCTGAGGGCAAAACTTTATTAGACAGGTAAAGGCCAGCATTGTGGAGCGTCGCCGCTGACAGATGTGAAAGGTACAACAGCAAGCTCACTCAGCTGTCACAGCCAAACATGGTTGACCTGGTTTATGACAAGGGATATTTAGCTGACCGCGCTGAAGAATGAATGACTGATGAATAGATACAGTATATTAAGTATTTATATATACATATGTATACATATATGTACAGTATATATATATATATATATACACAGAGAGAGAGAGATACATATATAGATATAAAACTTGAGTTCCAAAAAAAGTTGGGATGCCTGTTAAAATGTATAGAAAACAA
The DNA here is from genome assembly GCF_031893055.1 of Leptodactylus fuscus. Taxonomy (NCBI): domain Eukaryota; kingdom Metazoa; phylum Chordata; class Amphibia; order Anura; family Leptodactylidae; genus Leptodactylus; species Leptodactylus fuscus. Next base: position 38,235,024 of record NC_134268.1, read on the forward strand.
GAATACAATGATTTAGAAATCTTATATAACCATATTTTGTTCACAAAAGAAAATAGAACACATATCAGAAGGTGAAAGTTACACAATGAAATATAGAATACATATCAGAAGGTGAAAGTTACACAATAGAATATAGAACACATATCAGAAGGTGAAAGTTACACAATGAAATATAGAATACATATCAGAAGGTGAAAGTTACACAATAGAATATAGAACACATATCAGAAGGTGAAAGTTACACAATGAAATATAGAATACATATCAGAAGGTGAAAGTTACACAATAGAATATAGAACACATATCAGAAGGTGAAAGTTACACAAGGAAACATAAAATACATATCAGAAGGTGAGTTACACAGTAGAACATAGAACACATATCAGAAGGTGAAAGTTACACATTAGAACATAGAACACATATCAGAAGGTGAAAGTTACACATTAGAACGTAGAACACATATCAGAAGGTTAAAGTTACACATTAGAACGTAGAACACATAGCAGAAGGTGAAAGTTACACATTAGAACGTAGAACACATAGCAGAAGGTGAAAGTTACACATTAGAACGTAGAACACATAGCAGAAGGTGAAAGTTACACAATAGAACATAGAACACATATCAGAAGGTGAAAGTTACACATTAGAACATAGAACACATATCAGAAGGTGAAAGTTACACATTAGAACATAGAACACATATCAGAAGGTGAAAGTTACACATTAGAACATAGAACACATAGCAGAAGGTGAAAGTTACACATTAGAACATAGAACACATATCAGAAGGTGAAAGTTACACAATAGAACATAGAACACATATAAGAAGGTGAAAGTTACACAATAGAATATAGAACACATATCAGAAGTAGAGATGAGCGAACACTAAAATGTTCGAGGTTCGAAATTCGATTCAAACAGCCGCTCACTGTTCGAGTGTTCGAATGGGTTTCGAACCCCATTATAGTCTATGGGGAACATAAACTCGTTAAGGGGGAAACCCAAATTCGTGTCTGGAGGGTCACCAAGTCCACTATGACACCCCAGGAAATGATACCAACACCCTGGAATGACACTGGGACAGCAGGGGAAGCATGTCTGGGGGCATAAAAGTCACTTTATTTCATGGAAATCCCTGTCAGTTTGCGATTTTCGCAAGCTAACTTTTCCCCATAGAAATGCATTGGCCAGTGCTGATTGGCCAGAGTACGGAACTCGACCAATCAGCGCTGGCTCTGCTGGAGGAGGCGGAGTCTAAGATCGCTCCACACCAGTCTCCATTCAGGTCCGACCTTAGACTCCGCCTCCTCCGGCAGAGCCAGCGCTGATTGGCCGAAGGCTGGCCAATGCATTCCTATGCGAATGCAGAGACTTAGCAGTGCTGAGTCAGTTTTGCTCAACTACACATCTGATGCACACTCGGCACTGCTACATCAGATGTAGCAATCTGATGTAGCAGAGCCGAGGGTGCACTAGAACCCCTGTGCAAACTCAGTTCACGCTAATAGAATGCATTGGCCAGCGCTGATTGGCCAATGCATTCTATTAGCCCGATGAAGTAGAGCTGAATGTGTGTGCTAAGCAATTCGGAATTCGGCCAATCAGCGCTGGCTCTGCTGGAGGAGGCGGAGTCTAAGGTCGGACCTGAATGGAGACTGGTGTGGAGCGATCTTAGACTCCGCCTCTTCCAGCAGAGCCAGCGCTGATTGGCCGAATTCCGTACTCTGGCCAATCAGCGCTGGCCAATGCATTCTATTAGCCCGATGAAGTAGAGCTGAATGTGTGTGCTAAGCCCACACATTCAGCACTGCTTCATCACGCCAATACAATGCATTAGCCAGTGCTGATTGGCCAGAGTACGGAATTCGGCCAATCAGCGCTGGCTCTGCTGGAGGAGGCGGAGTCTAAGGTCGGACCTGAATGGAGACTGGTGTGGAGAGATCTTAGACTCCGCCTCCTCCAGCAGAGCCAGCGCTGATTGGCCGAATTCCGTACTCTGGCCAATCAGCACTGGCTAATGCATTGTATTGGCGTGATGAAGCAGTGCTGAATGTGTGTGCTTAGCACACACATTCAGCTCTACTTCATCGGGCTAATAGAATGCATTGGCCAATCAGTGCTGGCCAATGCATTCTATTAGCTTGATGAAGCAGAGTGTGCACAAGGGTTCAAGCGCACCCTCGGCTCTGATGTAGCAGAGCCGAGGGTGCACAAGGGTTCAAGTGCACCCTCGGCTCTCCTACATCAGAGCCGAGGGTGCGCTTGAACCCTTGTGCACACTCTGCTTCATCAAGCTAATAGAATGCATTGGCCAGCACTGATTGGCCAGAGTACGGAATTCGGCCAATCAGCGCTGGCCAATGCATCCCTATGGGAAAAAGTTTATCTCACAAAGATCACAATTACACACCCGATAGAGCCCCAAAAAGTTATTTTTAATAACATTCCCCCCTAAATAAAGGTTATCCCTAGCTATCCCTGCCTGTACAGCTATCCCTGTCTCATAGTCACAAAGTTCACATTCTCATATGACCCGGATTTGAAATCCACTATTCGTCTAAAATGGAGGTCACCTGATTTCGGCAGCCAATGACTTTTTCCAATTTTTTTCAATGCCCCCGGTGTCGTAGTTCCTGTCCCACCTCCCCTGCGCTGTTATTGGTGCAAAAAAGGCGCCAGGGAAGGTGGGAGGGGAATCGAATTTTGGCGCACTTTACCACGCGGTGTTCGATTCGATTCGAACATGGCGAACACCCTGATATCCGATCGAACATGTGTTCGATAGAACACTGTTCGCTCATCTCTAATCAGAAGGTGAAAGTTACACAATAGAATATAAAACACATATCAGAAAGTGAAAGTTAAACGTTTATCCATTTTAGTTGAAAAGATTAAATCTTTTAGAAATTGATGGCAGCTACAGGTTCAATTTTCATTGAATGACTGTATATAAAAAAAACATGCCAGATGGTCAGAGATTCAACAATCTGTTAAAAAGTCTGAGTTTAAAAGAGGTGTAAAACAGTTTCAGGTGAAAAATGTTCCTTAATGTAAAATTGCAACGACGTTGAGTACAGTACGTATTATCATCAATAGATTCAGAAAATCCGGAGAAATCTATGTGTCCAAGGGGCAAAAGCCTGACGGGCAATACTGGATTCTCATGATCTACAGGCCCCCAGACAGCACTGCATTAAAAATAGTCAAATCACTGCAGGGCTCAGAAATACTTCCAGAAATCACTGTCTGTGAACACAATCTTCTGTAGATATACAGTAGTTTTGCTCCAGTCTTTCTGTCTCCTTATATTACCCCAGACAGACTGGATGATGATGAGATGAGGGCTCTGCGGGGGCCGTATCATCACTTCCGGGACTCTTCCTCCAATAGGCACAGGTCACACTAAAAATAGATTTCTCTTTTATTCATTGACTTAATTTTGTTAATGAACACAAACTATTAACACTTCTATTTTTACTTTGCAGCATTTTTTTCTATGCCTGTCTAAAACTTTTGCACAGTACATTATATATATGTAGGCAAAGGCACAACTTGAACTGGTTCCCTGAAACATTGTAGGAGTTTAGTAATCTCCTAAATTTTTAGCTAATATATTTGTAATTATAGTCGAGTCACAGGCTCTAAATCTCCGGTTCCCTGGGACCACATGCCATGAGTTTTTCTTATTTTAGTATGATGTATAACAATATTCTGGTAATTTAAAGTTTGAGATAATTTAACATGCGAGTTAGCTTTTTTATTAAAACAGTGTAGTATACAGAAAATTAATTCCGTTTCAGTGTTGCCATTGCTTCAGTTTTATTATTATAGAAATAAATTTGATTAATTCAGTTCTGTATTAAAATAGGATTTCTTACATTAAACAAAAGTTGTTCTCTATACACAGATTTATTAAATAGTGTACATGTAAGCCCTCATTCACATCAGCGTTTGGATTCCGTCCGGGGGAGTCCACATGGAATAACAAACGCAAGTGCAAGCGCTGGTGCAGTAAAAGCACATGGACCCCATAAACTATAATGGGGTCCGTGTGCTTACCGCGAGATCATGTGGACAGGAAAGTAGTTCACCATCTACTTTCCTGTCTGCATTGATTTGTGTGGGCAGCACGTGGCAAACACACGGACCCCATTATAGTCTATGGGGTCCGTGTGTTTTTATGGAACAGCATTTCCAATTGGGTTTGTATACCATTCCCCATGTGGACTCCCCTGGGCGGAATCCAAACGCTGATGTGAACGAGGCCTTACACTCAGTTCACACCTGCACCTGTTCTTCAGGTCCACTTGGGGACTTGAAAATGGAAACCCAAGTAGTTACCAGTGGAAACTCACAGATCCCATAGACTATAATGGGGTCCATCAAGTTTCTGCCGGGTGTCCTCCTGTGCGCCCCAATTCTGCTTCGGCAGCATCTCCCAGGTCTCTTTTGGAGCTCTGCTGAAGCCGCTGATTGGTTTCAGAGATCATGTGACTGCTGATGCCAATGTATGAAGGGCCTACAATATCACTACCTATGACATCACGGGTCCTCTTCCTGAGGTCTGTTGAGGTCGCTGATTGGCCTCAGCGGTCATGTGACTGCTGAGGCCAATTAGCAACTTCTATAGAACTAACATCTAAGAGACGCTAACGGATCAGAAGAGTTGGGACATGTGAGACAACACCATAGCACAGGTGAACTTGCTTCTTTTTTTTTTTTTTTTTTTTTTTCACTGCCCCCTTTAATTTAAACATTAAAAGGGTTCTCCATTTTTGCCTGAGCAACCTCTTTAAGCATTAGGTCAATGACACCAACAATAGGCTACCTATAATCCTACAATGCTCTGATTTTCAGAACCTAAGGCTACCTCAAGGGCTACACCAGAAGCTTTGTGGCTAGGGCTCAGGGTGCAATCCCAGAACAAGCTGTCTGAAAACAGGGGCACTTGCAGGCTAAGAAGCTGACCAGAATCCCTACTGAAAGCAAAAAAGATATAGACAAGGATCAAAAACAAGGAGTTACAGGAATAGACAAATGAAAGCAGAGGAATATTAGAAGCCCAGACGACTATCAAGTTCAGGAGCCAAATGAGCAAGATCAGGGAAAACCTGAAGAACAAAAATCAGTAAAACAGGGAATCTGCAGGAAACCCCTTTAAAGAGGACCTTTCATCATTTGGGGCACATGTGGTGTAATACACCGCTAGAAAGCTAACAGTATGCTGAATTCAGTGCACTATCGGCTTTCCCTTTCTGCGCCCCCGGTGAAGAGCTATCAGTGCCGGTACCGTAGCTCTTCACTGTCAGAAGGGCGTTTCTGACAGTCAGTCAGGAGCGCCCTTCCTCATAGTAACATCTATAGCGCTGTACTGTGAGAGTGGTGAGGAACGATGGACGATCAGGAGGGGGGGGGGGCGTTCCTCACCCCTCTCACAGTACAGCGCTATAGACGTTACTGTGAGGAAGGGGGCTCCTAACTGACTGTCAGAAACACCCTTCTGACAGTGAAGAGCTACGGTACCGACACCAATAGCTCTTCACCGGGGGCATAGAAAGGGAAAGCTGATAGTGCACTGAATTCAGTGCACTGTCAGCTTTCTAGCGATATATTAAACCACATGTGCCCCAAATGGAGAAAGGTCCTCTTTAACTAGTTATTTGACAAGTTCTACTTTTCTACATGTGTAATATATTCCTATAATGTACTAGGGCTCTTAGTTGTGTTGGTATATTTAATACAGAGCTCATTTGTGTGAAACAGAAGGTTGAAACTACTGGAAGCAAATTGAAGACAGGTTCAGGATCACTGAGCTCAGTACTACAGTAACTGTAGAAATCAATCTCCGTACTAAATATCCGCGCTTCTACTTCTCAGCCCTGGTTCAGGGAGCAAGGTCTGAAAACACAGAGCCTAGAAGACTAATGCAGTCACAGGTTTCTGAGGAAGGAACGTGGTAGGCTAAAAACCTCCTGCCTTAGCCCTGCATCTGAAACCTCTGACAGGCTGAATAAACCAAGCCAAAGTTTGACAGGTAGGAATAGCAACCGTAAAGTGACAGCTATATGGAAAATGCAGAACCTCCACCAGCATGATATTGACTGCTGTGCAGAGAAGTAGAAGCACGGATATATACATTCCTGTTAGTACGGAGATGGATTTCAAATATACCTACTGTACACAACCAAGAGCCCTATTACACTATAGGAACACATTACAGATGTAGCAAAGTATAACTTGGCATGTAACTAGGTGAAGGGGCTTCCAGGACTTATATATTGATGACCTAAGATAAGTCATCTTTATGTGATCATTGAAGGTCTTATACCCTGGACCGCCGCTGATCAGCTCTTTGAAGAGGATGCAAGCTCTTTCCCATGCTGATGATGGCATGTTCAATGGTCATATGGTACAGCAGCAGGTCAGTCGCATTCAAGTGAATGGGGCTGAGCTGCAATACTAAGCACAGCCCGTACAATATGTATGGTGCAGTGCTCAATATTCAGTGACTGCAGTGCAGTGATCATCAGTCTTCATCCTGCTTATCTTTGTGGGTCCAAGCTCTCGGATTCCCACCCATAACATATTGATCATTTATCCTAGGAATAGATCATTTAGATCACTTTACCTAAACAGTTGCAGCAAACTTTAACTTGACAAAATTAAAATTGTGCCCCATTGACTCAGCCGAGCTTTGATGACTCTTATTTGCTATGTGACCTTGGTCTGCAGGTTACATGCATTGCTATTTCATAGATGACTTGGCGTGATATATTCATGAGCCAATATTTTTTTTCTAAGACCAGAGTCTTGCTACTTAATAGGAAATTCATATCTAATCATGTGCACGTGGAATCAATAAATCAATTCCAAATTTTCGAAAAAATTTGAATTTCAAATTTTCAATTCAAACTTGTAAGCCAACAAATTTTAATATTTTTTTTCGTAATACTTTTTTAAAAAATTTTTTTTTGCAATATGTTAAGATGTTTTTTAATACGTTAGATATTTCCACCTTATTTTTTTTTTACAAAACTAAACATGCAGGTTTGTGACAAAACTGCGATCGGCACATTTTACATTAGGACTGGAACGATCAGATGGATATTATATTCCCACCACACCTATGGACATCTGTGATTCTGTTCAAGTCTTCTAAATCTGCTACATCTATCACTATGGAAGGCTCTAAACGCGGAGATTCAGTCTTCTTTGCCGGTTGGCATGGTAACACTTGTCAAATCATCCCTTGGTAGTGGCCTTTAATTGATTGAATAAATTATTTCTGCTACATGTGATTACAGAGCGAAGTATTGGGCTTGTTTGTTACCTTAGACAAGACTTTCTGCATATATTATTACACCGGGATGGCATTTCCAGGCTACAAACAATAGCTAAGGGTGTTGTCTGTGTGTTCTAAACACCCGAAGGCCAAGTCATGGGGTAAATGCAAATACATCATAGAGGGAATCCTACTTTTTGTGCGGAGAGAACTTGTATCCACAATGGAAACCAGATAATATACGACGTTCAAGCACTTTGTGGTTCTCAAGTGTGTCTGAACAAGGTGCTTTACATGACAATGCGATCGTCTGGCCCATGAAAGGAGCAAGTGTTAAATTATCGCTCCGAATTCCTTCCCACCTTCACCCCCTTACATATCCTTAAGCTTTTTTTGTGTACTCGAGTTTGGCTTATGTTTTATATACTTGAGCAGCTTCTTCAATTTCCAACATTTTACTACAATATTGTTTAGAGATATTTCCGTTATAAAGGACTGGTACCATGTCCAAGACATTTAATATAGGTCCACCCAAAAAAGCGTTAGCTTTAATCCCTTCCTGCCATGGGCATTTTTCGATTTTCATTTTTCGTTTTTGACTCTCCCCCTTCCAAACCCCATAACTTTTTTATTTCTCCGCTTTCAGAGCCATAGAGGTCTTAATGTTTGTGGGACAAATTTGTCTTCATGATGCCGCCATTAATTATTCTATATAATGTACTGGGAAGCTGGAAAAAAATTCAGAATGGGGTGGATTTGAAGAAAAAGTGCATTTGTGCAATTTTCTTACGGGCTTTGTTTTTACGGCATTCACTGTCTAGCCAAAATGACATGTCCCCTGTATTCTATATTTCGGTACGATTCTGAGGATACCATATTTATATGGTTTTATTTTGAATAGAGATGAGCGAGTAGTACTCGATCGAGTAGGTGTTCGCTCAAATACTGCAGTATTCGAAATATTCGTACTCGATCAAATGCTACTAGCTGTTTGAAGTTAAGATTCGATGCAGAACCAGCGTTGATTGGCAGAATGCTATACATTGCCAATCAACGCTGGTTCTTCTCTTACCTTTAGAAGTCTTCTCCCTGCGCAGTGTCCCCGCATCCTCTTCCGGCTCTGCATTCACTCTGCTTAGGCATCGGGCCTGGGCATAGCCGACTGCGCATGTCCGCGCTACAAGAAAATGGCCGCTTACACTGTAAGCGGCCATTTTATTGTAGCGCAGGCATGCGCAGTCAGCTCTGCCTAGGCCCGATGCCTAGCAGAGTGAATTCAAGGCCGGAAGAGGACGCGGGGACGCTGCGCAGGGAGAAGAATCCAGCCCGACCCTCACTCATGGACTTGGTAAGTAGAATTTGATCAAATGTTGCCTACCCCTGAAAAGTTTCACCCCATAGACTATAATGGGGTTCGAAACCCGTTCGAACAGTCGAACAGTTTGCGGCTGTTCGAATCGGATTTCGAACCTCGAACATTTTAGTGTTCACTCATCTCTAATTTTGACCCCTTAACAAAAATCCAAAACTGTGCCAAAAAAATGTTATTCTAAAAGTGGCCATATTCAACAGCGGTAACTTTTTTATACTTCCGTGTACAAGGATGAATAGGGCGTCTTTTTTTGCGGGGCCGGGTGTACTTTTTAATTCTACTATTTTGGGGAATGGCTATTGCTTTGATCACTTTTTATTCATATTTTTATCAGTGGCAAAACAGGGAAAAACGGTGGTTTGGCACTTTTGATTTTTTTTCCCGCTACAGCGTTTACTGTATAAGTTTACCGATACCTAAATTGTATGTGATTCGCAGTATGTAAGTACTTTTATATGTGTTCTAGGGAAAGGGGGGTGATTTGAACTTTTATTATTTTTTATCTTAGTCTATGGGGTCCGTGTCCTTTCACTGCACACCGCTTGTCAGTGCGTTCGGTAGTACAAGGGTAAAAATGTATGTCGTTATCATCACTGGACTCACTTTCACTCCCTCGCAGTAAGACAGGGAACAGTCTACCCTACATTGTAAGGAATCCCCGGACTCCTAAGTGCAGAAGATAATACAGCGGACTCCTAAATTCTCCAATACCATACAAAACACAGACTTATTGCTGGTTTACTGCGAGCGAGTGAAAGTCAGTCCCGGGATAATAATTACATCCATGGAATTTGATTTTTTTCATCCAGTAAAATTAGTTCAGTTATCTTTATCATAGTGACAGATTCCCTTTAAGAAGCAAATTTTTTGGTACAATCTATGAACAACAATATAGTGTATGAGGTCCTGGTAGCCATCTCCTGGTATCTGCTACGGCACAACTCTGCATGTTGACCTTCCATTGCCCTTGGAGAGAGACTTCCATGACAAATTTGAGGTAGCAATATCGCTCCTATTGCATAAACATGCACCCTTGGCTCAGCATATATATGGGCAGGTGATAGGAGATACATGCATACAACGTACTTACTACATAATGAACTAAAGACACAGATTGTACAAGTGAAGTTGCTTATACGGTATAACGTTTGTGGCCATTGCACTGATATTGACCATTAATGTGCACTTAAGAAAATATCATTAGATGCCATAAATGTATATATAGACTAGCCTCTGCCCGTGACTTCGTTTGCGTGTTGTTGGCGTCGATGATTCGCCTATGTTCAGCAAATTGCTGCCGTCGATGGTTTGCCTGCTCCCTTGTTTCAGCAGCTCTCAAGCTGTCCTACTGCTGAACTTGTTCCTTGCGCCGTGCCCGTGATTGTTCCAGCATCTCAGCAGCTTGCTGGGACACCATATAATGAGCGTGTTGTTTGCGCCGATGATCCCCCTCAGTTCCACTTGAGGAGAAGTCTGTGACTTCTGGCTACCTTCATAGCTCTCGTTGTTTTAGAATTTTGCCACAAATTAGATTTTTTTTTCCCGGCATGTTTAAAATTAGCAAACTACCAATTTGGATTAAAGGTGTTTTCCCATCCAGTGTGTCAACACTGCCTTGAGCAGATCAGATAATATGAAAATGCATGTACAGACATAACAGACCAGGCTTTATCAGTCTGCAGCCAAGAGCAGTTTAATATAGTACGTGAACATAAATTCATAACAGTTGTGAAGCCATGTCATTTACCGGGATAAAAAGTATCCTATGTGTTAATCGAGGTTACAAACTATCTCATCCAAATTCATACAACCATTTTTGTGTGATTGAGTAACAAACACACAAACATCCAAACTTTCACATTTATAATATTAGAAGGATACTGCAATAAATATCACTCCCCCCTTGTGCTAGTAAGTAAAGTGCTGCACACTGTGATCACAACATGTGCTCATTAGCATGTAGTCCATTCATAGCGTAAAATCCTCTCTAATCCATTTCCACTAGCTTTTTACCCATTAAGCTCCATGGCGGTTTCCAGAATCAGGGGTGTTAAAGATGATAAGACGATTATTTAAGTTTAAAGAAGCCAAGTAAATCACCTTACATACTGTATTTACACATGGCTGTAATAAACACGTTACATAGTGGCGAGAGACAGATAGTCATATACAGGTGCATACAGCTTATGGCGAACCAGGCAGCTCTTATAGTCCTTCTGCAAAACTTGTAGGTCCCCAATCCCCTACCAACTTGTCTATATAAACCCATGAAGTAAAGCATCACCGCCTTTACTTGTCACTGTATATAGCAAAGACATATTCAGTAGCGCTGCACACAAACTTTATCCACTTACATTAGTCTCTGTCTGGCTGTGCTTGGTATTGCAGCTCAGCATCATTCACTTGAATGGGGCTGAGCTGTTGATCTACCATGTTAGGTCAAGAATCATTATGATGGATAGGTGGAGTATAGACATGGGTGCCTAGTCATGAGCCAGGTTCAACCTGAATATCCCAAAAGTTCATTATTTAACAAAACCAAACCATTGGGGATTCATCAGGAGTCTGAATAGAACTTCTGGAGTATAATAATTTCAATTCCGGTTCTATCTGAGCTTGTTCAACCTGAAAGAAATCAGGGACCCCAGCCACCCAAACCTGAAATGAAATGAATCTTGGGGGGCTCACCCATCTCTAGTGGGGTACAGTCAAGCAAACTTTAGTTCCATACAACGCTGATGCTTCAACTGTTGCGTCGACATACACAACTTGTTCATTGGCTATCTTCTTCCATTCCAAGAACTGTAACAAGTACCATGGGATTGGGGACCCATGCAAATACTTCTATATGTATATACACATGCATAAGGCAATATGGAGTGTGCATGAAGCCCTAAATATACACTAGGGCCTACAATTACTATTAGCTAGGCTGTGCCCACTTACGCAGTCTGATACTACACCAGATTTATCACAGTGGCAGATGGTGGACGTTAAATATAGACTGAATAGGTTGCATTTATACCACCCTTACCAAAATTTTGGTAAGGTGCATTTTGATGCATTTCTGGCATATTTAAGCTGTGTCCTTTTTCGGAGATTCCACTCCCATATGTCAAACATGTCAAAAAAATTCTAGCCCAACGTAGATGTGCCACATTGAGTGAGAAATACACCAGACTGTGTCAAAGACATGCCATCTTTATGACAGTGTCTAGTCATATCCACAATAGTAAATCTGGGTCTATGTTTTGGTTTTTTGGTACTTTTGGATATGGAGGGTCCATTTTTTCCTCGCCAAAAAAAAAAAGCCTCCCATTGACTTCAATGGGTTCCTTTTTCTGTATTGAAGTTAGTAGGAGGATTTTTTTTTAGCGCTGAAATTCCACACCAAATTCCTCACCATTTTCCTCCATGTGAATGGACCCTAAGTTTTTTGGTGAGGATTTTGGCGAGGAAAAAATCTGCTTCAGGAATGTTTTTTTCCTCCAGGATAGTGTACGGACCTTGAAAAAACCGCTAGTGGTTTTTCCACATAGTTTTTTGCCAATTCCATGTGGATTTTTTCCACCTCTCATTGTAATCTGCCTGAAGGAAGCTTTTTTTTACCCTAGAGGAAAAAATCTGCTTGCGGAGAAAAAAGCTAGCGGAGGGAAACGGCTCCCGGAAAAAAGAACTGACCGGCTCCCATTGATTTCAATGGGAGCCATCTTTTAGGTCAGGATTTTGATGCGGATACGGCCTCAATATCCTGACCCCAAAACCCCCCGTGAATTTACCCTAGAACTTTCTTGCTACAGCCTGCCATACCTATGCAGATACCCTTGTGTCATAATAGAAAAAATATATACAAAAACACCTTTTTTTTTTTTTTTTTTTACAAGGCAACCTCCTAAACCCAGACAGAGCCATTTATCACTTAGCCACATATTTCTAGACATTAGAATTGGTTAATTAGTTTTTTATGCTAATGTGCGCATTCATTTTAACCAAAGTAGCTGACAATTTCAGCTTCATGACCATTAGTAAGTAATTAATATCCATCATTTAGCCGCATTTCTCTGCGGTTCGGGTGTTTATGTTTGTTTGCTGTCTATTATTACCTTCTAATGAACCTTCGCTGTATTAATAAGTTTTCCTGTGACTTCTCGGTGTATCAATTTGCACATTTTCCCAACTGATTTTTTTTTACAGTAGCTGAAGGTATTGCAGTCGGATATCACAACCGAAGAAACAGAAGTGTCGAATTGCTCTAATTAATAGGAACTGCTCCCACCTGCGCTTTACAGTAAAATTCACATTTTCCTTGGCCTTTCAGATGAAGTGCGAGCAGAGCAGCATGCAAGGACTGACACTAATGGGCTTCTTGAGTCATGCAACTCGGGGAGCCTATCAGTGATCCGTCCTGCATCCAGTCAAGCCCCAGGTGGCAGAACGTATCGCTTATGTGATTTTGTTAGTCTCCACTGGTTTCGAGTCTTGAAATCCTACTCAATTTCTTCTTGCTCAATTAATTTATAAAAGTCTGCTGCACAAAATAAAATGCTAGGAACGTCAAGGTTTGGTTAAATTATAGGGACAGATTTTTTTGCAAACACACACACACACAAAACAGGGCTGGGGTAGACTAAAAACAGCAAGTCATTGAAATGGAAGACACATCTTCTAAAGGAATATTATATTATATTGTATTAAAGATGGGAATATTGTGTTGTGGAATTTAATAAAAAAAAAAAATATATATATATATATATATATATATATATATATATATATATATATATATATACGTTTTTTGGCTCAATTGTCCAGAGTAAACAAGAAGTTGGCAACCCGGTCTACTCTGGATAGTCATTATATACCCATTTAAACAATATACTTTTTTTTATAGTCACCTGTCTTTGTGACTTAGCGCCCTCCCCTGGCCTACTGGGGAAGAGTAGAGCAGGCAGCACACAAAAAATTAATTGGGTAGACTAAAAACATGGTGTATGGGAATTGCAATAGGAGCTGCTGGTGAACTCTGGGGGAGGGGCACAATAGACAGACAGCCCTAAGCTTAACACACACACACACACACCCCGTCCCTTCCTGCTTCCCACTCCTATCCTAAGCAATAGGCAGCAACTAGTGGACAGACCCTTCCTATATAAGTGACAACACAGAACGCAGACAAGAAAAACAACAACAAAGGGAGGTCAGCTAGCCAAGGGTCTGGTAACAGTCGAGCTACGCAGTACAGAGACAAAATCCAAGAGAGTAGTCAGAGGGTAAGCCAGAGGTCAGAGGTCAGCAATACAATAGTAGCAGAAGAGGAGCTTAGAAGGAACAAAGTCACAATGGCCAGTACTTCTATGAGAGCTAATCTCCAGTATACAGGAAGCCCAAAACCCAGACTTAATTGAAAGACAGGCTGTCAGCAGGGGTGAACCTACCTTTTCTGTTGCCCGAGGCGGAGCAAAGGGCGCGTGGCGGAGCGGCGTTAGCAGGCAGAGAGTAGACAGGAAGCGGACCTGCTCTCTTCCTGAGCATGAGGGGAGGCCGCTGGAGCAGTGCTGAGTCCACAGGGCCTCCCCAATCCACCGCTCGGTGACAGTGGCGCTAAGCCAGTCCAGGACAGCTTGTCCTGGACTGGCTTAGGTAAACAAAAATGCCGCCCTCCCTGGGGCCCTGGCATAGCGCCGCCTGAAGCGGTCACTTCAGGTCGCCTCATGGGACGTGCGGCGCTGGCTGTCAGACACACAGGGAAGGCTACAATTAACCATTTGATGAACAGAGGAAACGAGAAGCAGGAGATGGGTGTGGTGGAAATTCAGTGACAGAGATAGAGCCAAGTTCACACAGTGCAATGAAAAACACTAAGCAAAGAATCAAACTGAACTCGCCCCCTGCACCTCAGCGTGTGAGTGGAGGGTGATACAGAGACCCAAACAGGCAGAGACGTTACACATGGTAGACACATCTTCTATATAATTGATAGGTTAAAGTAACATTATGTTGTATTAAAGTTTGGAATATTGTGTTATAGAGTTTAATTCAATGCTTAGAAAATGGGTCATTTGTTGTTAAATTCCATTCAACGAACCTTAAAATAGTTCAATGGTTTCAAACTTGTATAAAATAAAAGATTCATGGAACTTTACCAATATTAACATCACCAATACTGTGCAAAAGTTTTAGGCAAGTGTGGGGAAAAATGCCGCAAGTAAGAATGTATAAAAAATCCAAATGTTAATAGTTTATTTTTGTCAATTAAGAAAATGAAATGAACGACCAAAAGAGAAATGTAAATCCCATCAATATTTGGTCTGACCTTTGCCCTTTGCCTTCCAACAGTTCTTCTCGGTACTTGCAGAAAGTTTTTGGCAGTTCTCAGCAGGAAGGTTGTTCCTGTCATCTTGTAGAACTAAGCACAGATCTTCTGTGGATGTAGGCTTGCTCCAATCCTTCTGTGTCTTCATGTAATCCCAGACAGACTGGATGATGTTGAGATCAGGGCTCTGCGGGGGCCGTATCATCATGTCCAGGACTCCTCCTTTAAAGGGTAAAAGTCACACCAAATATTGATGGGAATTAGATTTCTCTTTTTTTCATTCACTTAATTTTATTAATTAACAGCTATAACTATTAACTCTTGCTATGCAGCATTTTTCTACATCTGCCTAAAACTTTTGCACGGTACACTGCACACAGTGTTATCATTTCCACTGTCAAAACATTTCATTATTTTTGATCTTATGGTTGGAAACTGTTCATACAGAGACGCTGTCAGTCTGGTGACCTGGCCAGTCCATGTGCTCTATGTATGTCATGAGGGTTTCATGTAAGAATACAATTACTACGATATCAGCCATATTCTTAGAGAAGTTTTCTCATTGTATGATGAGCGGTTATGATTAGGGTTGAGCGATCAGGATCGAGCAAATTTCACGATTGCGATCGGGATCAGCTGGAAAATGGTTGGAAATCAGATTTTGAAATCTCAAGATCGGCTCAACCCTAAAAGTGACTTTTCCCATAGAGAAGGGTTGAGCGATCGGGATCGGAAAAGATCGGATTCCTATCGGTGATCGAGCAAATTTCACGATCGGGACCAGCTGCAAAATGATAGGAAATCAGATTTCAAAATCAATCCTGAAATCTCAAGATCGGCTCAACCCTAGTTATGATAGCTGTACAGTATACGTGGACACATGTACAATGAAGTATTTGATAGTGATACGGGAAGGTGATAGCTCTGAGTAATGGTATGACCCAAGACAGGGCACGGGTGGAGAGATAAACAGAGATGAGATGTTGGAAGGTGCAGGATTGCTGAGATCTCTATAAATGAGAACCAGAACTTGGAATTCCATTATGGAAAGAGGCTATAAGTGCCATGACTGTCAGAAGAAGCAGCTTTAGTAGATTAGTGAGAACACTGAGCCTGGCAGCTGCACAGCACATGTACAAGAGCGGAGCCAGTCTGAAGAGTAGAAGACCGATTAATAGAGTGTTACAACATCCAGGGCAGGAAATGATCACAGAATGAATTTATCCATATCTCTTCACACATTGTCATTTTTCGACACTCCAATGTCCAATCGGCCAATTTCTTGGTTGATTGTAACCAGACTAGCTGTGGCCAGCTCGGTTTGACTATTTACAATATTTCACTTTAAGGGACAATTTGTTACGCAAATAGGACTAGTTTTCTTAAAATGTGAATGTGTTGTATTGCTTAAATCAAAAATCACACTTTTAGGCTGAAGCCCATGTTGTGAAAACGCAATGTTTTTGCCAATGTGGGAAAAAAAAAAAAATGCCGCCTTTCACAGTTTCTGAAAAGTGGATGGGATTCTGGCTAGGGTTGAGCGATCGGGATCGGAAAAGATCAGATCCCGATCGGTGATCGAGTAAATTTCACGATCGCGATCGAGTTCCGATCCCGCCTAAAAAAGATGGGGAACGGAATTCAGATCCCGATTGCTCAACTTACCTGCACAGAACCGCTGCCGCTCCCCGTTGTTCTCAGTCCTCTTCTCTCTTATCCACACGCCTGCAGAGCGCCGTACGCGCCCCCGCCTTCCTAGGCTAGTGTTAGAGATGCTGGGAGAGGCGGGGCTTGTGATTTAGGAGAGTATGGGCAGGTACTGGGAGGGGAGAAGTGAGTGATGCTGATTTCAATGGGAGCCGTCTTTTTGTTCAGGATTTTGAGGCGAAAACAGCCTCAAAATCCTGACAAAAAAAACCCGTGTGAACTTACCCTATATACACAAACTGTACCTATGACGGAAGTGCTTTAGTCATCTTTCACACTCGTATGGTGCGGTCACTCGATCCTTGCTGTGTCAGTTTAGTTTGCGCAATATCTGCAATTTTTTGCCACGTTATTTGGAAAACATTCCTAATTTGGTTGTTCAGCAATGGATCGCTGGTTGAAGACTGGATGCACCACGATTTCAAAAACTGGCATGTTTTTGGAAATTGCAGTATGTCAATTGAATGTACGGAAACGCCAGCAGCTTCCCCGTACATATAATTGTAACAAAGTCTGCAGAGGAAAACTCTGTGAATAATGTGTTTAAATCGCTGCAGTTTTTCCCTTAGCCTCAAATTATATTTGGTGACGTTATTAATTTTATATGGTATTGATTATATTTAAAATCTTGCAATACCAACTCTTACCACTAAGCCTAAAATAATCTGTCCAATGCAAAGCACAAAAAAAGCAGCGGCACCGCTCTATGTGTGTGAACATGCACCAACCAGCACTATGGCAAAAAATTAATGGATCTCAATTCCGATGTTCTGGCATACAGGTGGTGCTCACTGTTACAGAAATATCAAACAGTCCCATGTGCAAAAAATAATAGAGAAACAGGGCACTCACCAGCCAGTAAAATTCAGCAAACTTTAATTGTTATCCATAAAAACAAGGATTTTGACAGCACTTACAGTCAGGGTAGATAGGATGGAATGCACAGAAAAATAATCTGTAACTTTCTGTAGCCTAGAGATGGACCATGGGTCATAGACACAATAGTCTGGAGTAGACTTTATTGACTTCTATGGGGAAGGTTGTGTAGAGGTTCTATGTAGAGGTTGTGACCTCTACAGAGGTCATTGTACAGAGAGGGGCATAGATAAGATGTGAATGATTCTGTGTCTTATCTGCATATATATAATAGCTGTGATCAGCAGTGTGCTGATAAGTAAGCTGAGCACTGTACGGAAAACAGGAAGTTTCAGCCTATTATTTGGCTTAGTGGTCAGAGTCAGAACTGCAGTATTAAAAAAAAATATAGTCAATAAAATGGAATATAAAAAATCTTAATGAATGGGGGACACATTCCCTTTAATAAGAGGATAAACCAGTGCTACCCTTTGTACAACGCTTTGAACTATGTTAGCGCTACATGAGCAAAAGATAATAAAGAATGACTTGGAATAGTTTTAGTTCTGCTCTACAAGACGCGTCGTACGAAGCAGATGGGAATTCTCCCAAGTTTATATATCCGCAGCACCAAATTTAATTTAAGCAGATACCTGCAACCCAACGATACGCGTCTCCTATTATTCCACGACCGTCTTGCATCTTTAATTATGTTCCAACGGATGGAGCCCCGTAAATACTATTGATTGCGGCCGACCGTAAAGTATGCATCAGAATTCACACGGCGGAGATGCCAAAGGAGACGCGGCCGCCTTAAAAAGAAGAAGCTTTCTTTCGTTGATAGGTCCTTTGTTAAATATTCTCATACTTATCTCGCCATATTTCCACCTTCCAATTGATAAGAGGCAAGAAGAGTTGAAACAGAGCGATATTTCAGCCTTTCTGCGCCGAGTTCATTGTGACTTTTTTTTTATCAGCGGTGGGAATAGAGGGAGAGTGAATTAAAGTCGAGCTGCAGAACTCGGAGTCAAGATAACAATACAAATAGATTTTCTCTAACAGAGAAAAACAGCTGTCTCCATTATTTCAATGCTTCACCTTTCTCCATTCCATTAATTGGGTCTTTGATCACAGGCTGAGGTGGAGAGGGCCTGATAAGGAATAGGTTATTAGTAAAGTAGCCTGGAGGAATGAATTGGGCCATGTACTTGCTGCAAAAGATGAGATAAAACCATAATGCTTCTGTATGTGAGTGCTAGAGAGTGATAGAGGGCCTTTACACAACCCTGAACCGCTGGCGAACGGAGCGCGCTAATACTCTGCTGATATGATAGCTAATGCAGGATAGAAATTTCGCTCGCGGGAACGGAATAGGATAAAAAATTCCATAAAGGCTTTCCCTTAAAAGGCTTACACTGTTATATCAAATTGTGTCACAAAATTTGCTACAAAAAAACCCCCATATATATATAGTTTTTGATCTCCCTGCATGTTGAGCTTCTACGTATCAGTAGCGGGATGAAGTGGTGGCGAAGCTAAATTGGAGGAATTAGAGCCTGTTTATTTTTCAGTCTTCAGAAACTTCCTATCTTGTAATCCATTTTTCTTTCTTACTCCCCCCCGTCTTCATTGACCGTCGGGAATAAGGCCATATTGGCTTGTTGTTAATGTAGTGGAAAGCACGAAGGGTGGCAATGAAGTAGTTAATACTAAATTATGAACACAAGGTTATCTTCCTGCCGCACATGCTTCATTGCCGTAGGCTGGGGTAATCTGTTAATAGCATTCAGCCAAAATGACACCATTAAGGAGCTAAGCCCGCGCCGTACCGCAACCGGAGTGATGTATACGGCTGGTAGTCTGTCATCATGGATGCTATAAATTATCTATGCCGCTGAAAACGGAGACGCTACAGAAGTTTTACGAAAACTACAAGCCAGGCATTAGGAAACCAAACATATGGCGGCGCAGCACTGGGGGAATTGTTTGTTATCGGGATTTTCGGTTTTTTTGTTTTATTTTGCTTTATGTATTACTATGACAAACAGAATGTACATGTATCTGACTCCAATGGCATTACGGAGAATTAATAGGCTAAACCAGCGAACATCTCCATTAGGATTAGACAACGGTTATACGGTGCGTAGTAATACAACAGCCACAGTCAGTCTGGAAGCTACAAAGGGGAAGATGGAGGTAAGATATCAGTTATTGTATTTACGAAGGTTTTATCAGTTGTTTCCAAGAACTTCTGTGTTACAATGTAATATTACAGGAGTCGGGAGTAAAGAAAAATGAAAATACCATGTTCTGCACCCATTGTGTAATACATAGGATGCTAAAGTAGTAACCGCAAACTAGTACCTAAGGCTGGGTCCCCGCAGGAAAAATCATGGTATTTTATAGTAAGGGCAAAGTGGATGGGATTCTAGCAAACGCCCACTTTGCAGTAAAAACCGCCGTGTGGACACGCCGCAGTTTCCAGAACCAGCGCTGTTTTGGAAATCGCAGCATGTCAATTATATCTACAGAAATGCCGGCGGCTTCCCTGCAGATATAATTGTAACAGAAAGTTTGCTACAGGTCGTCCCATGGGGCCTTAGCCTTAGAAGGGAACTTAAGTTGGGATCCTTAGGCTGGGTTCACACAGGGTTTTTTGGGCTGGATTTTGATGTGGAATCCGTGTCAGAATCCAGCTCAAAAAAACATTTGAATTCAATGGGTTCCTTTTATCACAAGCGCTTTGTTCCCGCTCACGGAAAAATGAAACGACATGCCCTTTCTTCAGGTGTATTCCACGGCATGACACTCCCTCCCGACTAGGTCCATTCATTTGAGCCTATTCCAGAGCAGAAGGCCGCGACTGGATGCCGGTGTACTGTATGCAGCTAGCAATTTTTGGACTGGATTCTGAGGCGGCCTCCATCTAAAAATCCAGTCGAAAACCCCCCCGTGTGAACTCAGCTTTATTAATAGAGATAGGCAGATCTTACAAGATTCATTATGGAGAATCTTGGTTGAACCAAGGAGACCCCAGAGTAATCTTAATTTTACCTGCGGAAACTGTATGGAAACTTTACATAGATTTATATGGGACAGAGAGGCAAAAATGAAAAACTGCAGGAACAAAGCTTTGAAAAATGCAGGGGTTTTTGATGCATTTTGCCCTCTGCTTTTTTAAGCTGTGTTTTGATACGTGTGGACTTAGTGGGCATTCACACTACCGTTGGTGTCCACTCAGACACCCATTGAAATGAATGGAAATTGCAAATGCACCAGTTAGTGTCCGTGGCTAAAATCTTGTACAGACAATAGCCATGAACACTGCTGATGGTCACCAATGGTAGTGCTCCGGATTAGGCCCAAATGAATGGGCCTTAGACTTAAAGGGACTTTAGAGGACTTCTATATGGATGAGCTATCGGTCATCAGGATGTGATTGATACGGGTCAGAACCCTCATTGATCAGGTGAGTATACAGCAGCCTGTATCATATGCTGATCACATCACATTCATCAGTTACACTGACAAGCAAAAGGGTAACAATGTTGTGAACTTGTGACTTTCAGACTCTGTATCTCTCCATCCTCTACAGCTTCCAACATGAGACAATCCTCTCTTTATAGACAATCATCTTGGCTCTCTTATACATAAATGTGACTTGTAACTATTTAGCATATGACTAGTTCTGCAGATTCTTGTCATGTAACTGCATTGCTACTGTTTGTCTCCTAAAAATTTAACTTTTAGCTAGTATTTTGTAAATCAACCTTTGGCTTTCAACCCTGCCTGAATCCTTCTGGGCATGCTCAGATTCAAGCATGCCTCAAGCGAAAGCATCCAATGCCTTTGGCTGTGAACCAACCCCGTATCCAGACTTCCTCCACCAAACTTCAATTTCTTGATCCGTTAGCCCCCTTCCCCCTTGTTTCTTCCAGACCCATTTGCACCTATTAGAGCTCAGTCCATTGACTCGTCTCATCGCTCCAATTTCCCCATTTCCAATCTTCTACTGTTCACGTTTTGTACTTTTCTGCAAGCTTGAGCCAAAGCTTCTAATGATGAGCTTGCAGTTGAGGCTAGAGATGAGCGAACACTAAAATGTTCGAGGTTCGAAATTCGATTCGAACAGCCGCTCAATGTTCGTGTGTTCGAACGGGTTTCGAACCCCATTATAGTCTATGGGGAACAGATACTCGTTAAGGGGGAAACCCAAATCCGTGTCTGGAGGGTCACCAAGTCCACTATGACACCCCAGGAAATGATGCCAACACCTCTGGAATGACACTGGGACAGCAGGGGAAGCATGTCTGGGGGCATCTAACACACCAAAGACCCTCTATTACCCCAACATCACAGCCTAACAACTACACACTTTACACACTCAATACCACCTCTCTGACAGTAGGAAAACACCTTGAAACGTGTATTTGGCACTTGCAGTGAGGAGAGCTTGTCACCAGCAGTGAATTTGGCCCTTGTAGTAAGTTGAGGTTGGCACCAACATTTGTTTTGAAAATCAGGGTGGATTGAGCCTCTAACCAGCAGAGTTTGGGCAAATTCATGGTGGAGGGAGCCTCTAAACACCCCAGTTTGGGCAAATTCATGGTGGAGGGAGCCTCTAAAAACCCCAGTTTGGACCAATTCATGGTGGAGGGAGCCTCTAACCAGCCCAGTTTGGGCAAATTCATGGTGGAGGGAGCCTCTAAAAAACCCAGTTTGGACCAATTCATGGTGGAGGGAGCCTCTAACCAGCCCAGTTTGGGCAAATTCATGGTGGAGGGAGCCTCTAACCAGCCCAGTTTGGACCAATTAATGGTGGAGGGAGCCTCTAACCAGCCCAGTTTGGACCAATTAATGGTGGAGGGAGCCTCTAACCAGCCCAGTTTGGACCAATTAATGGTGGAGGGAGCCTCTAACCACCCCAGTTTGGACCAATTCATGGTGGAGGGAGCCTCTAAACAGCCAAGTTTGGACCAATTCATGGTGGAGGGAGCCTCTAAAAACCCCAGTTTGGACCAATTCATGGTGGAGGGAGCCTCTAACCAGCCCAGTTTGGGCAAATTCATGGTGGAGGGAGCCTCTAAACAGGCCAGTTTGGGCAAATTCATGGTGGAGGGAGCCTCTAACCAGCCCAGTTTGGACCAATTAATGGTGGAGGGAGCCTCTAACCAGCCCAGTTTGGACCAATTCATGGTGGAGGGAGCCTCTAAACAGCCAAGTTTGGACCAATTCATGGTGGAGGGAGCCTCTAAAAACCCCAGTTTGGACCAATTCATGGTGGAGGGAGCCTCTAACCAGCCCAGTTTGGGCAAATTCATGGTGGAGGGAGCCTCTAAACAGGCCAGTTTGGGCAAATTCATGGTGGAGGGAGCCTCTAACCAGCCCAGTTTGGACCAATTAATGGTGGAGGGAGCCTCTAAACAGCCAAGTTTTGGGAAATTCATGGTGGAGGGAGCCTCTAACCAGCCCAGTTTGGACCAATTCATGGTGGAGGGAGCCTCTAAACAGCCCAGTTTGGGCAAATTCATGGTGGAGGGAGCCTCTAAAAAACCCAGTTTGGACCAATTCATGGTGGAGGGAGCCTCTAACCAGCCCAGTTTGGACCAATTAATGGTGGAGGGAGCCTCTAAACAGCCAAGTTTGGACCAATTCATGGTGGAGGGAGCCTCTAAAAACCCCAGTTTGGACCAATTCATGGTGGAGGGAGCCTCTAACCAGCCCAGTTTGGGCAAATTCATGGTGGAGGGAGCCTCTAAACAGCCCAGTTTGGGCAAATTCATGGTGGAGGGAGCCTCTAACCAGCCCAGTTTGGACCAATTAATGGTGGAGGGAGCCTCTAACCAGCCCAGTTTGGACCAATTAATGGTGGAGGGAGCCTCTAACCAGCCCAGTTTGGACCAATTAATGGTGGAGGGAGCCTCTAAACAGCCAAGTTTTGGGAAATTCATGGTGGAGGGAGCCTCTAAACAGCCCAGTTTGGGCAAATTCATGGTGGAGGGAGCCTCTAACCAGCCCAGTTTGGACCAATTAATGGTGGAGGGAGCCTCTAACCAGCCCAGTTTGGACCAATTAATGGTGGAGGGAGCCTCTAAAAACCCCAGTTTGGACCAATTCATGGTGGAGGGAGCCTCTAACCAGCCCAGTTTGGGCAAATTCATGGTGGAGGGAGCCTCTAAACAGCCCAGTTTGGGCAAATTCATGGTGGAGGGAGCCTCTAACCAGCCCAGTTTGGACCAATTAATGGTGGAGGGAGCCTCTAACCAGCCCAGTTTGGACCAATTAATGGTGGAGGGAGCCTCTAACCAGCCCAGTTTGGACCAATTAATGGTGGAGGGAGCCTCTAAACAGCCAAGTTTTGGGAAATTCATGGTGGAGGGAGCCTCTAACCAGCCCAGTTTGGACCAATTCATGGTGGAGGGAGCCTCTAAACAGCCCAGTTTGGGCAAATTCATGGTGGAGGGAGCCTCTAAAAAACCCAGTTTGGACCAATTCATGGTGGAGGGAGCCTCTAACCAGCCCAGTTTGGACCAATTAATGGTGGAGGGAGCCTCTAAACAGCCAAGTTTGGACCAATTCATGGTGGAGGGAGCCTCTAAAAACCCCAGTTTGGACCAATTCATGGTGGAGGGAGCCTCTAACCAGCCCAGTTTGGGCAAATTCATGGTGGAGGGAGCCTCTAAACAGCCCAGTTTGGGCAAATTCATGGTGGAGGGAGCCTCTAACCAGCCCAGTTTGGACCAATTAATGGTGGAGGGAGCCTCTAACCAGCCCAGTTTGGACCAATTCATGGTGGAGGGAGCCTCTAACCAGCCCAGTTTGGACCAATTCATGGTGGAGGGAGCCTCTAAACAGCCAAGTTTTGGGAAATTCATGGTGGAGGGAGCCTCTAACCAGCCCAGTTTGGACCAATTCATGGTGGAGGGAGCCTCTAAACAGCCCAGTTTGGGCAAATTCATGGTGGAGGGAGCCTCTAAAAAACCCAGTTTGGACCAATTCATGGTGGAGGGAGCCTCTAACCAGCCCAGTTTGGACCAATTAATGGTGGAGGGAGCCTCTAAACAGCCAAGTTTTGGGAAATTCATGGTGGAGGGAGCCTCTAACCAGCCCAGTTTGGACCAATTCATGGTGGAGGGAGCCTCTAAACAGCCCAGTTTGGGCAAATTCATGGTGGAGGGAGCCTCTAAAAAACCCAGTTTGGACCAATTCATGGTGGAGGGAGCCTCTAACCAGCCCAGTTTGGACCAATTAATGGTGGAGGGAGCCTCTAAACAGCCAAGTTTTGGGAAATTCATGGTGGAGGGAGCCTCTAACCAGCCCAGTTTGGACCAATTAATGGTGGAGGGAGCCTCTAACCAGCCCAGTTTGGACCAATTCATGGTGGAGGGAGCCTCTAACCAGCCCAGTTTGGACCAATTAATGGTGGAGGGAGCCTCTAAACAGCCAAGTTTTGGGAAATTCATGGTGGAGGGAGCCTCTAACCAGCCCAGTTTGGACCAATTCATGGTGGAGGGAGCCTCTAAACAGCCAAGTTTTGGGAAATTCATGGTGGAGGGAGCCTCTAACCAGCCCAGTTTGGACCAATTAATGGTGGAGGGAGCCGCTAAACAGCCCAGTTTGGGCAAATTCATGGTGGAGGGAGCCTCTAAACAGCCCAGTTTGGACCAATTCATGGTGGAGGGAGCCTCTAAAAAACCCAGTTTGGACCAATTCATGGTGGAGGGAGCCTCTAACCAGCCCAGTTTGGACCAATTAATGGTGGAGGGAGCCTCTAAACAGCCAAGTTTGGACCAATTCATGGTGGAGGGAGCCTCTAAAAACCCCAGTTTGGACCAATTCATGGTGGAGGGAGCCTCTAACCAGCCCAGTTTGGGCAAATTCATGGTGGAGGGAGCCTCTAAACAGCCCAGTTTGGGCAAATTCATGGTGGAGGGAGCCTCTAACCAGCCCAGTTTGGACCAATTAATGGTGGAGGGAGCCTCTAACCAGCCCAGTTTGGACCAATTCATGGTGGAGGGAGCCTCTAACCAGCCCAGTTTGGACCAATTAATGGTGGAGGGAGCCTCTAAACAGCCAAGTTTTGGGAAATTCATGGTGGAGGGAGCCTCTAACCAGCCCAGTTTGGACCAATTCATGGTGGAGGGAGCCTCTAAACAGCCAAGTTTTGGGAAATTCATGGTGGAGGGAGCCTCTAACCAGCCCAGTTTGGACCAATTAATGGTGGAGGGAGCCGCTAAACAGCCCAGTTTGGGCAAATTCATGGTGGAGGGAGCCTCTAAACAGCCCAGTTTGGACCAATTCATGGTGGAGGGAGCCTCTAAAAAACTCAGTTTGGACCAATTCATGGTGGAGGGAGCCTCTAAACAGCCCAGTTTGGGCAAATTCATGGTGGAGGGAGCCTCTAACCAGCAGAGTTGTGGGAAAGCAGGGTGGAGGGAGCCTCTAACCAGCAGAGTTGGTGGAAATCAGGGTGGAGGGAGCCTCTAACCAGCAGAGTTGGGGGAAATCATGTTGGAGGGAGCCTAGTATTAGCAGAATTGTGCAACGCTTATGGTGGATGAGTGTGAGGATGCGGAGGAATTGGAGAGGTTGAGTACAGACATGGAGTTTCATGTTGGGGTGCTTTACACAGGTGGGCACAAAAATGAAGGCTCTATCCAGTGGTGGTTCATTTTTATCAAAGTGAGCCGGTCGGCACTCTCAGCTGACAGACGGGTGCGCTTGTCAGTGATGATGCCACCGGCTGCACTGAACACCCTCTCAGATAGGACGCTGGCGGCAGGACAGGACAGCACCTCCAAGGCATATAGGGCAAGTTCAAGCCACAGGTCCAACTTCGACACCCAATACGTGTAGGGCGCAGAGGGGTCGGAGAGGACAGGGCTGTGGTCGGAAAGGTATTCCCGCAACATGCGCCTATACTTCTCACGCCTGGTGACACTAGGACCCTCCGTGGCGGCACTTTGGCGAGGGGGTGCCATCAAGGTGTCCCAGACCTTAGACAGTGTGCCCCTCGTTTGTGTGGACCGGTGAGAACTTGGTTGCCTACTGGAGGAACTGCCCTCCCTGCCGCCAACGTCACATGCTGGAAACATCTCCATCATATTCTGCACCAATTGCCTGTGGCAAGCATTGATGCGATTGGCCCTCCCCTCTACTGGAATAAAAGACGAGATGTTGTTTTTATACCGGGGGTCAAGGATAGCAAAGATCCAGT
The DNA here is from genome assembly GCF_031893055.1 of Leptodactylus fuscus. Classification (NCBI taxonomy): domain Eukaryota; kingdom Metazoa; phylum Chordata; class Amphibia; order Anura; family Leptodactylidae; genus Leptodactylus; species Leptodactylus fuscus. Next base: position 38,261,770 of record NC_134268.1, read on the forward strand.
ACTGGTTGTCCTCCATGATTTTGACAATACGCTTGTCGGTTGTAAAGCACCCCAACATGAACTCAGCCATGTCTGCCACAGTGTTAGTTGGCATGACTCCTCTGGCCCCACCGGAAAGTTCAATCTCCATTTCCTCCTCATCCTCCATGTCTACCCATCCGCGCTGCAACAATGGGACGATTCGAAGTTGCCCGGAAGCCTCCTGTATCACCATCACATCATCGGACAACTCTTCTTCCTCCTCCTCCTCCTCCTCCTCCTCCATTAAACGCAGTGAAGCGGACAGATGTGTGGACCTACTCTCCAGCTGTGACGGATCGGATGCTATCCCTAACTCCTCTGTGTGATCTGAGTTATCCCTGATGTCAATCAGGGATTCTCTCAGAACACACAAGAGCGGGATTGTAAGGCTCACCATCGCATCCTCAGAGCTCACCCTCCTTGTGGACTCCTCAAAGACCCGTAGGATGTCACAAAGGTCTCTCATCCATGGCCACTCATGGATGTGAAACTGAGGCAGCTGACTTTGTGGCACCCTAGGGTTTTGTAGCTGGTATTCCATCAAAGGTCTCTGCTGCTCAACCACTCTATTCAACATCTGAAACGTTGAGTTCCAGCGTGTGGGGACGTCGCACAAAAGCCGGTGTTGTGGCACATGCAGGCGTTGCTGGAGAGATTTTAAGCTAGCAGCGGCTACTGTCGACTTGCGAAAGTGGGCGCACATGCGCCGCACTTTCACCAGTAGCTCTGGAACATTGGGGTAGCTCTTTAGGAAACGTTGCACCACTAGGTTGAAGACGTGGGCCAGGCATGGAACATGTTGGAGTCCGGCAAGCTCCAGAGCTGCTACCAGGTTCCGGCCGTTATCACAAACGACCATGCCTGGGCCCAGGTGCAGCGGCTCAAACCATATTGCCGTCTCATCGAGGAGGGCATCCCTCACCTCGGAGGCAGTGTGCTGTCTGTCCCCCAAGCTGATCAGCTTCAGCACAGCCTGCTGACGTCTACCAACGCCAGTGCTGCAACGTTTCCAACTCGTAGCTGGGGTCAATCTAACAGCGGAGGAGGAGGCGGTGGCGGAGGAGGAGGCGGTAGAGGAGGAGGAGGAGGGGGGTGTTCTTCTCGTGTCCCTGCCAGGAATGTTAGGCGGGGAGACGAGGTACACCGGGCCAGTTTGGGAAGCAGTCCCAGCCTCAACTACATTCACCCAGTGTGCCGTCAGTGAAATGTAGCGTCCCTGTCCGCATGCACTTGTCCACGCGTCGGTGGTCAAGTGGACCTTTGTGCAAAGCGCGGAACTAAGGGCCCGCCTGATGTTGAGTGACACGTGCTGGTGCAAGGCGGGGACGGCACACCGGGAGAAGTAGTGACGGCTAGGGACGGCATAGCGAGGTGCCGCAGTTGCCATCAGGTCCAGGAAGGCGGGAGTTTCAACAAGCCGGAACGCCAACATCTCCTGGGCCAGCAGTTTAGCGATGTTGGCGTTCAAGGCTTGCGCGTGTGGGTGGTTAGCAGTGTATTTCTGCCGCCGCTCCAATGTCTGAGAGATGGTGGGTTGTTGTAAAGAAACGCCTGATGGTGCCTTTGATGGTGCAGGAGAAGGAGATAAGACAGGAACAGGGGAGGATGAGGTAGAAGTCAACAAAGTGGCGGAGGCAGATGAAGTGGTGTCCTGGCTCGTCCTCTGGAGTGCATCGCCAGCACAGTCAGCAGTGGCAGTGGCAGAGGCAGAGGCAGTGGCAGAGGCAGTGGCAGTGGCGTGAACGGCAGGCGGCCTTTGTCCTGCCGTTGCTGCCTGCCACTGATTCCAGTGCTTGGATTCCAAATGACGGCGCATTGAAGTGGTGGACAGGTTGCTCTTCTCAGAGCCCCTAATCAATTTCGAGAGGCAAATTGTGCAGACAACACTATATCTGTCCTCGGCGCATTCCTTGAAAAAACTCCACACCTTCGAGAAACGTGCCCTCGAGGTGGGAGTTTTTCGGGGCTGGGTACGAACTGGAACATCTTGGGAGATTCCGGGTGTGGCCTGGCTTCGCCTAAGCTGCTGACCTCTGCCTCTGCCTCTAGCTACCCTTTTTGGTGCTGCACCTGCCTCAACATCCACACTACTTTCCCCGCTTGACATCCCCCCTGTCCAGGTTGGGTCAGTGTCCTCATCATCCACCACTTCCTCTTCCAACTCCTGTCTCATCTCCTCCTCCCGCACAATGCGCCAGTCAACTGGATGCCCTGACGGCAACTGCGTCACATCATCGTCGATGAGGGTGGGTTGCTGGTCATCCACCACCAAATCGAACGGAGATGGAGGAGACTCTAGTGTTTGAGCATCTGGACACAGATGCTCCTCTGTTAGGTTCGTGGAATCGTGACGTGGAGAGGCAGGTTGAGGGACAATGAAAGGAGCGGAGAACAGCTCTGGGGAGCAGGGACAGTTTGGGTTATTGTTCTGTAAAGCTTCGGAATTTTGGGAGGAAGGAAGACAAGACTGTTGGGTAATAGGAGGAGAGGAGGCAGAGTCTGACTGGCTGCTGGACAATGTGCTGTAAGCGTTCTCTGACAGCCATTGCAAGACCTGTTCCTGGTTCTCGGGCCTACTAAGGTTTGTACCCTGCAGTTTAGTTAATGTGGCAAGCAACCCTGGCACTGTGGAGTGGCGCAATGCTTGCTGCCCCACAGGAGTAGGCACGGGACGCCCTGTGGCTTCACTGCTACCTTGCTCCCCAGAACCATTCCCCCGACCTCGCCCACGGCCTCGTCCACGTCCCTTTCCGGGAGCCTTGCGCATTTTGAATTCCTAGTTAGAAATTGGCACTGTATACCAGTAGTAAAAATTGTGGGTGCACGTAACCCCAATATATTCTTTGAATTACCAGTCAGAAACTGGCACTATATGGCAGTAGCAAGAAATGAGGGTATTTATAACCCCAATATATTCTTTGAATTCCCAGTCAGACAATGGCACTGTATACCAGTAGTAAAAATTGTGGGTGCACGTAACCCCAATATATTCTTTGAATTCCCAGTCAGAAACTGGCACTATATGGCAGTAGCAAGAAATGAGGGTATTTGTATTCCCAATATACTCTTTGAATTCCCAGTCAGACAATGGCACTGTATACCAGTAGTAAAAATTGTGGGTGCACGTAACCCCAATATATTCTTTGAATTCCCAGTCAGAAACTGGCACTATATGGCAGTAGCAAGAAATGAGGGTATTTGTATTCCCAATATACTCTTTGAATTCCCAGTCAGACAATGGCACTGTATACCAGTAGTAAAAATTGTGGGTGCACGTAACCCCAATATATTCTTTGAATTACCAGTCAGAAACTGGCACTATATGGCAGTAGCAAGAAATGAGGGTATTTATAACCCCAATATATTCTTTGAATTCCCAGTCAGACAATGGCACTGTATACCAGTAGTAAAAATTGTGGGTGCACGTAACCCCAATATATTCTTTGAATTCCCAGTCAGACACTGGCACTATATGGCAGTAGCAAGAAATGAGGGTATTTGTATTCCCAATATACTCTTTGAATTCCCAGTCAGACAATGGCACTGTATACCAGTAGTAAAAATTGTGGGTGCACGTAACCCCAATATATTCTTTGAATTCCCAGTCAGAAACTGGCACTATATGGCAGTAGCAAGAAATGAGGGTATTTGTATTCCCAATATACTCTTTGAATTCCCAGTCAGACAATGGCACTGTATACCAGTAGTAAAAATTGTGGGTGCACGTAACCCCAATATATTCTTTGAATTACCAGTCAGAAACTGGCACTATATGGCAGTAGCAAGAAATGAGGGTATTTATAACCCCAATATATTCTTTGAATTCCCAGTCAGACAATGGCACTGTATACCAGTAGTAAAAATTGTGGGTGCACGTAACCCCAATATATTCTTTGAATTCCCAGTCAGACACTGGCACTATATGGCAGTAGCAAGAAATGAGGGTATTTGTATTCCCAATATACTCTTTGAATTCCCAGTCAGACAATGGCACTGTATACCAGTAGTAAAAATTGTGGGTGCACGTAACCCCAATATATTCTTTGAATTCCCAGTCAGACACTGGCACTATATGGCAGTAGCAAGAAATGAGGGTATTTGTATTCCCAATATACTCTTTGAATTCCCAGTCAGACAATGGCACTGTATACCAGTAGTAAAAATTGTGGGTGCACGTAACCCCAATATATTCTTTGAATTACCAGTCAGAAACTAGCACTATATGGCAGTAGCAAGAAATGAGGGTATTTGTATTCCCAATATACTCTTTGAATTCCCAGTCAGACAATGGCACTGTATACCAGTAGTAAAAATTGTGGGTGCACGTAACCCCAATATATTCTTTGAATTCCCAGTCAGAAACTGGCACTATATGGCAGTAGCAAGAAATGAGGGTATTTATAACCCCAATATATTCTTTGAATTCCCAGTCAGACAATGGCACTGTATACCAGTAGTAAAAATTGTGGGTGTATATAGCCCCAATTCTATTGCTAGGGGACTTGCAGGGTATTTCTGGGGTGAAGGTGGGGGGGCACACCGTTGGAATGGGTATCGGGGTATATATCGGGTATACGGGAATACACTGACAGTGTATTCCATTCAGGATCCTGGGAAAGCTGGGTTGCGGCGATTGAGCCCGTCAGTGCCACGTTACACTGACAAGCTTCTCCCTGGAATTTAGCTCTTACAAGAGCTGTTGGTTGTCTTCTCCTTCCTATCCTAGCCTGTTCCTGCCTACCCAGAATCTAAGCCCTAGCTAGCTGGACGGAAACCTCCGTCCTCGGTGAATTGCAAGCTCAGAATGACGCGAAGCTGGGCGTCGCTGTTCTTTTAAATTAGAGGTCACATGTTTTCGGCAGCCAATGGGTTTTGCCTACTTTTTTCAACGTCACCGGTGTCGTAGTTCCTGTCCCACCTACCCTGCGCTGTTATTGGAGCAAAAAAGGCGCCAGGGAAGGTGGGAGGGGAATCGAGTAATGGCGCACTTTACCACGCGGTGTTCGATTCGATTCGAACATGCCGAACAGCCTAATATCCGATCGAACATGAGTTCGATAGAACACTGTTCGCTCATCTCTAGTTGAGGCTTCTTTACCTTTTTTCGGGCCACCATTTGCAGACGTGTTGCATGGTGCTGTGACCTCACTATTATGAGGTATATGAGCCACCTCCACAGCCACGTTTGTTACTGATAGATCTTGTGATGAGCTGTCTTGTTGACTTTGCTATTTTGCCTGGGCATCCACCGCTTGGCTTTTGAATGGATGGACGGCCTTCATTTTGTATTTTTCCACTTGCCATGGCACTCACATGATGCAGTTTGGCAATTTTCCCGGCTGAGAGACCGCTATCAATGAGCTGGATGATGTTGTTTCTCTTTTCTTGGGAAATCTTCACAACTGAACCTCGGTATGAACCAGAGACTGAATCCACATATTAACACCCAGAGCTATTAGGGGATGTGAGAACAGGTTGTAATGTGTAGTATACAAGAAGAAAAAGATCTTTCCACCACCAGGTGCAAAACAGTAACAATGCAAGTACATGACACAAATCTGCATAAATAATCGTATGCTAAATAATCGCAAGTAACATTTATGTATGAGATATCCAAGATGATAGTCTATAAAATGATGGGAGTCTCACATCCGAAGCTGTAGTGGATGGTGAGATGTGGAGCCTGAAAGTCAAAAGTTCAAAGCATTGTTATTGTTACCCTTTTGCTTGTCAGTGGACATGGTACTGCAGCAGCTCAGTTTCAAGTGAATGGGGCTGAGCTGAAATACTACGCACAGACCCTATAATATCTAAGGTGCTGTGCTTGGTATTCTGTCAAGAGATTACTGCACCCACCCAAACGGAACGGGAGTAGGGTTGAGCCAATCTTGACATTTCAGGATCGTTTTTAAAATCTGTTTTTCAATCATTGTCCAGCCGATCCCGATCGTGAAATTTGCTCGATCGCCGATTGGGATCCGATCTTTTCCGATTCCAATTGCTCAACCCTAGTAATGTAATGTATGTACACTGGGGTTGAGCCGCTCTTGAGTTTTCAGTATCATTTTTAAAATCCGATTTTCGATCATTTTCCAGCCGATCCCGATCGTGAAATTGGCTCAATCGCTCAACCCTAAACGGGAGCTGATTGGTGGTCCCGGGTGTCAGACCCCACTGGTCATATATAAGTTAAATCCCATAAGTTTCACCTCTGACATCAAAGCACAGAATTGGGCATTTTAACCCCTTCCGCAATGATTTGTGAATCACAATTGATAATATGGTGGTTCTGAGCATATTTGGTGCCAAAATCAGTTCCCATTAGAGTACTAAATGATATGTATAACTCTATTGAATCTTATAGGGGCGTGTTGACCCTTTATCAACATGAATGAGATTAATTTTTAACACTACAATGCCCTATTTTCTGTATTTCTGTCCCTATAGTCTTCTGCCTAGGATAGATTTATCTCTCTGTCTCTGTCCTTATGTCACGTCATGCCCCAGCTCTTACAATACAAGCAGCTGCTGACATAGAGAGCTGAGAGCTCTGCTGTACATATGACATGAAACAAATTACAAAGCTGCTTCTGATTTCTGGAAAAATGAGCAGGGAAGAGGTGGGAGGAAGATGGGCGACCATGTGGATGTGGTTACTCTTACTGTGCACCATGGATGACGTAGCATTATAGAACTTACCACTTTGACAACTGACATGAAACTAAGACCTACAATGTCAAATGACTGCTGGGTCAGGATATTACAGGCAATTACAACTATAGGCAGATCTGTTACATGACCATGTGCTGGTGCGATGAACCATCATTTTCTTATGGCCCCATACATATGACGGGTATTATTATGGGTCCATATAGGAGGACAAACCTCAGGACATGTCCAATTCCTGTGTGTTTTGCAGCTCAGGCTCATTAATGTCATCTATGGGTCTGTGGACAGCGCACAGATATCTTGCTGTTTTCTCTGCTGTTTTCCCACATGTACACAGGGGCGGATCCAGGGCCAGCCCCGCGGCGCGGCCCTAACAAAACGGTCCCAGTCGGCATGTCCCGATTTCAACTCATCGGCGTCCGTAGACACTGGGGCAAATGAAGGGGGTAGAACGGCATGACACTGGGGCAGATGAATGGTGGAGAATGGCATGACACTGGGGCAGAGACGGGGGGACATGAAACTGTGGGCAGATGAAGGGGGGAGAGTGGCATGAAACTGGGGACAGAGATAGAGGGGGGACATGAAACTAGGGGCAGATGAAGGGTGTATATGAAACTGGGGGAGAGATGGAGGGGGGACATATAATTTACGGGTGACTGTAGGAGGATTATACTGTGTGGGAGCACATGAAAAATGAATGAGAATGGGTGGAGTCAACATAAAAGTGGGCGGAGCCAAATTTGCCTCTTTCTAGTCTTCAAAAGTTGGGAAGTACGGGTTAGAAGCGCGAGACCCCCCAGACCCCCCAGTAAGTAGGGCCCCACCAAAGTCAATGGCCCAGGGCCCCGCAAACCCTGGATCTGCCACTGCATGTACACGTTCATGTTGTTAGGCTAGCAGATGAAGTTCAGAGCCAAACTGAGAACCAGTACTAGATACACTGATTAAAATGGTCAACACGGAATCATGTGTCCAACACTCCCTGGGCTGCATCAACTCCAACCCCACAATGGTGTCCACCAGATCCCCAGATGGTGGGGAAGGACTTGGCTGCACTGCTGGGCGGAGCAGTACGGGTCGCGAAACACCAAATGCACCGCGCACCACAAATCATGGTAAACCAGACACTGAGATTTCTTACCAGCAGATGTTTCGGGTTGCAGTGCTGGTCGATGGATCTAGAAGGTTGAAGCAGGTGGTCAGCAGGTGGCAGCAGAGAGTAAATCGTAGTTATTTGGGCCAGGTCGTTGACAAGAGGGCAACGCAGTACAGTGGGAAATCCAAAGGCAATGTCAGGAAGGCCAAGTTGGTAACAGGAGCAGTGGCAAAGTACAAAACAGAGTTCAAGGAGCAGAGGTCTAGAGGCAAGCCAGTTTCATAAAGAGGATCAGGAACAGTATGAAATCAGGAGGCAAAGGCAAGGTCAAAGCTCTAGGTCAGGGGTGCCCAATACGTCGATCGTGATCTACCGGTCGATCGCAATGGACGTATGGGTCGATTGCGGGATGCAGCCAGGGATCCCCGATGTCTGCTTGTTCACAGTGCAGGCTGAGAGTCGACTCTCAGCCTGCGCTGTGAACAAGCACTCCGGACACTTGCAGGCCGCTGTTATGGATGGAGGGGTCGGGGTGCTGCTTGTTCACAGCGCAGGCTGAGAGTCTGCCACAGCCCCAGCCTTCCAGTGTTCAGCGATAACTCTCAGCCTGCGCTGTGAAGAAGCAGACAGCAGGGATCCCTGGGCGGCCACAGAACACCGCTGTCTCCTGCTCTCACGCTCCGCATGGCCCTGCCCACAGAACGCCCTGCCCACAGGCCCGCTCCTCCCCCGCCCACAAGAAGTGGGTAGTAGATCTTTCGACTTGGTCATGTAATAAAGTAGCTCACATGCTGACAAAGTGTGAGCACCCCTGCTCTAGGCAAAGGGACAAAAACACAGGCAATGAGGACAGGAGGAATGCTTACTACCAGGACTCTGAATTCAAATGAATGCCCTGTGGTGGTCCGGAGCCAGAGTCCCCCATAGGCTCCGGCCCGCCACTAGGCCGAAACCAGCAGTCCCTCGTCTGGCTCAGGAGGAGACTGGCCACACCAGCACATCTCTGCGAATGTTCTGGCCTGCCTCTCTAGATCTGGAAGCAGGGACTCGGGAACGCGACCAGAACAATGCCGGCAGCCTTCGCATAGCGCAGTGGAATCTTTGGCCCTAACCACAACACATGTACATGTAGGATTAAACAGGCTGACTCTGGTCTGTTGCTGCTTATGGCCATGAGAGAGAGCAGAGCAGAGAAGCCCAGGCAAGATGGCCACCTCCATAATCATGTGCAGAAAATAGAATAAAAAAAAAAAATCTACAATCAGAACTAAAAAAGAAACGTGTTGAAAAGTGATATATTTCACTCTCTGGTTACAATAAATAAAGAAAAAAATTGATGAAACATTCCTTTAAGTCTTTCATGCCATAGCCTGTAAAAGAAATATACACTTTCAGCCTAATATTGTACAAGTATATACATTAGTCTATAGTCTGCAATGGTTGACTTCCTCCTAACCCGATACAAACATCTCAATAATTACCAAATAATTTCAGGAACGAATAAAGAAAAAAAAGTAATTAAAAATACAAGCGAAGGTAAAAGGATGAAAATACCAAACAAATGTGCGCGAAACTTTTCCAGAGAAAACCGAGCTGTGAGAATTGGATTAGTATGAAAGAAAAGTGAAGTGTTTGGCAGAATCCCAAGTGAAACAAAACCATTAATGTGAAATAGTACTTGACCTTTAATTATAAACTGTGAAAAAATCACATCATAAAATAGGAAATGATACACAGCAAGAATGGAATTTTAAATAGGGTTTTGTTACGGCCTCCATTCTACATAGACTTATGTTTATTAAGCGTCTTTTGTCTCGCCGTTGCCTAGAAAACTTCAGGAGAAGATAAATATAACACCGTCCCTATAGGATTTTTATTGTTTTCTTTTTTTTTTTGTTATTAAATTTTTCATTTTCTAATGAATTCCCCAATTTTTTTTATTTTTATTTTTTGCCCCTGTTCCTAATACTATATCGCTGCTGTTGTAATTAGACCCACTTTTTCTGCCCCCATGCCTAATATTATATCACTGCAGTTCTAATTATCTTCCAGCTGATTAAATTATTACTAATTTTCCCCAAGACCACTGGATATATATTGTTAAATACGCTAATTGGTATTTGTACCTCTGAAACCCTTCCTCTGTTTCCAGCCTGCCACCTGACCCTCTTAGCGCCTCCAGTCAATGCCTGTTCACACCTCCCCCTCCCCCTCATTATTTGCCTTTTCTCAATCTCTGATACAAAATGTAGTTGCTTTTATCATTCTAATGGACTTAAGGCAATATGTCTGGCAATTAATATCAATATTAATGTATTCTAGTGGCATATCCATGTGTGACACCATTGTCTTCCTATACATGGATCTAGGCTAACAAGTAGACATTTTTGCATGCAATTAACAAATCCACTAGACCCCACTTATCCGTCTTTGTTCTGTCTACAATGTGTTGTTTGCTCATACTTCAGCTTCAATGCAGAGCTAAGCTATGGAGAAATTCTGTGTCGAAGTTGATAGACGGAAACTAAACAAAATATAGAAAAAAAAGCCCCTATAGGACTGTTTTAGGAAAGATTAGAGATGACCAAGCTGGTTTGGCCCTAACCAGATTTGTCCTGAATTTTCCAAAAGGTTTAGGTTCAATCAGAAACTTGTAAGGTTCGCAAACTACAAAGCTTAAACATAATAAAAGCTTATTGTAAGGGAATTGCTAGAGGAGCTGCTGGTGAACCTTGGGGGGAGGGCACAACAAGACAGTGAGCCCTAAGCTGAACCCCCCCCCACATCCCTTCCTAAATAGCCGACAACTGGTCGACGAGCCCTACCTAGATATATGTGATGACACAGAATGCACACAAGACAAACAACAACAAAGGGAGGTCAGCTAGCCAAGGAGTTGGTAACAGTTGAGCAACACAGTATAGAATTGCAATCCAAGAGAGTAGTCAAGGGTAAAGCCAGAGGTCAGGAATATGAATACAGGTAACAAAACAGCAAGAGTAAATAGCCAGCACACACAAGGCAATAGCAAACACCAATGTGAATGTGAGCCAAGAATAAATAGGAAGGAAGAACCTGTCCCAGACCTGATAGGAAGACAGGCTGTCAATCACACAGTCAATGCTAACATAACTATTAAAGGGGCAGGGGGAACCAAGGTGAAGGAGATGGGTGTGGTAAAAAATCAATTACCAAGGAAAGGGAATAGGTCAGTGTTCAGACAACACAAGAAGAAACCTTAGGGTCCATTCACAAGGAGGAAAATGGTGAGAGATTTGGTGTGGAATTTCAGTGCTGAAAAAAAAGCCTCCCATTGACTTCAATGGGTTATGCTAGCTTTTAATTCTGCTAGTGGAAAAAAAGCTTGCAGAACCTATTAAAGTCAATGGGAGGGGTTTTTTTGAGCGCTGAAATTCCACACCAAATTCCTCACCATTTTCCTCCATGTGAATGGACCCTAAGCAAGGAATCAAAACTGAACACACCTCCTGCAACACATCATGCAAGCAGAAGATGCAGAAGTTTGAACGGGTGCAGACATAACACTTATACTCACCTCTCCTAGGATTCCTCTCTGCATCCGGTGGTCACTCACCATAGTCTTCAGGCCTTCTGGATCAGTTCATGTGTCCCAGGGGGCTACTGAGGCTTGCGATTGGGTCTCACCTGTCACATGGGGTGCACTGACATCATGACACTTGCACTAAAGCATCATGATGTCCATGCAACCCATGTGATGTCACCTAGGAGGCCAGAAGAGAATGAAGAGTGATAGCTCAATGCTTTGAAGGAGTGAAGAAGAGGTGAATATAAGTATTTTTTATGTGTATATTCACCTCCCTGGGCCACCACTTATTATATTCTGGGGTCTGAGGAGTATACAAAACTTGCAAATATTTGCGAAACGGATTTCGTGAGGTTCACCCATCTCTAAGCTAGACAACCCCTGTCTAGACATAAACTATAGATGAATATAATATACAGGGGTCCCCTATTCAGAATATTCAGCTCTTCTTTTAGCAACCTGAACCAGTAAAAATACTAAAAAGTTTAAAAAGTGTAAAAAAAATCAATAATGCATTATGTGTTCCGTGTTGTGAACGCGTAAAAAACATGTATAAATACAGCAATGCGCAAATGAATGTGTTTTTGTCACCTTGCCAAAAATAGTAATAAAAAGTTATAAACAAGACATACGTATCTGGTACCAATAAAAACTACAGCTTGCTCTGCAAATAAAGAGACCTCAAATAGTAAAATAGTCAACAAAACAATAATAAAGTTACGGTACGGTAGTGTAAAAATAAAGCGTTTTATTCAGTAAAAGTGGTAAAATGTAAAAAAAAAGTAAAGGTATGTTCATATGGCGGAAACCTTTTCCACCGTGTGACTTCTCTGTGTGGCTAGCAATGCTTCGGCATGCCGTTGCGGCATCCTGCTCCTGTTTAGGCCTGTATGAATGGGCCTAAGCAAGAGGGTGTCTCAAGCCACGGACGCCATGGCTGACATCCATAGAATCCACAGAAAAATAGGGCATGCTGAGGAACTCCCATGGAAATGAATGGGAGTCATTTTTGCAGGCGGATTTTGAGGCGCATTCCCTAACATGTATATGGTATTGACGTTTTCGTAATGAATTTGTGGCGAATGCCGTAAAAACTAAATGTAATTGGCCTAGGCGAGTGTTTTCTGACAGCGACTACCTGTGTAGCCCATTCCCTGCGGTGCATAGGAATCCCACGTGACCTGAGTCTTGAGTAAATTTCTCCAATTCTGGTGACGTGACGTTCTTTCACTGTTCTTCGCCCGAGCCTGACTTCCTGCTTGAGCAGAGAACGGTTGTCACAGAGCGGGGCGGTGGCTGGAACATGGAGGAGACATACCGTACAACTTGATAGAGGAGGGGAAGTGGGAGGCAAGCTAAACTGATAGGGGTTTGGAAAATTAAGTCCTGAAAGTGCCATGGCCAAAAAGTGAGGCATGTCATCAATCTAGGTGGACAGGTGGATCCAGGCAAATTGGGGGGCACAAAATTTTCAAAAACAATAAGTAGGTGAGTTTATGTGACTATAATATGGTGAAGGAGACCTTTTTTTAAAAAAAAAAAAAAGTGATTTTGAGCCTGGAAAACCCCTTTAATAAAAAAAAGTAGATGCCTAATATAGGTAAAGCTAGTCCTTGTATAGAAAAGGGATATCTGTAAGGACAGGACCTTCTTCAGGGTGATGTACAGTACACACTGTGTATAAGAAAATAAAGTAGCTCATCCTGATACAAGTAGATAGCAGTAGAGGACTTGTAGTACCGCACCATACAGTACAGCATTGCTATTAGACAACCATCGGTGCAGGCACTTCAGTATACAGGTGATTTACCAATGAATAGTCCATATTGTTAAAATCCTTCAGTCAATCCTACATGTAAAAAAAAGCTGATCTGGTTCAGGCTGTTTTATACAATGGTGAGTGCCGAGATTACATCTCATCTTTCAACTTATTAAAAAGTTCCAAAAATTGTTGCAATCTCGCTCCAGTAACACAGTAGTATATAAAGTGGAATAACATCTCAGGAAAGAGCTGTTACACTAGGTTCACATCTATGTTTGGGGACCCCACTAAAGGAAACCTAGTCCACGTAAATCAGTGGTTACCTGCGGAAACACGTGGACCCCATAGACTATAATGGGGTCTGCTAGGTTTCTGCCCAATTTCTGCTCAAAAAATGCAAAAAAATTTTATCTCTGCATTTTTAAAGCGGAGTGGGGAATGGAATCCCCTAGCGGATATCTGGAGCAGGTGTGAACCTAGCCTTAGACTAAAACATTGGATGATATTTGATAAATTTGGTGCATATTATGTCGATACAGACTCCACCAAAACTGACTTTAATGTTTTTTTCCTTATGATCAGGGCTGCTTATCCATAGGGCAAACAATACATCCACACTGCACCCTATGGTAATGGGGTCCATCTCAGCCGACCCAGTTCAAGGGTTGGTTTAGGGTGCAGACTGAGTTGAATACAATGGTAGAGCCCTCAGCTCTGTGCATCACTATTCATACTTTAGCTGACGATGTCTGCTGCGGGGAGCGTGCGCAGAACGCCGGACCAGAAACATCACTAAAGCCGGAGCATGCAGACAACCCCGTGGGAATAGGGATAAGTGAGTATAACTTAGTTTTTTTATTTGTATGTAAAAACATATCATTAGTGACTGAAGGGATATTATGTGGGGAATACTTAGAGACTAGAGATGAGCGAACACTAAAATGTTCGAGGTTCGAAATTCGAATCGAACAGCCGCTCACTGTTCGTGTGTTCGAACGGGTTTCGAACCCCATTATAGTCTATGGGGAACATATACTCGTTAAGGGGGAAACCCAAATCCGTGTCTGGAGGGTCACCAAGTCCACTATGACACCACAGGAAATGATACCAACTCCCTGGAATGACACTGGGACAGCAGGGGAAGCATGTTTGGGGGCATCTAACACACCAAAGACCCTCTATTACCCCAACATCACAGCCTAACAACTACACACTTTACACACTCAATACCACCTCTCTGACAGTAGGAAAACACCTTGAAACATGTGTATTTGGCACTTGCAGTGAGGAGAGCTTGTCACCAGCAGTGAATTTGGCCCTTGTAGTAAGTTGAGGTTGGCACCAACATTTGTTTTGAAAATCAGGGTGGATTGAGCCTCTAACCAGCAGAGTTGGGGCAAATTCATGGTGGAGGGAGCCTCTAAAAACCCCAGTTTGGACCAATTCATGGTGGAGGGAGCCTCTAAAAACCCCAGTTTGGACCAATGCATGGTGGAGGGAGCCTCTAAAAACCCCAGTTTGAACCAATTCATGGTGGAGGGAGCCTCTAAAAAACCCAGTTTGGACCAATTCATGGTGGAGGGAGCCTCTAAAAACCCCAGTTTGGACCAATTCATGGTGGAGGGAGCCTCTAACCAGCCCAGTTTGGGCAAATTCATGGTGGAGGGAGCCTCTAAAAACCCCAGTTTGGACCAATTCATGGTGGAGGGAGCCTCTAAAAACCCCAGTTTGGACCAATTCATGGTGGAGGGAGCCTCTAAAAACCCCAGTTTGGACCAATTCATGGTGGAGGGAGCCTCTAAAAAACCCAGTTTGGACCAATTCATGGTGGAGGGAGCCTCTAAAAACCCCAGTTTGGACCAATTCATGGTGGAGGGAGCCTCTAAAAAACCCAGTTTGGACCAATTCATGGTGGAGGGAGCCTCTAAAAACCCCAGTTTGGACCAATTCATGGTGGAGGGAGCCTCTAAAAACCCCAGTTTGGACCAATTCATGGTGGAGGGAGCCTCTAAAAAACCCAGTTTGGACCAATTCATGGTGGAGGGAGCCTCTAAAAACCCCAGTTTGGACCAATTCATGGTGGAGGGAGCCTCTAAACAGCCCAGTTTGGGCAAATTCATGGTGGAGGGAGCCTCTAACCAGCAGAGTTGGGGGAAATCAGGGTGGAGGGAGCCTCTAACCAGCAGAGTTGGGGGAAATCAGGGTGGAGGGAGCCTCTAACCAGCAGAGTTGTGGGAAATCAGGGTGGAGGGAGACTCTAACCAGCAGAGTTGTGGGAAAGCAGGGTGGAGGGAGCCTCTAACCAGCAGAGTTGGGGGAAATCAGGGTGGAGGGAGCCTCTAACCAGCAGAGTTGGGGGAAATCATGGTGGAGGGAGCCTAGTATTAGCAGAATTGTGCAACGCTTATGGTGGATGAGTATGAGGATGCGGAGGAATTGGAGAGGTTGAGCACAGACATGGAGTTTCATGTTGGGGTGCTTTACACAGGTGGGCACAAAAATGAAGGCTCTATCCAGTGGTGGTTCATTTTTATCAAAGTGAGCCGGTCGGCACCCTCAGCTGACAGACGGGTGCGCTTGTCAGTGATGATGCCACCGGCTGCACTGAACACCCTCTCAGATAGGACGCTGGCGGCAGGACAGGACAGCACCTCCAAGGCATATAGGGCAAGTTCAAGCCACAGGTCCAACTTCGACACCCAATACGTGTAGGGCGCAGAGGGGTCGGAGAGGACAGGGCTGTGGTCGGAAAGGTATTCCCGCAACATGCGCCTATACTTCTCACGCCTGGTGACACTAGGACCCTCTGTGGTGGCACTTTGGCGAGGGGGTGCCATCAAGGTGTCCCAGACCTTAGACAGTGTGCCCCTTGTTTGTGTGGACCGGTGAGAACTTGGTCGCCTACTGGAGGAACTGCCCTCCCTGCCGCCAACGTCACATGCTGGAAACATCTCCATCATATTCTGCACCAATTGCTTGTGGCAAGCATTGATGCGATTGGCCCTCCCCTCTACCGGAATAAAAGAGGAGATGTTTTTATACCGGGGGTCAAGGATAGCAAAGATCCAGTACTGGTTGTCCTCCATGATTTTGACAATACGCTTGTCGGTTGTAAAGCACCCCAACATGAACTCAGCCATGTCTGCCACAGTGTTAGTTGGCATGACTCCTCTGGCCCCACCGGAAAGTTCAATCTCCATTTCCTCCTCATCGTCCATGTCTACCCATCCGCGCTGCAACAATGGGACGATTCGAAGTTGCCCGGAAGCCTCCTGTATCACCATCACATCATCGGACAACTCTTCTTCCTCCTCCTCCTCCTCCTCCTCCTCCATTAAACGCGATGAAGCGGACAGATGTGTGGACCTACTCTCCAGCTGTGACGGATCGGATGCTATCCCTGACTCCTCTGTGTGATCTGAGTTATCCCTGATGTCAATCAGGGATTCTCTCAGAACACACAAGAGCGGGATTGTAAGGCTCACCATCGCATCCTCAGAGCTCACTCTCCTTGTGGACTCCTCAAACACCCGTAGGATGTCACAAAGGTCTCTCATCCATGGCCACTCATGGATGAGAAACTGAGGCAGCTGACTTTGTGGCACCCTAGGGTTTTGTAGCTGGTATTCCATCAAAGGTCTCTGCTGCTCAACCACTCTATTCAACATCTGAAACGTTGAGTTCCAGCGTGTGGGGACGTCGCACAAAAGCCGGTGTTGTGGCACATGCAGGCGTTGCTGGAGAGATTTTAAGCTAGCAGCGGCTACTGTCGACTTGCGAAAGTGGGCGCACATGCGCCGCACTTTCACCAGTAGCTCTGGAACATTGGGGTAGCTCTTTAGGAAACGTTGCACCACTAGGTTGAAGACGTGGACCAGGCATGGAACATGGAGTCCGGCAAGCTCCAGAGCTGCTACCAGGTTCCGGCCGTTATCACAAACGACCATGCCTGGGCCCAGGTGCAGCGGCTCAAACCATATTGCCGTCTCATCGAGGAGGGCATCCCTCACCTCGGAGGCAGTGTGCTGTCTGTCCCCCAAGCTGATCAGCTTCAGCACGGCCTGCTGACGTCTACCAACGCCAGTGCTGCAACGTTTCCAACTCGTAGCTGGGGTCAATCTAACAGCGGAGGAGGAGGCGGTGGCGGAGGAGGAGGCGGTGGAGGAGGAGAAGGAGGGGGGTGTTTTTCTCATGTCCCTGCCAGGAATGTTAGGCGGGGAGATGAGGTACACTGGGCCAGTTTGGGAAGCAGTCCCAGCCTCAACTACATTCACCCAGTGTGCCGTCAGTGAAATGTAGCGTCCCTGTCCGCATGCACTTGTCCACGCGTCGGTGGTCAAGTGGACCTTTGTGCAAAGCGCGGAACTAAGGGCCCGCCTGATGTTGAGTGACACGTGCTGGTGCAAGGCGGGGACGGCACACCGGGAGAAGTAGTGACGGCTAGGGACGGCATAGCGAGGTGCCGCAGTTGCCATCAGGTCCAGGAAGGCGGGAGTTTCAACAAGCCGGAACGCCAACATCTCCTGGGCCAGCAGTTTAGCGATGTTGGCGTTCAAGGCTTGCGCGTGTGGGTGGTTAGCAGTGTATTTCTGCCGCCGCTCCAATGTCTGAGAGATGGTGGGTTGTTGTAAAGAAGCGCCTGATGGTGCCTTTGATGGTGCAGGAGAAGGAGATAAGACAGGAACAGGGGAGGATGAGGAAGAAGTCAACAAAGTGGTGGAGGCAGATGAAGTGGTGTCCTGGCTCGTCCTCTGGAGTGCATCGCCAGCACAGTCAGCAGTGGCAGTGGCAGAGGCAGAGGCAGTGGCAGTGGCGTGAACGGCAGGCGGCCTTTGTCCTGCCGTTGCTGCCTGCCACTGATTCCAGTGCTTGGATTCCAAATGACGGCGCATTGAAGTGGTGGACAGGTTGCTCTTCTCAGAGCCCCTAATCAATTTCGAGAGGCAAATTGTGCAGACAACACTATATCTGTCCTCGGCGCATTCCTTGAAAAAACTCCACACCTTCGAGAAACGTGCCCTCGAGGTGGGAGTTTTTCGGGGCTGGGTACGAACTGGAACATCTTGGGAGATTCCGGGTGTGGCCTGGCTTCGCCTAAGCTGCTGACCTCTGCCTCTGCCTCTAGCTACCCTTTTTTGTGCTGCACCTGCCTCAACATCCACACTACTTTCCCCGCTTGACATCCCCCCTGTCCAGGTCGGGTCAGTGTCCTCATCATCCACCACTTCCTCTTCCAACTCCTGTCTCATCTCCTCCTCCCACACAATGCGCAGGTCAACTGGATGCCCTGACGGCAACTGCGTCACATCATCGTCGATGAGGGTGGGTTGCTGGTCATCCACCACCAAATCGAACGGAGATGGAGGAGACTCTAGTGTTTGAGCATCTGGACACAGATGCTCCTCTGTTAGGTTCGTGGAATCGCGACGTAGAGGGGCAGGTTGAGGGACAATGAAAGGAGCGGAGAACAGCTCTGGGGAGCAGGGACAGTTGGGGTTATTGTTCTGTGAAGCTTGGGAATTTTGGGAGGAAAGAGGACAAGACTGTTGGGTAATAGGAGGAGAGGAGGCACGGGACGCCCTGTGGCTTCACTGCTACCTTGCTCCCCAGAACCATTCCCCCGACCTCGCCCACGGCCTCGTCCACGTCCCTTTCCGGGAGCCTTGCGCATTTTGAATTCCCAGTCAGAAACTGGCACTATATAGCAGTAGCAAGAAATGAGGGTATTTGTAAACCCAATATATTCTTTGAATTCCCAGTCAGACAATGGCACTATATAGCAGTAGCAAAAATTGTGGGTGCACGTAACCCCAATATATTCTTTGAATTCCCAGTCAGAAACTGGCACTATATGGCAGTAGCAAGAAATGAGGGTATTAGTAACCCCAATATATTCTTTAAATTCCCAGTCAGACAATGGCACTATATAGCAGTAGCAAAAATTGTGGGTGCACGTAACCCCAATATATTCTTTGAATTCCCAGTCAGACAATGGCACTATATAGCAGTAGCAAGAAATTAGGGTATTTGTAACCCCAATATATTCTTTGAATTCCCAGTCAGACAATGGCACTATATAGCAGTAGCAAAAATTGTGGGTGCACATAACCCCAATATATTCTTTGAATTCCCAGTCAGAAACTGGCACTATATGGCAGTAGCAAGAAATGAGGGTATTTGTAAACCCAATATATTCTTTGAATTCCCAGTCAGACAATGGCACTATATGGCAGTAGCAAGAAATGAGGGTATTTGTAAACCCAATATATTCTTTGAATTCCCAATCAGAAACTGGCACTATATGGCAGTAGCAAGAAATGAGGGTATTTGTAACCCCAATATATTCTTTGAATTCCCAGTCAGAAACTGGCACTATATGGCATTAGCAAGAAATGAGGGTATTTGTAAACCCAATATATTCTTTGAATTCCCAGTCAGACAATGGCACTATATAGCAGTAGCAAAAATTGTGGGTGCACGTAACCCCAATATATTCTTTGAATTCCCAGTCAGACAATGGCACTATATAGCAGTAGCAAGAAATGAGGGTATTTGTAACCCCAATATATTCTTTGAATTCCCAGTCAGAAACTGGCACTATATAGCAGTAGCAAGAAATGAGGGTATTTGTAAACCCAATATATTCTTTGAATTCCCAGTCAGACAATGGCACTATATACCAGTAGCAAAAATTGTGGGTGCACGTAACCCCAATATATTCTTTGAATTCCCAGTCAGACAATGGCACTATATACCAGTAGCAAAAATTGTGGGTGCACGTAACCCCAATATATTCTTTGAATTCCCAGTCAGACAATGGCACTATATAGCAGTAGCAAAAATTGTGGGTGCACGTAACCCCAATATATTCTTTGAATTCCCAGTCAGAAACTGGCACTATATGGCAGTAGCAAGAAATGAGGGTATTTGTAACTCCAATATATTCTTTGAATTCCCAGTCAGAAACTGGCACTATATGGCAGTAGCAAGAAATGAGGGTATTTGTAAACCCAATATATTCTTTGAATTCCCAGTCAGACAATGGCACTATATAGCAGTAGCAAAAATTGTGGGTGCACGTAACCCCAATATATTCTTTGAATTCCCAGTCAGACAATGGCACTATATAGCAGTAGCAAGAAATGAGGGTATTTGTAACCCCAATATATTCTTTGAATTCCCAGTCAGACAATGGCACTATATGGCAGTAGCAAAAATAGTGGGTGTATATAGCCCCAATCCTATTGCTAGGGGACTTGCAGGGTATTTCTGAGGTGAAGGTGGGGGGGGGGGACACACCGTTGGAACGGGGATTTGGGGTGTATATATGGGGTATACGGGAATACACTGTCAGTGTATTCCATTCAGGATCCTGGGAAAGCTGGGTTGCGGCGATTGAGCCCGTCAGTGCCACGTTACACTGACAAGCTTCTCCCTGGAATTTAGCTCTTACAAGAGCTGTTGTGGTTGTCTTCTCCTTCCTATCCTAGCCTGTCCCTGCCTACCCAGAATCTAAGCCCTAGCTAACTGGACGGAAACCTCCGTCCCCGGTGAATTGCAAGCTCAGAATGACGCGAAGCTGGGCGTCGCTGTTGTTTTAAATTAGAGGTCACATGTTTTCGGCAGCCAATGGGTTTTGCCTACTTTTCTCAACGTCACCGGTGTCGTAGTTCCTGTCCCACCTACCCTGCGCTGTTATTGGAGCAAAAAAGGCGCCAGGGAAGGTGGGAGGGGAATCGAGTAATGGCGCACTTTACCACGCGGTGTTCGATTCGATTCGAACATACCGAACAGCCTAATATCCGATCGAACATGAGTTCGATAGAACACTGTTCACTCATCTCTATTAGAGACCTTTCATGTCCTCTTACTTAATAGCGGAGTTATAGAACGCTAGAAAGTTGACTAACTTCGCTAGTATATGCCCCAGTTGCAGAGATATCTGTACCATTGCTTTCAGCACCAATATCCCTGAGCGGTCATAGGGAGCGGCCTTAAAGCTCAGCGTAAGCTCAGTCTTTGAGGAACAACCCCCCTGACAATAGAAGGCTATGGAAGAGTACAGCGATGACGTAGAGATATCAGTGCCGAAACTAACTGTCTCCTTTCTAGCAGTATATAACACTGCTAATGTCAGAGGACATGAAAGGTCCCTTTAAAGCCAGGCCCCACAGGCCGGAAACGCCGCGATTTACCCGCAGCAAAAACACCGTGGGAAAAATCAGAGCGTTTTACAGTAACTGCAAAGTGGATGGGATTCATGTGAACAAGCTGCATGGTTTTGGAAATCACAGAAAGTCAATTATATATACGGAAACACCAGGCGGCTTTCCCGTAGATATAATTGCAACAGAAAGTCCACAGAGGAAAACTCTGTGACCTTGCTCATGCTAAACCTTATACTAGATAAAAATAATGAATTTTTTTTTTTTTTTTTAGAAAAACTTCATCTCACGAGTCTCTTCGTATTTTTTCAGGGTTAGCTGACATTTATTAATCTCTATTCTATGGGTTCACCAATAACCTCTATTAAATATTGATGTCATGGTAGTGTTGATTTTTTTGTGCTTGTAAAATACTATTCAGCGGCACAACAGGTTGCAGACAGAATAAAAGCAGCTCTATTTGTATACTCGGCGCATCTCGCTCTGTTCATTATTTGTTTTTAATAAAGTAAGTGCATGGAGGCTCACAACAGCGACAGGATGCTACCATATATTGGTGACAGGTGGTAGGTAGCTCCGCGTTGTCATTAAATGCCGAGTGGCATTGCTAGTACCACTGTGTTCTGACACTGACAGGTGGCACTGTATGAAAAATAACAACTGGCAATGACGGCTCTGGAGATGTGCAGGAAGATAACAGTTATGTTTTTTTTTTATTCCCGAGTAATTGATTCCTGCCGTCATTCTATAAGATGGGGGTTTTTTGCATTTGTTTTTGTGAATTTTTGCAATTTTTCTGAATACGTTTCCAGTTTTTTTGTTTTTTGTCGATACGATGAAAGGGTTAAATAGATTCGAGCTGCGCAGAGCGTTGGCAACCTGCAATTAAGCAGCAGAAGTAACTTCTGGGAAATGCCATTTATGTGGCAGTCCTTGGAGTCAATGCTTTACCCACATAATCTATCCATATGTTACCTTGGTAAATAAAAAATAAAGGCTGTTATTTGTCTTAGAGCTCAGAAGAAACCTGCCTTTCAGTTCAGAACTGCGAAGCCTCCATGTATATCAGGGAAGACGTGGCTGCAACATAAAGCCCCATACACATAGGAAGAAAAGACTGGAAACATTGATTTTTGCAGGCCTGCCAGACATGCCGGTTCTTATGTGTATTCTCCTCCAACACATGATGTCAGGGAGAAATAAGGAGGAATTTTATCATGCCCCATCTTTTATTCCCCTGGAATATATACCTGCTTCATAAAAGCCCCATATACATAAGAGAAAAATGTTGATTTATCCAAGACCACCAGACTATCTTATATGTATACTCCACCCAATAAAATCAAGGTAAAATAAGTATTAGCCAAAAGGAATCTTATCATGCCCAATTTTTTGTTTCCTGGAACGTATGTCTACTCCATATAAAAACCCCATACACATAGAAAAATAAACATTGATTTTTGCAGCACTGCCAGCTTATTTTATGTGTATACCCCCCCCCCCCCCCAACAGATGATGTCAAGGTAGTAAAAGGATCTGGCATTAGGAATATTATTATGCCCAATCAGGGGTTTAGCTTTAATGGGTACAGAGTTAACAATCCCTACTGGGCCCTGGAGCCTCAGGTGGGTCCTAAGGCCCATCTACAACATAAGAAGACACCAGCATTATAGATAGCCCATGGTAAGAGGGGGGACACATTACATGTTTTCATTGGGGCACAGGATCTTCTGTTCCCCTGGAAGATATGTCTGCTTCATAAAAGCCACATACATATAGGAAAAAAAGACATCCAAAAAGGTCGATTTTGGCAGGAAACTATCTTATGTGTATACTCCTCCAACAACTGAAGTTGGGGGAAAATAAGAATTGGGCATCATGAAACTTATCATGCCCTATCCCTTGTTCCCGTGGAAGATATACCACCGCCACATGTGTCTGGCAGCGATTTTTGCCCTTTTTTATATTGAAAATACATACACCCATGAACCAAATATGTAAGTGAAGTCCATCTCATGGTCCTATAGGTGTCGTTTTATAATATTTTCAGCTTAAGGCTAAGGGTTAGCTCACATCTGTGTTTGGTAATCCATTCCGGGAGTCCGCATGGGGACCCCTTCCCCCTGAACAGAATACCAAACGCATTGGCAAGCAGTGGGCAGTGGAAGCACACGGACCCATAGACTATAATGTGGTCCATGTGATCTCCGTGCAGTGTCTGCACGGAACATATGGTGAGAAAAGCAGAAAAAAGAAGCGAGCTGCCCTTTTGTGCTGTGGATCCGGCGGCGGAATCTGCCGCAATGTCCGTGGCTCGACACTCCCCCTCGACTAGGCCCATTTATATGGGCCTAAACCAAAGCAGAATGCCCATTTTTTTGGACCGGACTCTGAGGCGACCTCCGCATCAAAACCGATCTAAAAAACCCATGTGAACTCAGCGTAAGGGGTCTCCCATGCAGGACCCTTAGCTATCAGTCAACTAGAGAGACAGCCTATTCCTCTGCACAGCTAACGCTAGGTTCACACTATCATTTGGGTCTCCATCGTTCAGGACCTGAAAGATGTAGAGCCTGTCCAATTAAAAAGCAATTACCTGTGGACAACCGCAGACCTCACAGACTATAATGAGGTCCATCGGATTTCCGATGATTTTATACTGAAACCGGCCGAGAGAAAAGTTCTTGCAGGATACTCTCTCTGCCGATATCCAACGGAGACTCCAACGTAGATGTGAACCTAGCCTTAACCTAATCAGACATTGGACCACCATGGACCATCCACTGATTTTTAGGTGTACTTTATTTTATGTTTGGTGGCACCGCAGGAAAATTGAATACTTTATGCCTTCGAATGCCCAGTAGAAGTTCCCAACGAGGACCTGAACATCAGAGACCCTGTCTAATTCCATAGAGCACAACCCCTTGACTGTACCCCAACTCCGTACACCCTTATATTACTTGTACTATTTATTTCAGTGCTTTACTTTCTTATACATTTCTTTCTTACGCTCGCAGATTTGGGAGTCTGCTGGGAACCGAATGTATCAGCCTGCTGTTCAGACACTGGCTTTTCGGAATGAGACAACGTGCTGCGTCTACAGAAATGATGCCTGTGATGGACATCTCAGGAGAGAATACTAATGATGAGCGCCACGATGACTAATTATATGTATATGTGCTCTTTGCAGCATGTGACTGATGATAATTGTTTAACCGCATCGCTTTACTGCAGGTGCACATGGCTCCTATGTAGATGTCTATTACGCGCCACCTCCAATTCACATGTTGTGCTCAACACCATAAAGATAATAAGAAATTATTAGAACCCCTATCACAATGTGCATTGGTAACCACAGTCAAAAATTAGAGCCAAAATGACCTAAAAAAGGGATTTTTATTACCTTATCAAAATCTGCGGCCATGGAAGCAAGCCGTCTGTAACGACTGACTTGCCGCATCGACTGTTTCCAAGGTGACATTGCGAGTTGTGGAGGTCTTTCATATATTTAGTACATGGCTGCCAAAAAGATGAGAATATCAGTCTTCCATCTGTGTAGAAACTTAGGAATCGGGAATATTTTTTGCAATATGTGATAGAATTCGTTCTATTGGGTAAAATAGAAGGAAAGTATAGATATCGCTTTATGGCGGTTCGGTCCATAATCTGAGCAGACTGGACTGTAATAAGGATCTATGTGGTCGTACATGACACCCCAAGGCATCAAAGCTGAGATATTGATGTGTATGACGTCCATTGTGAATGCCGCTAAAGTTCTGGTGGATGCCAACACACCCGCACTCACTTAGATGAGAGCGTCAGAGATTGCCAAATGCTGGACTTCAGCTATCTCTATACCTCTAGAGCGCCCACCCAAGTGAATTGGAGTAGGGGCGCATCTGCATTCACTAGGACTTTGGACGCATTCACAATGGGGGTAAATCACCCCCTATTCTTAGGATCGGTGGAGGCCTCACTGGTCAGATCACTATGTCAGCCCTTGCAGGCAGGGCCCTCTATCCCACTGTTCCAGTTGGTCACTGCTATAACTGTACTTGTTTTCTGTATTTTGTGTTTTGTTTTGTATGTAATAATAGTAATGCATAGTACCATGGAATTAATATAATAATGTACAGCACCATGGAAACAACATAATAATGAACAGCGCCATGGAATAAATATAGTAATGTACAATTCTATGGGAATAATATAATAATGTAAAGCATCATGGGTTTAATATAATAATGTACAGCACTATGAGAATAATATAATAATGTACAGCACCATGGATCTAATATAATAATGTATTGCACCATGGGAATTATATAATAATGTACATCACCGTGGAATATAATATAATAATTTACAGCACCATGGATCAATATAATAATGTACAGCACCATGGAATATACCGTATTTTTCGGACTATAAGACTTTTTGGGGAAAAGAAGGGTGCGTCTTATAGTCTGAAGGTGGCGCCTGGCATCCGCTGTAATAGAGAGGCGGAAGCTGGTAAGTGATAGACGCCATTACAGGTGCCGGGGCCTGCGACATCGCTGCGCTCCTCTGCCCCGCATGAAGCCAGCAGCGGCAGGGGCTCCTCCGTGCCCCCGCCGCTGGCTTCATGCAGGGGAGAGGATCGTAGCGATGTCTCAGGCCCCGGCGTCTATCCCTCCCCGGCATCCACCTCTCTAGTACAGCGGATGCCGGGTCAGTATCAGCGGCCCCTTCTCCCCCGGGGCCGGTCCCCACCGGCCCCGTACCTGTAAAGTTGCAGGCCGGCTCCTGCGCGGTGACATCGCAGGAGCCGACCTGTTCGGGTGACAGCCGGGAGCCTAATGAAGCTCCCGGGCCTGTCACTGCTATATATTAGTATTGCGGCTGGGTCTATGACCAGCCGTAATACTAATAGACAGAATGTCCCATAGACGGCAATACAGTTGTATTGCCGTCTATGGGACTTGCGATCAAGTGACCGCAGGTTCAAGCCCCCGGGGGGGAATAAAATAGTAAAAAAAAAATAAAAATAAAAAAAAAAAAGCTTTAAAAATATGAAATAAATAAAAGTTCTAAATCACCTTTTTTTTCAATACAAGGTGATCTAAGCAATAGATATTCCCCAAAATGGTATAACTGAAAAGTACTTCTGGCCCCGCAAAAAAAAAACACTCTATGCATCCCCGTACAGCTGCAGGGTCACCTGTCAATGTGGCCTTGCAGCTGTTGCAAAACTACAACTCCCATATATTAAATATTTTACCAGTTTTTGCTTCAAAAATTTTTTTCCCTATTTTCCTCCTCTAAAACCTTATAGTCCAGTGCGTCTTATAGTCCAAAAAATATGGTAATATAATAATGTACAGCAGCATGGGATTATTACAATAATGTACAGCATCATGGATTATAATTAGAGATGAGCGAGTACTATTCGAAACGGCCGTTTCGAATAGCACGCACCCATAGGAATGAATGGAAGCGTCCGGCAACGCAGACTTTGCCGGCAGCCAGCCGCTTAACTCCGTGCGTGCCGGCTACGTCCATTCATTCCTATGGGTGCGTGCTATTCGAAACTGGAGTTTTGAATAGTAATCGCTCATCTCTAATTATAATATAATAATGTACAGCACCATGGAATATAATATAATGTACAACACCATGATATTAGTATAATAATGTACAGCACCATGGAATTAATATAGTAATGTACAGCACCATGGAATTAATATAACAATGTACAGCACCATGGCATTATTATAATAATGTACAGTACCATGGAAAGAATATAATAATGTACAGAGAACCATGCAATCAATATAATAATGTACTAGCACCATGGAATTAACAAGATGATGTACAGTGCTGTGAAAATAATATAATAATGTACAGAGCACCATGGAATATAATATAATAGTGTATACAACCATGGAATTAATATAATAATGTACAGCACCATGGAATTAATATAGTAATGTACAGCACCATGGAATTAATATAATAATGTACAGCACCATGGAATTAATATAATAATGTACAGCACCATGAAATGAATATAATAATGTACAGCAGCATGGAAGTAATGGTGCTCTAAAAATAAATAGTAATAACAAAATATAATAAAATGACCTCATAGTCCCAAACCAGGAGTCTTTTTCACTACAACAGCCTATAAACGTGTAATCTTCACCCGTCCATAACTAATGTGTTCACCACCTCCATGTCCTACTTCTGGAGCACATCACTATGCTATACGTTGTCTAGACCCTAGGTGCCCATATTCTACCCCATAAACATGCTATCTACAATATACAGATTATATGTTATTATTCCTCCAAGCCGAGTGTTTTATCTCCTTCATTACAATTATTTCTTTGATGATCGACGATAGCTCTTGAAGTTCTGTTTCTTCTGATGATATCTTTCTTCCACAATTGCTCGATCATTTTCTGTGTAGCGCTGGAGTGATTTATGGATGACTGCTCTAACAGCTGGTTTCGAAATTCCACCGGCTCCCTATTGTATTGAGAACTGTTTATTCCAAATTTTCTTCAGCATTTACATTTTTGTCATTAACTCTTTACAAACCATGAATATATAAAATATTTTAAAAATCCCCAACATCAAAATAAAGTGTGGAAATTAATATTTACAGCCCAAATCCTCTAAAAGTGCCAACAAAAGGGGAAGTCAGTTGAACTGACCGATTTCGGTGGGATCATACGACTATCTCATGCACATGGAGGTCTGCTGACTCTTCAATGACAGATGATGGCAACATAGCCGATATTTATCATGACAAAATGTTTGTTCTGCCAGGAGATAAGTCGGTGACAGAGGTGTCTGGAAATCATATATCAGCTAGGACTATGTATAGTGTAGTCAGAAAGAATAGGCAAACAACCTCCGCCTACAGCTATGATAAGGTTTTGGCCAACTTTATAGGCACAAGAAAGCAGAACTTCTAGCTGTAAGTCTGCCAAATTCATTACTAATAGAGATGAGCGAACAGTAAAATGTTCGAGATTCGATATTTGTTTTGAGTAGCCCCTCAATATTTGACTACTCGAATCGAATATCGAACCCTATTATAGTCTATAGGGGGGAAAATGCTCGTTTCAGGGGTAGGCAACATTCGATCAAATTATACTTACCAAGTCCACGAGTGAGGGTCGGGCTGGATCCTCCGAGAAGTCTTCTCCGTGCAGCATCCCCACGGCGTCTTCCGGCTCTGAATTCACTCTGCCAGGCATCGGGCCTAGGCAGAGCCGACTGCGCAGGCCCACACTACAAGCAGACATGCGCAGTTGGCTCTGCCCAGGCCCGATGCCTGACAGAGTGAATGAAGAGCCGGAAGACGCCACGGGCAAGCTGCATGGAGAAGACTTCTAAAGTAGGAGAAGAACCAACGTTGATTGGCCGACTGTATAGCATTCGGGCAATCAATGCTGGTTCTGCATCGAACTTTTCCATTCGAATAGCGAGTGGTACTCGATCGAGTACGAGTATTTTGAAAACCATAGTATTCGATCGAATACCTACTCGATCGAGTACTACTCGCTCATCTCTAATTACTAACCTTTTATGTCCAATTGTTTCGTGCTGTTCATGCGCCATCTGCATGTTTTTTTTCCATGTTCTATTCTCCTTAGTATTAGTATATATCAGGGGATTGCAGCTACCACCAGGAGGCACTAACCATGGAGAGACCATCAAAATTAGAAGTCTGATACCTGAGGCCCCTACTGATCAGATGCCGCATCTGGATGACCTCCACTTCCTCTTCTCACACCAGGAAT